>NC_074712.1:42219003-42546087 GCF_947242115.1 Biomphalaria glabrata
ATAATCATGAACTTTGAATTCGACACGAGAGGAAGATGCAATGATGGTTGAGAAAGCTATTAAGGTGATCTCCCATTTCAAACTTCTTGAAACTACACAATGTCTTACAATCTGGTGACCCATTGAGTGGTTTGAGGCAATGTTTAGGAGAGACTTAAAAAGTAAACATTTGATGTTTGTCTCTAAGTACCGTAACAGAGAGTCTCAATTACTAAAAAGAAAAATAGCGATGTCAACCCCATCTCCCTTTCATCTCCCCATTTCTTTTCTATCTCTTTTGTTTTCTCTTCCCTCTTTCTCTTCTACGACTCTTTTGTCTCTTTCCAATCTTCTGTCTAGCCCACTTCCACCATGGCCACTCTTACCTTTCTCTTTTCTCCTAGCTGCCTCATCTCTCTCTTCTCTTCAATCTCTTTCTCTTCTCTCCATCCCTCTCTTCTCTTTGTGTTTCTCCCTATGTCACTCATCTCTTTCTTCACGACTGAAAGAGAGATTAAAGACCAAGCGTCTGTGATGTGTGAGTGAGTGTCTGTGATGTGTGAGTGAGTGTCTGTGATGTGTGAGTGAGTGTCTGTGATGTGTGAGTGAGTGTCTGTGATGTGTGAGTGAGTGTCTCTGATGTGTGAGTGAGTGTCTGTGATGTGTGAGTGAGTTTCTGTGATGTGTGAGTGTGCGTCTGTGATGTGTGAGTGAGTGTCTGTGATGTGTGAGTGAGTGTCTGTGATGTGTGAGTGAGTGTCTGTGATGTGTGAGTGAGTGTCTGTGATGTGTGAGTGTGTTTCTGTGATGTGTGATTGTGTGTCTGTGATGTATGTGTGTGTGTCTAGATTAACAAAACTATGTCTTGTCTTCACATTGCTTCCGTCTCTTCGTTTAGTACTAGCACTTCATGTGCTGCCAACTCTCTCGCTTTGATGCCACTAATGCCATCGACCCAAGTCATACATTGAATTCAACGCGCACACATTAGTCATCAAAGGCAGCTGTTTTGTTTTCTTTAGTAGCTCGAAAATATGACACCCCTGATACATTAAACTAGTCATTACGCATCTATCTCAACCAACCGCCACTACATCTTACCGCTGCGCTCTATTTATCCCCATCTCTCTCTCTCTCTCTCTCTCTCTCTGTCTCTCTCTCTCCAATATCAGAGGTTTATCAGAGCGCAACCAATCACAAGTCTTAAGAAATAGGTTAATGGGATACAGCTAGGCGGATAAGGTGTGGGATTATAGTCTCATGTTTTGTCTACCCCCCCCCCTTTGCCTCCTCGAGCGACACTTTAGACCTCACGCCAAACACTAAAAGCGTCCGCTGAGTCTTTGTTACCTTCTTGCCTGCACGTTTAATACTTATAAACAAAGTCACGTGATACAGAATGATATACACACTTCTGCTAAAAAAAATATTAACTTTCATCGTCAGACCAACTCGTCACGAGGCCCCCCGCCCGCTCCTTAATGAATCCACCCACAAGCCCGAACTGATCAGAATCCTCCAAGCCAGGCTAGCTTTCTCTTTATTCTTGCAGCTCTCTTTGTCAATGCAAGGGTTAAATGTAAGAGAATAATTGAAAACATAAATTTTTAAAGCTCAGTCAGTTTAGAACAAAACTGTAGCTTTCAAACGGTTCAAGATAACGAAAGATTAGAACAACAGTTCTGTACTGTGCTGGAAACTTCTGTGGATGAAATCAACAAATAGTTCATTCATTTTTTTTTAAATGTCTCGAGAATATAATTAAATATAATTAATTATTAATAGATATGTAGTCACTCTGCCTTTGAAAAAGTTAACTATGTTTATGAAATGCTTAGAAACTCGTTGTGTGTCTGTGTGTGATGTGTGTGTCTGTGTGTGAAGATTTGGCTATAAAAAAGTTTTATTGACCGGCATCTTACAAGTAGAAGTGGAGTTGATTAGTAATGTACGTACATCTTCATCAATTTAGAACGCAGAATAGGTCATCAGGGGGAGACGTCACTTTGTAGTATTGAACAGCTAAAATAACCTGTCCCAGCAATCAGTGAAGTCAATTATAAAGTCGCTAAAATAACCTGTCCCAGCAATCAGTGAAGTCAATTATAAAGTCGCTAAAATAACCTGTCCCAGCAATCAGTGAAGTCAATTATAAAGTCGCTAAAATAACCTGTCCCAGCAATCAGTGAAGTCAATTATAAAGTCGCTAAAATAACCTGTCCCAGCAATCAGTGAAGTCAATTATAAAGTCGCTAAAATAACCTGTCCCAGCAATCAGTGAAGTCAATTATAAAGTCGCTAAAATAACCTGTCCCAGCAATCAGTGAAGTCAATTATAAAGTCGCTAAAATAACCTGTCCCAGCAATCAGTGAAGTCAATTATAAAGTCGCTAAAATAACCTGTCCCAGCAATCAGTGAAGTCAATTATAAAGTCGGATGGTTAGTAGAATTTAACAATTAATAGAGATAGACGTGTACAATTTAAAGAGAAAATTAATTTATTGTGCAGCATCTTGGAGTTAAGACATATAAATAGAAGCATATAAGTTGAAGTATATTGGTAGAAACGTATCAGTAGAGAAGCTGCCAGTAGAAGTATATTCATAGAGACATTATAGGTAGAAACATTTAGCTAGAAACATCTAGTAAGTAAGTATAGAAACATATGTATATAGTTAGAAGCACACAGGTAGAAGACATAGGTAGAAGAATAAAGGTACAAGTATATAGTTAGCACATAGGTAGAAGAATAAAGGTACAAGTATATAGTTAGAAGCACATAGGTAGAAGAATAAAGGTACAAGTATATAGTTAGAAGCACATAGGTAGAAGAATAAAGGTACAAGTATATAGTTAGAAGCACATAGGTAGAAGAATAAAGGTACAAGTATATAGTTAGAAGCACATAGGTAGAAGAATAAAGGTACAAGTATATAGTTAGAAGCACACAGGTAGAAGACATAGGTAGAAGAATAAAGGTACAAGTATATAGTTAGAAGCACACAGGTAGAAGAATAAAGGTAAAATCATATAGTTATAAGCATATAAGAAAAAGCATATAGATAAAAGTAAATATGTATTTAAAAGCATAATGCTTGAGTTACTAAACTATTCGTCCAAGAGTTAAAACTGGTTCTCAGTTGACCCTCCACTATAATTTTTAATCTTCGAAATCAGCGTATCGTGCAGTCAGGTCATCACTTTCAGATCCCACCCCCCTTGTCACTTTATTCATTAGTTACACCTGCAGTTGAGGTTCGGCAAATGTTTAGGAAGTTGTCCGTATTCTATCGTCCTATCGAAGTTGCACTATTGAGCCCCAGCGGGGCGGTGCAGCATGTTGACAGAGTGTCAATAAATAGTCGGCTCGAGAGTTAACACTCGTTTCGCAGTTGGGCGCAGTGTTGTGTGCACAGACCCCCGTGCACTGCTTATGATTGTATTGACATAGCGCAAGAATTTGTATAAGGACATGCACCGCTGCACTGGAAAGCGGACAAACATTGGGACAATGCTTTAAGATAGACCAAAATTTGGTTCATTGAGAGTAGTTCCTTTCAGAATGACAAAAAAAGAAATGGAAATACACACACACACACAAACGCACATTTACACATACAGTTACGCACACACACAAGTGCACACCTGGAAATGTGCATATAAGAAGTTTTTCTTTACAATGCCTCTTATCAGCTTGCTAATTTTGATAGCAACAAACACAAACAAAAAGATGACAATAAAACCTGGACACGGATCCTGAAAAGTCTCTAAAGATTTCCCTTAAAATTCGGACAGTTTGCGTATATCTTTGGGAAAAGAATACTATCTAACTGACCACACAGTGAAAACTCTGGTTTGAACGTTATAATTTTTTCAAAATATAATCATCTTCAAATTAAATTTGGTCTGGAGGCCTAGACAATCTATCTCTTGGACAAACCTACGTCACAGCGGGTATTCCCTCATGTCGACCCTATTCATTAAAGAGGGAAATAAATCGATAGACGCTCAGGAACATTTCGAGCCCCGTCTAGTCTGAGTCTTATAGGCCTAGCACCAAACTAGACATGTACAGCCAGTAGTTTAGTTTAGACTATTGTCTTTAGATGGGAGTCAGAAGAGGGTGAAGAAATTTATCTATCATTCACTTATTATCAAGAGCAAAGTAATCACTCTTCGGAGATATGCGTAGGAAGATATGTTATAATTGTTTCAATTTTCGTTAATCCGGTACTGAAGGCAATTTGAATATGTCATCGCTGTTGCCAGCCAAATAACTAAGTCCACTATTATTTACAATATTACAACTGATTATGTTAGATAGAGGATTAGCCAACTCCCTTTGGGTTGGCTGATATTGCTTATGCACTGTAACAAACATGTGCTCATTTATTGTTATAATAGCATTAATGAAGTATACAGCAGTGATGAAGGGGAACTAGGGGAGCGTGGTGCTGGCCACGCGCAACTCCTGTGCCACCACTAAGACTTGATTTGTCATAAATTAAAGGCTTGAAAACGAAAACTGTACATCACGTGACTTTTGTTTTACAGCGGAAGTTGCGCAAGTGACGCTGAAGAGTCTATTACAAGGGCCGGGCAAATAAGCATAGGAAAACCAAATCTATTACAACTAACGGGGCACTTGTTAGTTATCGGATTAATCGATGCATTATGTCAACTACCTTTAAAAAAATGGACTAGGGAGTGAGGGGCATTTTTCACGCTGTCATAAAAAGGGGAAGAACCATTTTTAGTGTTGTAAAGAAAGAGAGAGAGAGAGAGAGAGAAATGAGTTGCGCTTTCAACCGGTGCAACGTGGTCTGCATCCTGAATTAAGACCTCCCCCTCTCGCACCAGCTGTACTGGTTGTACTATTTAGATCTAAAGACCCCCTCCCCCCGTTCTTCACGCTATTTCCTTGGCGTATGTCTTAAAGCAAGTTTTTCTGTTATGAAGGGAAGCGTGTGTGTGCATCCAGCACTTCGAACAAACTGACACCCCTTGAGGCCTAACCGACCCCCCTCCTACCGATGCGTCTCGACGACGATCAACTCGTAAAACCCTACTCCCGAACGCCACCGCGCTCCAGTTTTCGAGAGCCGTGCGTCGTGTCTAGGCTGCAGCGACTGATACAATCGTTTACTTCCGTAAACAAAACAAAAAAAGGGGGGGGGGGACGTAACCCTCGCGCAGTTTTGTAATTGTAATATATGTACTGAACTCTAATAAGATTAATACACTTTGTAAGTGTAATATATTTACTGAACTCTAATAAGATTAATAAACTAAAGAATGGGGAGATAAAAAAACGAGTGTATTTTTTTTTTAATGTCCAGATTGAAATAATTAAAATTTCGTCTCCTATTCAATCAATATTTTAAAGCTAGTTCCACGTGCTATATTCGGGAGTTGTTTTTCTTGCTTAGAAACATTTCCTCTTCCGTTGACCTAGTTACCATCTTTCTTAGTCTTCTGCTGCAACAGATAAAACGTGCTTTGATTGGGGAAGATTGTTGCTGGCTTTTGTAACAAACAGAGTGACACCAGTTTTTCTCTCCCTTGAAATACGAACCCTAATCACTTTGGGTCACGACTAACAAAACTGATTCGGTGAGCTCTATACAAGATGGGGAGAAGGGTTAAACATGGAGCCTGAAGGGCCGGGGATGAGAGGGTTAAGATGCCGGTTTTAGATTGCATCATCAAGTTATGGAGGCGAGAGAGATTAGCAATGCTTAACGTGTAGACATGGTGAATAGACACACTGGCTGAGACTTGTTTAGTAGTCAGGCAGAACATTGCTTTGACACGAGTGGAGGGAAGAAAAACAGAGAGAGAGAGAGAGAGAGAGAGAATGACAGAGAGAGAGAGAGAAAGAAAGAGAGAGTGCACGTGTTTACCCATAAAGACCGGGGGTGGGGATCTGTCAGGTAAAAAAAATCAGGGAAGAAATAATTTATTAACTTGGTTGAACAGTTGAAACCAAAGTCTCTTCCGGTGGCCAGGCACTTGACATTAATTAACCGCACTACTGGCACGTGCAGACCATTAGAACGACACATAAAAAATGTATGATGTGATTCACACCATGTACTGTTGTTAGTCGAGTTGTATCATGCTACGTCAAATAATTTATTCAAAACAAAAAGGTCGTACTTAATTTTGTACTCCGACTAACTTGACTTGATCAATGTTAGCTGGTTTTCTAGTCAGACTCACGACAATAGAAGCCTAGCAATAAAACAAACTATAAAAATCTTTTTTTAAGAACACTAAGCTTATTTAATGCGAAAAACCGCAAAATCACTGCCATATTTCTCAATACTGGAAGACCTAACTCCCGTTTTCTATATAAAACAAAAATAATTAATTTCCACTAATTGATTAAATAATCGGTTAAATTTTTTTTTAAATTTTCAACTTCATCATGGAATGGGAAGTGAAAAAAAAAATCGCGTACAAAATTTGTACCAGACAGACAGACAGACAGATAAAATAAGTTGATAAAAGTTTTGTAAAAAACTATGTATGCTTACTTATAGATTAAAAACATGGTCAAGTTTAACTTGTAAACATTAGGCCTATACAAGATCTTCGTTATCAACTTTATACAGTAAGAATTAATTATTTTTAATCTTTGATTGATTGTAACTTTCATACTGAGAATGCCCCACCCCCATACACACACACACTTTTGAAATGTACTCGTATCGAACTTTCTGAAACCAATGAACTGTGAATTGTATGACCCACTTTACTGCCAAAGCACAGCCAGTACAAAGTGGTTGAAACTTAAATTGCCCAATGTTTTGTACTTAATATAAAGAGGGACAAAAAGCCATGAGCTCTTGAACTGTAAGAGTAATTTATTTTGACGTCAAATTGCTTGCATTCCACATGCCTACAACTGAACAACTTTACTAGTATGACTAAAGTCAGCTTACAACATGAGCTCAAAGATCAAGAGAAAATAACAAGTGTAAGTCTTTGCTTTAGAGACGCTCTGTAGTTGTCATGGATTTAGAGCCTTTACACGGTTTTAAAATTTCAATGTAACCCCGTGACAATGGTTTGACATTAAACAACAATATGTAGAGATATTTCAAACTACTTTAAATTATTGTAGGCCTAAATAAAAGTGGCTACATTCTTATATGCTTACGAACCTCGGAAGGTGACTGCAGAGCTAGTGAGGAGGATCCTAGCAATGGAATTGAGATGCTACAGAAGGATCTTAGGTATCACATTTAGAGACCGCATCACAAACGAAGAGATTAGAGACAGGGTTAGAACAGCGATTGGACCTCACGATGATCTGCTAACTATTGTAAAAAAAAAAATGCAAACTCAAACTCTATGGCCATATTCCTTCAGGGAACAGTACCAGGAAAAAGAAGAAGAGGCAGACAGAGAAAGCGATGGGAGAACAACACAAAAGAATGAACGGGCCTGGCACTGAAGAGGTTCGATAAAGGCAAAAGATAGAGGAAAAAAGAAAGACGGTCTACAAACCTTGTGTGGTGCCCAACAGATTAAGGGATCTGTGAAGGTGAAATAAAAAGGAACCAAAGTTTAATATAGTTTCTTTCTTACTGGTACTGCATAGCTGCGAGGCTGAGTTGCCGTTTTCCTGGTCTCTGGTTCGTGCCTCGTTAGGTGAAGTCACTTATTTTTGTAACATTTAATTCACTATTTATTTTCTCATTAATAAATGAGGTCCATTGTGTTGCCATTATATGTTTATCTTATCTTATCTTATATAATACAGACGTTACTTCAAAAAAGAAGATGATTACGTCCTACGCGTCATGCATTTAGTCATGCATATTAACCAATGACTTAAATTCTGCCAAGTCACTGGTTTTCCTGGCTAGCTCAGGCAACCCATTCCATGCTCTAATAGCACTAGGGAAGAAGGAGTATTTGTACAAATTTGTCCTAGCATATGGGACGAGGAATGTGCCTTTATCTTTGTGTCTTTCAGAGTATTTTATTAAATTTTGTTTTTGTATTTGAAGATTATGGTTCAGTGTTTTATGTATGATTGCTACTTTACTTTTGAGCCTTCTGTCCTGAAGGCTTTCTAAATTTAGTGATTTCATTAAAGGTGTTACTCTAGTCAAATGTGAATATTCGTTTGTTATGAATCTCACTGCTCTATTTTGTGTCTGTTCGAGTTTCTTAATGTTTTCTTGAGTTGAGGGGACCCAAACGGAGGATGCATATTCTATTATTGGCCTAACCAAGGTTAAATAACATTTTAGTTTTATGTTCTTATTTGATTTATAGAAATTTCTTTTAATAAATCCTAATGCTTTGTTTGATTTTTTTGTAGTTTCATCAATATGTGGATTCCATGATAGTTTTTCATTTATTATAACACCTAGGTATTTTGCGTTTTTAGTCTGTGTTACTGGTTTGCCATGAATAAGATAAGTGGAATTAATTTGTTTTAGTTTTTTTGTTACTCTTAACAACTGACATTTTTTGGGTGGAAAGACATGCTCCAATTTGATTCCCATTTCTGTAATTCATCTAATTCTCTTTGTAAAATATCTGTCTCTTGTGTTGTTTTTATTGTTCTATATATTATGCAATCGTCTGCAAATAATCTGACTTTTGTTCCTGAAGTAATGCAATTTGGTAAATCATTTATGTAAATTAAAAATAGTAGTGGACCCAAGACTGTTCCTTGAGGTACACCTGAGTTTACTGTTATCGGTGTTGATTTAGAGCCATTTATTATTACAGTTTGTTCTCTCCCTATCAGAAAATCTTTAATCCACTGATGCAGTGGACCATTAATGCCAAAATATTTTAATTTTTTAAGCAAACTATGGTGGTGAACTTTGTCAAAAGCCTTAGAAAAATCTAGTAAGATAGCATCTATTTGTTCACTATTATCTAAACCTTTTGAAAAATCATCAATTAGTCCTATTAGTTGTGTTTCACATGATCTATATTTCCTAAAGCCATGTCGGTATGGTGTGAGGACATTATGTTTGTCTAAGTGGTTTATGATGTTGCTACATATTATGTGTTCTAGGATTTTACATGTGATGCTGGTAAGTGATACAGGTCTGTAGTTTCCTGGGTCAGATTTTTCTCCTTTTTTAAATAGGGGGTGACATTAGCTTCTTTCCAGTCCTTTGGTACTCTGCCCTGGTTAACTGAAGCCTGAAAGAGTATTTTGAACACTGGGGCTAGCTCATTGCTTAGTTTTTTGAGTAATATAGCTGGAATACCATCAGGTCCAGACGCTTTATTTGGTTTGGTGTTGGCTAATAGTTTTTGAATTCCATTTTCTTGTACTACTATATCTTCTATGTTGTCCACTTGGTTCAAATTCAGTAATATGTCTTTTTCTCCTGGAGCTGAGAATGCTGATGCAAAGTATTTGTTTAGGATGTTTGCTTTAGTTTCATTATCATTATGTATTATGTTATGTTCATCTTTTAATGGCGCTATGCCTGTTGTTTCCATTTTCTTAGACTTAATGTATGACCATAGGTTTTTGTTGTTATCTTTAGATATTACATTGTTTATGTATTCACTCTGCAGCTGTCTGCTTACTTTTTGGGTTAAGTGTTTAATTTTTATATACTTTTTGTAAACTCTTTCTGCATTAGTTTCTTTAAATTTTCTATATAGGTTTTCGTTCTGTTTACAAAGCTTCTTGACCATGTATAATACGTATGTATCATTCAATACTGTGAAGAGACGAAAGCTGAGCAGGTTCGGTCATATTATAAGACTTGGCCCAATGCCATCCACCAAGGAAGCACGAAGAAAGGGTCGTCCAAAGAAAAGCTGGCTGGACAACGTCAAAGAATGGACCGGCGTCTCTCTTCTCAGTCTGCAAAGAACAGCTGCTGACCGGGAAAAGTGGAGGGCTTAGGTGACGTACTGTCACAGCACCCCCTACGGCGAAAGTCAAGGGACAGATCAGAGAGAGAGAGAGAGAGAGAGAGAGAGAGAGAGAGTTAAATCTGAGATTATAGATGAATGTCTACTAAATGAACAGCTCTTCAGACTTGTCAGCTAAGGAGGATACCCAAAATGAAATCATATATTAATTACTTGAGACTTACGGGCCCTTACCTATGCTTCAATGTTTGTGCTACATTTCCTAGCTCAGCACGGGGAATTTATCCTCTAGAACATATTTTTTTATATAAATTTAATATTAAAAGTGAATACTGGAATCTTTTTAAATTTTTATTTTGGGTGTAAAGTAGTCTGTGTTAATTTTTTTCCTCTTTTATTAAACAAAAAATGTTTAGTGTTATTTGGTATTTATTTGTTTTTTATTCTTTAAGCAACAGAAACGTATCCATTTAGTATGTAAAAAAATATAAATATTTTGACTGACTGCCACTTTACGCTTTTGTGTGTGTGTTCATTGTCATAGTTGATTAATTTTGGCAACAGTGGGTAGCCCCTAAAGGGTAAAACATGACACTGAAGCATGTGTTGTTTTCAAAGCTTATATTAAGTGATGAACTCACTCTGTCTGTCTGTCTGTCTGTCTGTCCGAGTGTAGTCAGCACGTTACACGTTATGTCTCCCACTTTCCATTCTCGGAACAAGTTGAAACTTTGAACAATTATTCATTGTCAACGACAACACACGAATTAATAAAAAAAATTAGTTCATCAATTAGTCGTAATTAATTAATGTTGTTTTATATATAAAATATGATAAGCTAAAGGGAGATAAGTCTTGTGTAGAGAATTAGGTCGTTTGCTAAAATTTTAAATTAACAATACACTAAAAAAAAACTATTTTTTAAGGACTTGAATAGCTTAGTGGCAAACACATCCGCATACAATCAGTAGAGTAGCAAAAGGGGAGGGGGTGTCAAAATTCGAAAGGCCCCTCGGGTCTCCACTATAGGGGGGCACAAACGAGTGTCCGAAATTATTATTTTTTTTGCATTAAATATTAAATATGAATCCACTGACACTTAGCCTTCATGTTTGTATATAAGTTCGTGACACAATGTTTCATGTATTACTTTTCGACGACTACGCCTGTCCTCGGCAGCGGATTTTCTTTTGGTTTCAAATGTGTATCCCCGTGGCCTTTGTAAGTGACCTCCAGCTGTCTCGTTCTGAAGCTGCATGCAACAAGGTGCTCTCTTCTAAATCGACCACCGGCGGACAATGGTTATACCTGCGCTGGAGGTGGCAAAATATGTAGGTCACAGCTGGGGCTGCGTAGTCGAGGGGCATACTGGATTCCTAATTAATCTTCGGAGTAGAAGTCTAGCCTTATATGTATTTTGTTCAGATTCTTTCCGTGCGGGGTTACTCTCAGGGAGTAATCTCTGTTATATATTATAAAATCATGTATTTATTAAGCACATTATCTCATGATGTCGAATGTCAAAATGACGGGACCCCTAAAGAGCTCCCAACCCCATGGGCCCCCCAAAGCCCTATTTACGCCACTGCTTGACTCGATGAAATGTTTTTGTTTTCATTGCTAGTGAAAAGACAGCACGAAAACCTTCTCCCAGATACTCCATCACCTCCCCACCCAACTGGCTCCCAGATATTCCATCCCCTCCCCACCCAACTGGCTCATAGATACTCCATCCCCTCCCCACCCAACTGTCTCACAAAAGTGCTACAGCATGAAAGTGGAACTATTGAAAAAAAACAAAAATATTTCAAACCGCACAAATTTATTATTGACTAGAAAGATATTACCCGCTGCCCGCGTATTACTGATATAGTCAATAGAACATCAACATTAACATTAGAAACTATTAAAGAAAATAATAATCTTATAAGTAAAGCGAATGCACGAATTCATGAATAAAAAATATTATGAATGGAGCTAAAAATAGCTAATTGACCTGAGTTCAATTTTTTATGAAAACATTGGCGAAAGAATGTAGAACTATGTAAAAATGCTTTAGAAAAACTAATTTGAATGTTAATTTGATAGAAATATGAAATAAATGGACTACAATTAATATGTTCATGTGTTTAATTATAAAACTATCTTTGCGAAGAGAAGTTCTATCCTCTTAGAGTTTGAAATAGAGTTTTAGACCTAGAAATAGAGAGATATCTAACACTTCGCGTAATGTCTAATGAAAGAATGTTCGTCAGGAATTCTAAATTCGCAGATATAAGGAACGAATTTATGTAAAAATGCATTTGAAACACAAATTTGAAGATTAATTTTATTAAATAATAAAATCAATAGACTATATTTTGTATTTTCATGTGTCAAAGTAAAAAAATTATCTTCGCAAAGTGTAGTTTCTAAAATTAGATCTAGATCTAGATCCTTTCGATCTTTTCATGTAAATATTGTAAACATAGCCTAGATCGATGAAGTTATAATGCTTTCATAGAGTTGGAAAACGTTTTTTTTAGGGTCATAAGTTTGTTTTAGGGCTACAATACATACACTACGGTCTAAGTTAGTACCCAAGGAACATTTATGCCAAGTTTTATCAAGATTGGTCATACGTATTGATTTCTATTCTGCACATACATACATACATACATACTTACATACATACATACATACATACATACATACATACATACATACATACATACATACATACATACATACATACATACTTACATACATACATACATACATACATACATACATACATACATACATACATACATACATACATACATACATACATACTGTTATGACTTTGCCATGCGCACCGCCATCCAAGATAGTGCAGAAGGAAGGTGCGCACTATCAGTGACCAGACAAGTCGGATGTTGACATAAGAGACTAACGATTTCCGCCCAAGTCTAGAGCCAAAAAGGAGCCAAGGCAGATGTCCTTTGTGTTTGTCATGTCTCCGTGTAAATAAACGTCAATGTCCTCGTTGAGTTGCCTCACTTTAGTTATTACAATACATACATACATTCATTTACATACATACGCCTTACTCTCTACTTTATAATATAGAAGATAGTCTAGATTCCGGATCATCAAAAATTCAAAAAGCTAATTACATAATTGATTTTAAATAATTGAAGCAATTTCACTCAATACAAGATTTTTTTTTTAAAGAATTCTTTTTATTATCTTTTTACCAGGTTTTTCCCCCCGAGGGGGGGGGGGGTAAAAAATGTTCTTTTTGTTTTAAATCTAACATTCAATAGTTGTTAAAAAGAAAAGAATCGCTCTATAAGATGTAGGCCTATAATGTAATTTGTTAAAATTCTAATTAATTTGAAACATCAACATAATAAAGCAATAATAAACAAATAACATAAAATTGAATCTGACATTGCCATTATTTTTATTATGTTAGAAAAGAACGAGTATTCAATCTCTGGCGCAGCCAGGATTATGTATTGTTACAGAGAAACCAAATTCATCGCAGTCCCTTTATTATTATTATGACTAATGGATGGTAGATAAAGAAAAAAAGAACATTTTTACCATCTCCTCAATCCCACCCCTCCTCCTCCTCCCAAGCCCCGAAAAAAAATCTTGGTCAAGCACATGTATAAATCTACTCAGAGTATATAAAATACTAGTTTGTTCATTCCGATCCAGACATAGCTAAATTAAAAGACAGTACTCTATCTAGATAGATGGAAATTCTAGTTTGGTAATAGGCCTATAGAACCAGAATTAGTATACAGTATGTATACAGTAGTCTAGACTAGAGTACTGTATCTAGATAGATGGAGATGCTAGTTTGGTGATAGGCCTATAGAACCAGAATTAGTATACAGTATGTATACAGTAGTCTAGACTAGAGTACTCTATCTAGATAGATGGAGATGCTAGTTTGGTGATAGGCCTATAGAACCAGAATTAGTATACAGTATGTATACAGTAGTCTAGACTAGAGTACTGTATCTAGATAGATGGAGATGCTAGTTTGGTGATAGGCCTATAGAACCAGAATTAGTATACAGTATGTATACAGTAGTCTAGACTAGAGTATTCTATCTAGATAGATGGAGATGCTAGTTTGGTGATAGGCCTATAGAACCAGAATTAGTATACAGTATGTATACAGTAGTCTAGACTAGAGTACTGTATCTAGATAGATGGAGATGCTAGTTTGGTGATAGGCCGATAGAACCAGTATACGGGGCTCAAAATGTTCCTGGACGTCTATTTAATTACCTGGGCATGCTGCCCTGCCTCATAGTGGCGCCCGGGTGGAAACGATCGTAGGAGGAAACGATTAGGCTAAAGGGTAGCAAAACAAGACTCTCGTGGGGGTGCCTAAGGGAGTGCGAGAGCATCCTCATTGCACTGCGCGGAGTTGTAAAAAAGCTCCCACAATCGTGTCACAATCCAGGCGCTGTTCCTCAAGGGGCCGTTACATAAATGGCGTGTCCCGCACGGTTAGCCTGGTATAGAAAAGGAAAATGGCGGGGGTCTTAGTGTACGCGGCCTCTTGCCGTGAGTCTGACCCACCCACCAGACAGAGCAGTGTACACTGTTCTCTTTCAGGCCAGTGAGAGGGAGCTCTTGTTCACTTTTCCTGGCTAGAGTTCCAAGAGCCGAAGGCTCAACTCTACCTGACAGTTTCAAGAAGAAGAAGAAGAATTTAATTAACTCTTTGATGAATACATCCGGGAATACCCGCTGTGACGTATTTGTGTTCAAGATATTGATTTCTAGACATCTAACCCAAATTTTATTTCAAGATTATATTTTGAAAAATTATAACGTCAAATCAGAGTTTTTAAATAGCGTGACCAATTACCTTGTATTGTGTCCCTATATTTATTCATTTATTTATTTTAAATATTTTTATCTTTAAATATTAGCACAAAAAATGTCATCTTACTGGAATTCTTTTCACTATGTGTTTAAATATAGAGAGACTCGTTAAAAACAACAACAAAATGTCCTTACTGTATTTGTCTTAAGTCCTTTCCCATTGAGTCACATTTCGACATCAGATGTTTAGCATTGACTTCGTATAATATAACACTATTAGTACGTACATCTTTGATTGCTTGGTTACTTTACTTGCAACACTGTCAGTAATACGTATGAATATTTACATAGATCAATGTCAGGTGTGAATAATTTAAAAACAACAACAACAACACGGGAGAAGACAGCGCGTCCAGAGGTCGGCAGGCTACTGGGATAGGACAACGTGATAATCACGTCACTCGATAGCTTCTTGTGTTTTGTTTTAGTGGGTGACGGGAGATAACTCCAGCAGTAGGGAGTCGTTTGAAGGATTAACTCCTTTTTAAAAACAATCTTTTATCCCAGTCAGTGTGATGACAATCTACGAGTGTACATCACGTTGCAAAGGATGTACAACAAAGAAAGTGTACAAACTTCAGTCATTTATTATCTATCAACCGGCATTTCAAAATATTATCACCTGAACAGAATTTAAAATTAATTTATAGAATCTGTATCCTAGAAGTTATAACTATTCTACATACACAGTTTACACAGTTATTAGATCAAGAAATTACACGAATATTTAAACTGAAACATGGTAAACAAAAATAATCTTTATTTATTTTTTTTTTAAATCAAGGTTTGCATGGATATTCTCGGTATCCATATACAGACTAGTAGCGTGGAATTCATGATAACATTCTAGTTACAATATTTTAATGTCCATTTTAAATGGGCGTCACACTTTTCTATTGTCCATTTTAAATGGGCGTCACACTTTTCTATTGTCCATTTTAATGGGCGACACACTTTTCTATTGTCCATTTTAAATGGGCGTCACACTTTTCTATTGTCCATTTCAATAGGCGTCACACTTTTCTATTGTCCATTTCAATGGGCGTCACACTTTTCTATTGTCCATTTTAAATGGGCGTCACACTTTTCTATTGTCCATTTCAATGGGCGTCACACTTTTCTATTGTCCATTTCAATGGGCGTCACACTTTTCTATTGTCCATTTCAATGGGCGACACACTTTTCTATTGTCCATTTTAATGGGCGACACACTTTTCTATTGTCCATTGTACTTGAAGACAATCATTATAAATGATATTCTGTACACGTTTATTCTGTCACTCATTCATAAAGACGTCAATTACCGTATTCGTTGAGAGAAAATGAGAGGGGCGGGTGACCGATAATGTCTGCTACTCCAATGGCATAACAGACTAAGGCCATCGAAGGTGAAGGTGATTCACAGCATGCAGAACGAATGAAATCAGCAGCTTCGCACATCATTCACTGAAAAGTTCTTTGTTTTTTTTTAATAGATTAATTTTGTTACTGTCTGACTACAGAATACTAAGCTATTAGAAAATAATGGTTTAAACTTCGGACATTTTCACGGGCAAACAGTCATCATCTTCGGACCTGTTGTCAAGTATTTTTTTCAGTTCTTGAATATATGTTTTGGCCATTTTGAGTGTGTCGTATTTCGAGAACACCTGATCATCGCCCATGTTTGGAATCACTTGCCTCAGACGGTCGAAAGCGGTGTTGAGACTTTTCATCCTATTCCTTTCCCTAGCATTAGCAGCCAATCGTCTTCTCCGATATACTTCCCCTGACGCCAACTTTGTTGTTTTGGAGTTGCCCAGGCATTGTTTATTTTTACCTTTCTCGGAATAATCCTTAACTGTCTCGTTTTCAGCTTTGAAAATATCAACATTTTTAACTGAAGGGTAACTCGAAGACAAACAAAGCTCAGAGAGGGTCCTTGAATTAGCTGAAGGGTAGACGATTACACCATTTTCCGCGCGTATTTGTTTGCGGCGACGTATACCTTTCATCCATTTACAGCATTGGACTTTGGATTTGTGGGAGTTGACAGCATTTTTAGCTGTGACAAGGCAGTGTGCAGTGTTGGGTGAGGCTGCACCGCAGAGACGGTGAGTCTGACAGTCTTGATATGAGCGAAACAAAATAGGAGCGTGAAGTGTTGCATCTCCCAGGGAACAAACACTCGGAGTAGGTGAACAGGACTTGACGAGATCATCGGTAAACTGGCCATCAAGGAAATGAGGAAACTTCTGACTTAATAGTCCATTGCTCTGGACGCTATTGTAGTGGTAAGAATGAATGATGTCATATTTAACATTGGGAAACATTGGTAGACCATTCATCCTGTAATGACGGTGTTCTTTATACCTGTAAAAAATGTATATAGGTGAAATAAGAAACAAATTAAGAAGATGAATGCTATTAAGTGTGTGTCATGCTCTGGCGTCATTTCTTTTTTGTGGGACCTGTGTGGGAATATTGCAAACGCAACCCAACTCAAATTAAAATAAATTTATAATCTACATGGGGATTCGAACTCAGGTAGCACAGGACAAGCTTTAAAAGAATTGGAGACTAAGTTTAAAACAGAGTGCTACAGTTACAATAAATCCAAATAGTCTTGATGGTTCACAAAGCACAAAATAAAACTCTTTAAAGCAGGGATGCCCAAAATACGGCCCGCGGGCCAGATCCGGCCCGCGATGTGGTTTTATCAGGCCCGCCAAAACGTCTGCACAAAGTGTAGAATAGGTTGAAAAAATTATCTTTACCCACTTTAGGGTCCTGACTTTTTCTCTGATGAATTGGTACCATGCTATTTTAAAATGTGTAGGTTTATGAAATGAGAGAGCCGAAGAAACTACAAGTTGTCTCTGAATATAGAATCATACGAGGAAAATTGAACGGATCTTTAATTACTTATTTTTTTGGAACATGATAATAAATTATTTGTTTTGTAAATTGTAACTGTTTTAAAAACAACAAAATATATACGGCTTTATAAAACATATGACGGCATTCTTGGTTTGAGCCTCGAATAAAAGGTTGTTAAACTAAGCCTAGAAATTGGAGGATCGATGGGAATATTTACCAAAAAGAGTTGGTAAAGCTAGCTAAAATGTTGCTCACATTTTAAGAGAGAAATGAAGCCAGTTAATATCCTATAAATTAATGCAAGTATTAGATCCACTAGTTTCAAATAAAATTCTTTTAGGTCAATTTCATTTCGTTTTATGTACATTTTCGGTCATGTGGCCTGCGACACGAGTGTCGGAAATAAAAATGGCCCGCAGGTCGAATTATTCTGAGCATCACTGTTTTGAAGTATATCTTGATATATATATATATATAGGTATATACAAAACATATGCAGTATATTTTACTTTTATTACATAATATGAAACGCTGCTTGTGTTGTTTTAAATTACATTCGACTTATATAAATACTAATACTAAATGTATTCTTTCTCTTTTAAAACAAATGTAAATACTTTATTACTAATATATGAAGCTACCATAACAGAAAACATTCAATTTAATACAACTATTTTTATAACATTATTTTAGAAAAAAAAATATATAGAAAAGTTACTTCACTTATTAATACAGTCTCCCCTGTTTTGTTTTGTTTTTTGCTATCATTAGAGAATGGTTATAAAATGGTGTAATTTTATATAAAAAACTGTCTTGAATAGTTAATTTAAAAAATTAAATGATTCACTTTCAGAGAACAAAATAGTAGCCGCTGAGACAGAACTTTGAAAAAGCTAAAATATTATATCGGATTTTCAATATCTTGTCCGGTTTTTGCGCACTAAATGGAACGGACGGATACACAAACGGACAGACAACACAAAACTAATAGCAGCTTCTCCACTTTCGTTGGCCGCTAAAAAATCAACAATAGCCATTGAAAGGTAATACCTACGTATTTGTACTCTGTAACGCCACCAACCGCGAGATAGCTATCACCACAGTGTCCGCGTTGAGTAACGATGTGTCGGATGGGACGGTTCAGCGGAGCTTCTCTGTCATCCTCCCCAGGTGCTTTTCAAAATAAATAAATACATTACAAATAAGAATAAAATCAAAATGAGACACAACCATATTCTAATGCTATGTCTTGTGTTCATATTTGTTTGTATTGATGTTAATCTAGACTTCAACAAAGGTTTGCATTTCTTCAGTTGAACAATATTTACCTTTGTATTGAACAAAACAACAAACAACAACAACGCTTGTTGGTCCAATATGAAAACAATGTTTTGGACCAAGTCGCTTGATCAAATTTCAGGCATTAAATATTTTTAGAAGATCGAATCAATGTCGATAAAATAATATAATGAATCCTGAGAATGCTAGCTAAATGCCACTAGATCTCAATCCCATGGAACAGAGGAAATACGACCAACACCGTTGAGTCTACTCACTAGTCCTCTTTAGAAGAATACTCTTAATTTATAGCGGCGGTCATTGTTGGTGTGTGTGTGTGTGTTTGGGTGAGTTTGTATATACGTCAGGTAAAGAGAAATCTATCTGGGTGTGAGGGGGAAGGAGATGTCGAGGAGGGGAGGGGTGGGGGTGGGGAGAAGGTGAATGAGCAGGAGTAAGTTTCGAAAGTTCAATCAAGCATTCAGGCCACTTTTGGCAACAGCGACTGCCGAATGACAGGACGCCGGCCACTTACATTGAGGCCACTTTAAAAAAAAATGATTTTTTTTGTCCCCCCGCGTGGAGGCACGTGACCCAGAACTTCAGGTGAGTTGATGGTTTCTGATGAAACGACAAGCGCCGTGGCATCGGGTGACGGGGAGTAAGCGGGAGGGCGTTAGGGGGGGGGGAATGGAAAAAGGAAGGCGAGGGTTGATACTTTATTAAAACGCCAGGTTGGAGGGAAACTAACGGGAAAAAAATAGAGAGAAGTTGTAACTCTATTAGTTGTCAAAAGATGAAGACAAGTAGGCAGACCCGGTGTCGTGGGGAAGGGGGAAGGGGGGGAGGTCCGCTTGTCACCTGTAACGCGTCTTGTAAGTCGTCGCAAGGTCAGTTTGACAAATCAGGGGGGGGGGGTCTGTAGGGAGTATAGCAAGCGTTTTGCAATTTTTAATCAAAGTTTTAAAATTTACTTTGTCAAGGTATGTAACAGCTGGCAAGTTTAACACAAAATAAAGTTCATAAATATTTTTGTTTTTAGCACAATTAATCCTATTGCCATCCTGCTTAATTTATGGGTAGGTTGTCAAAATAAATCGACATTTGGTTATTATAACAAACTTTTGATTACACAAATCAAATATTTAAAAAAAAAAAATAAACTTAGAGTATTGCTAAAGAAAGTTGGACTGCTAATTACGCCATGTTTTATTTTTGATAGCCAAATTTAAATTTATTTCTATTTTTACTTTGAAAAATTGTAACGGTCAAACTAGAGTTTTCCCCGTGTGTTCAACGAGCTAGCAATTCTTTTCTCTACTATATAAATCAACTTTTAAATTTCTAGGAAAATTATAGCCGTTTTGAGAAACGTGTCAAGGTTCCACCCTCCACCCAGCTTCCATGAATGTATTGTAAATAAAATATTAAAAGAGACAATACCTCCTTTATACAACTTATAAAGCGATTGTTTTTCACTTAATAACTAATGAATGTTGGATTTCAAAATAATGGAACATCTTTCCCACACCGTATTCCCCTTCCTTCCCCCCCCCCCCCGAGAATGTAAAGATCTACTACACTTAAGTACACTATAAAATATTCCAATTATAGGCCTTCAGATAGCACCTGTCCGCATTCTCTATGATGTCTAGGTCAATTTTATTTTTGTTTAATTAGTCCAACCCCAGCTATTAATATGTCTACCACCATCCATTAATATAGACAAGAATTAGTCAAGATTTCTTACACTTTTGAAGTTTACCTTATTTGTAGTAATAAATGTAACTCAAAAAAAAAAATCTTAAAAACACCTGTTGATATGTTTACATAGATGTAGATTACTTTGGAAAAGAAGTTTATTGCGTCATCAAAAAGTGATGTTCATTAGTAGAAAGTAGCCTACGTAATATTATTATTTAATTTATTAAACTGTTGATTCTTGATAAGACTAACATCTGGAAATTCCGTTCAAAACCGATGTTGGATCTGGATCTAGACCTCGTTCAAAAGACGAAATTGAAATTTATTTATGTGTTGCCTAAACTTTGAAAAATTATAAAAGTCAAAATAATGTTTTCCCTTTATGGCCAAAAGAGCTGGAATATGTTTTCCCAACTATGGAAAATTGTTATAACCTTTTTTGATATCCTCATCCACCCAGGCTCCACCCAGCCAGGTTCTTAGGTTCCTCCATGAAGTACTGACTTCAATTGAGGTAAAAAAAAGAGACCATATCTTCTTTATAGAGCCATTTTTAGCGGTCCCCGAAAGGGGAAAAGACGCTATTAGTTTTGTGCGAAATGTCTGTCCGTCTGTCCGTCTGTCCCGTTTAGATCTCGTAAACTAGAAAAGATATTGAAAATCCGACATCACAATATTTTAGACCATTCAAAGTTCTGATGCAACGGCTACTTTTTTTTCTGAAAGCGAAAAATCTAATGTTTAAAATCAGTTATGCAAGCAGTTTTTTAAAGAGAAAAGCTAATTAGTATGCATTATAAGTTAAACCTAATTTAAAATGACTAGTAATCTTATAAACTTCATTTTTCTGAACATTTTTTTATTGCGGAAATTTTTTTTAGGATTCGAATAAGAGATTGAGCCTTTTAAAAACAATTAGATCAATTATAAGACATCAGTTAGGCCAGGGGAGGCGCGGTGGCTGAGCGGTAAAGCGCTTGGTTTTCGAACCGGTGTCCTGGGTTGGAATCCTGGTGAAGACTGGGATTTTCAACTTTGGAATCTTTGGGCGCCTCTGAGTCCACTCAGCTCTAATGGGTACCTGACATTAGTTGGGAAAAGTATAGGCGGTTGGTCGTTGTGCTGGCTACATGACACCCTCGCTAACGGTAGGCCACAAAACAGATGAACTTTACATCATCTGCCCTATAGACCACAAGGTCTAAAAGGGGAACTAGTTAGGCCAGGTTCACATCTAACTTTACATTCACTTACACCTATCCTTTGATCTGTGTGACCGTTGGGGCACTACACAAGATCTGTTAACCTTCTTTCTCCATTCTTATCTCTCATTTGTCTTTGATATAATTTCATTTGGATGTTCTTTCTCAAAATATTGAGGCCTGCGTGGGTGGACCTCTTCGGGGGCCGATTTTGAGTTTGTGTTTCCACACAAACTGTCTTTTGTAACCTTGTTTTTTGTTGCTTTTAATAACTAATGAATGTTTGATTAAAAAAAAATATTGAACATTTTTACACCGCCCCCCCCCCGGTCAAATAGTCATTCTTTCCCCAACGACATACATCCATTGTCAGATTCCTAGGAGAATCGTGAGAGCCGTTTTCAAGAACCGTGTCCACCTATGAATATGCGACCTGAATATAGGCATTGTAGAAATGAATTCTATTTGTAAATATGGTATTACTGTAGCATGATAATTATGCTTTTTATTTTTTTACAGATACTTTAAAAAACTTTCTATTTCCAGTGAGGACAAGACTTTACTTTAATAAGATAACAAACAAAAGTGACCGTACCAGTAAAGGTTGTGGAGGAATATTTTGGATCATGTAGTTTCCTATTCCTTCCTTTTTGTGTAATTAGTCCAAGCCCAGCTATGTCTACCCCCACCCATCCATAGAGACACTTCTTTTACAACATTGTTTGGTGGGCCAACACGAAATTCCGTAACTTTCGGACCGTCGCCCGTTCCCACTCTTCGGTGCCGCTTCTGCTGCAAAAAATTTTTTTGAAATGCATGGGTTTAAGAAAAATGAAAATAAGAAAAAAAAAACTTACTAGAAAAATGTGATAACATATAAAAGTCAATAAATAAACCTGATATATCTTTATGAATTCAATAAAACATGTTTTGTATTTATTGATATAATGGAGCTATTCGGAAACTGAAGCAAAAAAAAAAACCTATACAGTAAAAAAAAAAGAAAAAAAAGTAAAGTTCCCATTTGAAATATACAGTAGGAGCGGATCTCTAGGAAAATCGTCAGAGCCATTTTCGAGATCCGTGTCAATGTTCCACCCTCCCCTCCATCTTGTAGGTTCCATGAAGTTGTGACTTGAATAGAAGTGAGTTCAAATAGAATTTAAAAAGAGTTAACAAATGAAACACGATCAGTTGCTGGCTAATAAACTCTCCACTCTCAGCAATATTTTTTTTTTATCATTAAACCATTTCTGGTAGAACAAGATTTTTGAGAAGTATCTGTCTTTTTTTTTCAGATGAGCCAGTTGGGTACAGACGGATCTTTTTCTTCCAAGTATAATATCTCAGCTTTACTAAATCCATAGCCCAACATCCCAATTTTTGTTATATTCTGAATCTTCTGCGCTGTTTTGCTTCATTCGTTGAAGTAGATTCGAGGTAACTTAACAAAAAACAAGGTTACAATTTGTTATGTTGACAAACTAAAGTTACAAGTATATGCTACAAATACTGCTACAAGAGTCTACATGGGATCGAACCATTTGTAAATTTGAAACATTGTTTCTCTGTTTCTTATATCACCTCAACTTCAATCTATTTAAACAAACAAAACGTAATGTAATTGCAATACTTTTGGACAATTCAAGTCACAACTTCACTGGGGGGGGGGGGGGGGTGGACGGAGGGTGGAACGTTGACATGGATCTCAAATACGGCTCTAACGATTTTCCTAGACATTTAACAGTTGATGTATATCGCTGAGAAAAGAATTACTAGCTCGTTGGCCACACGAGGAAAAATGTATTTTTAACGTTACCATTTTTCATAGTAAAAAAAAAAGAAATACATTTAACTTTGGCTTAAAATAAAAAACGTGGCGTAGTCAGCCATATTGTACCAATAACTGAGATGTTAATTAAATTTAAGTTGCTTTCATTTTATTAATAGATTATCTAAGCTTTTCTTGTATTTTCTACGAAAATCTAATATGATTACATCTAGATTCTAGATCTAGAGGTAGATCAAGATCTTGACTAGATCTTAGGAGTTCTAAATCAGAATTCTAGATCTAGATTTAGTTCTAGATGTCTATATAATGAAAGCACCAATAAATAATTATACATTTTTACAAAGTAGCTCTGGCCCAATTGTTAGCTCCGTTGATACATCAATCAGGTAAGGGTACGATACCAACTTAAGCAAAAAAAAAATTATTAGTTTCTTTTTTTAAATATTTTATTTTGTTGTAAGTTGTATAATGGAGATATTTTTTAAAATGTACTTTTAAACGTGTTTCTTGTAAGACACAACAATCAGTGATTGGAGCAATAGAATTGGAAGTAATGAAGAACAGATCAATAATAAATGCCAGTACTGGAAGAACGTTATAAAACGAATTGAGGAAGTCATACTTGCAAAGGTAGAGTGTGATTTATCTTTCAGGGGAGACAAGGAAACATTTATTACTTCTCTACAAACAGGTTCTATTGCTTTTTTAATCTAACATTCATTGGTTATTAAGAGACAAACAATCGCTCTATAAGCATACGTTGCGTGAAGTAGAGCGTGTCTAATTGAGAGAAAAAAGTATTTTTAAAAAGATTTTTTCTTGATCTTATTTTAACAGTGAGACAATGAAATGACCAAATAAAATTTCAACTTCACGAAAAAAAAATGTAATAAAAGAAGAGAAAGCGATGTAGTGAAAAGTGAAGGAAATAGGAAGAAACTTGAAGGAAATAGGAAGAAACTTGAAGGAAATAGGAAAAAACTTGAAGGAAATAGGAAGAAACTTGAAGGAAATAGGAAGAAACTTGAAGGAAATAGGAAGAAACTTGAAGGAAATAGGAAGAAACTTGAAGGAAATAGGAAGAAACTTGAAGGAAATAGGAAGAAACTTGAAGGAAATAGGAAGAAACCTGAAGGAAATAGGAAGAAACTTGAAGGAAATAGGAAGAAACTTGAAGGAAATAGGAAGAAACCTGAAGGAAATAGGAAGAAACTTGAAGGAAATAGGAAGAAACTTGAAGGAAAACTAAGGCAAAAAATTACATGGTGATTTGTGAAAATGTAAAAAGACAAGGACGATGTATTAAAACAAGAAAAAAAGAAATAATAATAAAAAAAAAACACAAAGGTTATATTAAGTGGGAATGTATCAGTTTGGATCAGTCATGTCATTATACTTGCCACTGACCTAGACATGATAAATCTGTGCGATAAGAAATATTTTACCAATTGTTGTTTGTTAAACTCATAGCAAATGGGAGATAACAAGGACATTTAAAAAGGCTCGTAAGTACTCGTGAGTATTAGATGACATTAAGGGAACCAAAATGCGCCTGGCCAACAAAAGTCCAATGAGGCGTGTTATGCGAAGCATCGACATTTTTTTTGTTGACATTACAGATTTTAAAAAAAAGTCCTGCACATTTTTCTGACTTGAAATACTTCTATTTCTTTTCTATTAAAAAAAAAAGCCAGTAAAAAAACAACAACAACAAATGTTAAAATCTAAGACAATAAGTTGAAAATAATATCAAGCATTCGACAACAGCAAAGGTCTAAAAAGAACAAAATGTCTTACATAATTCTTAGATATTTTTCTCTTTCACATGCGAAAAAGCAAGGAGGTCACACACAAATAAATTAACCTACATGTAGAGAAAATGTTTTAAAAGCCAAGTGCTTTTGATTCTATAACTCTTTTTTTTATGGTTTCTGGAGAAAAAAAAGTTTAACGTACATATAAAGTAGTTAGGTTATTTTCAGAAGCATCTTTTTTAAAGATTATTTATGTAGAGAACTTTTTCTTTCTCATTTTGTTGTATTTTCTATTGTAAACAATTGTTTATAGCGAGGGTAAGCATTTAAGAAAAAAAAACTTACAATTATTATATCGACTATAGAAAGAATGCAGCATTTAGGACCTTCATGAGGACGTTGAAAGGAGCAGCTCGAGCTTGGCGGCCTTCAATCTGGAGCTCGGGTGGAAATGGTTGTTAGAGGAGACGATTAGGTCAATAGGGAAGTAAATCAGAACCCCCGCTGGGGAACCTAAGCCTCCCTAAGGACCGAGACCATTGCACTGGCAGGGGTGGAAGAGAGACCCAAAAAGCATGCCAGTACTCACAAACCGTTATTCAAAGGGTCGTTTTTGTGGCGGAGACCTGATATGGTATAGAGAAGGAGTATGGATGAGCTTCCCCAGTGTTCTAGCCTTTGGTTTCGCTTCCAACCCAAGGGGAATAGGGATGTAAAAATGTACACCTGCTTGGATCTTTCCTAGACAGAAGTTTGTTAAGACATTCAGATGGAGACAAGCTTCCATAGGCCTAGAGTTCCAAGAGTCTTAGACTCAACTCTTAGGACAATGACGAAAACGAAAGGAGAAGCAACTTCTTCTGTATCAATGTTTGAAGCTAGCCTCTTACTCCTAGGGATAAACCACTTTGTTTCAGCCAATTCAATTTATTGTGATCTTCTCTTTAGAGTACAATCTCAGTTTCTAGTGACACCAAGATGAACGCAATTTTATATGTTGACAAAAAGGACCATGATGTTTAATTTCTATTGAAAGAAGAATTATATTTTGGGCAAATCATGAATTTTTAATGGCTGTTGTTTCTTGGGTTCTCAGACTACAAACATGTCAGGGAGGCGGGGAGGCGACAGAAAGTCTACTTTCAAACAAGATGATAAAAACAAAAGCTCTCTTTGAAACAAACTATTTAAAGATCAATGTCCTTTTGAAACAAACTATTTAAAGATCAATGTCCTTTTGAAACAAACTATTTAAAGATCAATGTCCTTTTCCAGCCAGGGCCGGATTGAAGTATGTGGAGGCCATGGGGCAGACTTTGTGTGGAGGCCATGGGGCAGACTTTGTGTGGAGGCCATGGGGCAGACTTTGTGTGGAGGCCATGGGGCAGACTTTGTGTGGAGGCCACTACACTTTTTCGAAAGCTTGAACAAAAAATCCAATTTTTAACACTTATTAATAATCATAATGATATTAAATAGTAAGCCAAGAGTCTAAAAAGAAAGAAATTGAATACTTGTAAGTTTGATATAATTGTCCTATTTTATTCAATATGCAATTTAAAAAAAATTAAAGTGCTGCTGTGGACTGTACAAATTTTGGCCAGTAGTTCAGGTTTAGTTCCTTCATCTGAGACAATAGCGCCGAGGTATTTAAAACTGCAGACACCTGTAAGCTTTTCATCTCCAATACTGATGTCCATTTTAAAGCCTAGTTTGTTATTGGTCATAATTTGAGTTTATTTTGTTGTTTTTTTTTAATTTATTTGAATATCATATTCAGTGGAAGTCTTGTCTATGCGCAGCGCCAAGTCAGCTTATTCTTCTTCTGTCCCTGCTACACCAATAATTCTTCTTCCTCCAATGCTTACAGTATCTTAATAGCTCTCGAGAAAATCTACCATTATCCTTTCAACAGTAGGTATTGTTGAGAATATCTTGGGTCTAACTCCCGCAGCTCTGAGGATGTCCTATGAAATTCTTTTGTCTGGCATGAGGGTGACATTTCCGAGCCAACGTAGTCTTCTCTGTGTCAAAAGATCATAGATGTCGTGTGCATGACTAGTTTTTAAATGTTCTTATTAGAATCAAGATCCCTCCAGGAGAAACACATCATAAGCCACTGGCAGAACTAGTAAAAACTGATTTATTAATGCTCTTGGTGCATGTATACTGACTAGCTCACTCTATCATAAAGAAGAAAGTTCACTATACAGGCGTTGTAGATTAGCATTTTGTTTGCCATGGTCAGTTTAGCCTTTTCCCAGACATGTTTAATAAAGCGTTTTGCAAATCTTTTCCTTACTGTAGCAACATCAGAGTAATGAAAAAAAAAGCCATTGGACCTCAGACTAGCAAGTGTGTACCACTCAAGTCAAAAGACAGCATGACCATCACTTATAGTGCACTGCGAATGAAGCAACGGGGACAGCATTTAACAAAGTCTACCAAATCGTAAATGCTATCTCACTAACCTCTTTGTCTAACCTCTCAACACTTGCTGTTTTGAATGAATTAGATTAAACGTCCCATATATAAAAGGAAATGAGAGAAAAGTAATTGACAAGCTTAGCCTACATGTTGGAAAACAGCCGGAAGAGATGGAGTTCCTGCAGAAACCATTCAGACTGGAAAGCGTGACTCACCGAAGCCACTAAAACTATGTTGGGTCTACCTGGATTTAAAAGATGCAAACATTGTTACACTTTCTAAAAAAAAAAAAATTACAGAAGTATCTCAGTCCTGAGCGTTGTTGGAAAGAAAAGAGTACTACTAAAACGGCTGCAGACCTTATCAGAACGAGATTAAAGCCTGTAGATCTTATCAGAATGAGGTTAAGGCCTTTAGACCTTATCAGATCGAGGGCCTGTAGTCTACAACAGATTTGATTTTTTTCCTTGCTGTAGCTACAGAAGAAGAGATGAGAAGAAAAAATAAGTTCCTTTATAAAAGTTTTTCTCGACATATAACAAAGTTCACAAAAGTGGTCTGTTTGCTGTGATGGAGAAAATGGCTGTTCAAAAAACCTAGGGAAACTAATTTCAACTTCTCATGAAAACATGCGGGGCACTGTACAGTTTGACCAGTGTGACTCTAAGCCAGTGAGGGATAAAACAAGGATGTGGTCTGGCAACAACACTATTTGCAGCTTCTTTTCGGTTTAAATCGCCAGCGCCTTTAAATCCCTGGATTATGAAGTACATATCCACAGCAGATGCGCAGATTCGATGGAAGCCTTTTTAACCTGATTGACTTCAAACCAAAACGAAAACTGTTGTCGCTAAAGATGCGGCCCTCCCACTCGCAAGGATTACAAAGGGAGGTAAATGCTTTAGCAATTGCATATCAAGAGCTCAATCTTACAATAAGATTCCCCAAGGCTGAAATTCTGACATAAGACGTCACAGAAGTACCGGTGAAAAAGAAACCACACCACTCAAGACTCATAATAACCATTTAATGTTAAGAAACAGTATTGATGTTTACCTGATTCACTGAGTGATTTAAAAAAGGCATTCTTAGTGAAATTACGGCGAAAGCAAATTAATAAAAAGTATATACCAGAGAAATGTTGCCGCAATGTAATTACATTGACGTGTAATGAAATGTGTTTCCTGTCATGTGAAACAAATAATTTATGCAAATCTTTTTATTTCATTTGAGAATATTGAGTTCCTACTTTAAACATGACCTCTTCCATCCTTTACACATTCGTAGAGATATGCACGATTCAAATATTTGTATTTGGACAATATTATATAAACAATGTGTGTATGTGTCTTTGCTAAAGTTTCTATAACAGCATTTTTTTCCATGGAAAACCCTTATGTCCCGGGGAGGGTGATGCACCTTTTAACTGTGGGAGATGAGTGGACAGAAAAATATAGAGAAGCAGATCTTAGAGAAGAAATGGAATGGTCACACCCTTAGAAAAGATACCAACAACAGAGCTAGACAGGTCTTAGAGTGGAACCCCCAGGGAACAAGACGTAGAGGAAGACCAAAAAGAACGTGGCGACGCAGTGTATTAGATGAAGCTGAGAGGACAGGAAAGAGCTTCAAGGCCATTACAAAACTAACTAGAGACCGTGCAGAGTGGCGTGTTTTCATGAGGCTCTATGTTCCACAAGAAATGCAAATGAAAGATAATGATGATATAAACAATGTGAAAGCAGAATTTTTTAAAAAAGGTTGAAAACTTAACATCTTTCATTTTAATTATTGTTAACTAGATACCAAACAGAACAACGTGAAATGTGACTTTCTTCCCAACAAACCTCATAAAGCCATGTCTATCTCTCGTCCTTACGTTTACCATCAGATAAAAACAAGCCAAATAAAAAGTACTTAAAAAAAGGAGAAGCTCATGCAATGGAAAGAACTGCACAATTATTGCCACTGTATCAATATTGCAAGATTTATCTAACTTTGTTCTACATAAATAAAATCAATAAAGTACCACTAATTAATTGACTAATAACTTGACTTTTTTTTTTATCATTTGTATTATCCTTGACAATAGTGCAACGTTTCAGCTTGATCCGAGAACGGGTAGTCTGAGCAATATCGTGTACAGCATTCGTACAAGACAGAGTGACTTCATATACGCTTTGTACACATTATAAATAATTTAGATCTAGACCATAATTCAATAACATTTAAATAATATTTTAAGGGTTCCTAAAAATGTCTATTCATGTGTATCCACTACTATTTTTTCATAACTCTCTCTCTCTCTGTTTATAGGGGACGGAGAGGGTTGGGAGGAGAAAGGGTAAAAACGTAGAAAGATTGCCCTTTCAACACCCTCTACCTTAAAAAAAAGACTTTTCCATTAATTCCTTGTGTAAGCTAGTATAAATTCCGTTCAAAACTTCCAACAAAGTGAGCTCACACAGGGCCATGCTCAATATTTCCTATTGCCTCCCCTGGGAGCCCTGCTCTCTTTTTTTTTCACGCACACATACCCCACAGGTAGAGAGAGCTCTGTGAGTACATCAGTTCAACTGTATTTACAAACCTATTACAAATATCTTACAATTGCAGTAGACAATAAAAAGAAAACGTCATAGAACTGAATCGAATATGTCTCCAAGAAATCTGTCTCGTTACTGATACATCAGATGTTCACAGGACGCCCAAAAGAAACTTTAGTTTTGAATATAAACGATGCAAATCTGAGACCTTGTGGGGGTCCGAGTGTCTTCGTTAAGCTGGTGACCTTGTGGGGGTCCCGAGTGTCTTCGTTAAGCTGGTGTAATGCATTCAAATCTTTATTCATTTCCAGGAGGATCATTATCTTTTTCTTTTCAATTTGTGTGTGCGTGTGTTTGTGTGTAACCAAATCAGCATGTGGGTTGGTGAGGATGCTTATGACTTTTCCAAGGACACCATGTCAGTAAACATCTGCCCAAAAGTTCTAAAAGGTCTCAGATATTGGGCACACGACAGACAAGGAGAAAGGCGCTAAATATATTGTGAAACATCGCCATGAACGCTGGTGCCAAAGAAAAACACACCAAGACAACGCGTCAGCAGCATCTCGGTAAAATGTCATGCATTTCTGTTCTTATTTATTTATTTTTTGGGGGGCTCGACTGAATCTTTGAAAATTAAGCTTGCTTGCCACGTGTTCCCAAACCCCCCCCCTCCCTTTAAAAAAAAATTACCATTGTTACATATCTTTTTAAATTCACGTTATTAACTTTTTCCCCCCCTAAAATGAACAGCCACATTCGGTTCTGAGACTTTGTACAGTTGACCATGTGTCTCATGCTCCAGAGGTTCAGCGCTGAATTTGAAGTGGTTATAGATAGGGTTGTTATCACTAAAAATGAATGCAGTGCTCATGACAAGCGACGTCCTGTACAAAAGAGTAGAAGAACAGAAGAAGACGAAGGAACGACTAAATGGCAAAGAGTTTCAGGGGCCTGCATCTGCAGCTCTGGACGCAGTGCTGAATGGGTTGGACGACGTCTACCAGCTCCACAATCTCTTTATCATGACCTGAAACCCGTTGGGTTTTTTGTGTGTATATGATTTATGTTTTTATTGTTTTCTTTAATCGCCATTGCCCCTGTTTAGGGTAAAAATGAGTTTGACCTTCAATAAAACATAATGTATTGACACACACACACACTCAAATAAATGAAGCAGATCAAGCATAGAAAAAAAAAAGAATTTCTGGAGGGCTAGACAGCTGATTCTAAAAGACACAGGTCCTAAAAAAACAGAACAAAAGTAAATTATATTTTCCTTAAATCTTCTATTTTTATACCGTTCTGAAAAATGCGAAACGTTTTCAAAGCTGGCAATTTGCATCCTTTAAAAGCGTTTCTTTTGTTTTCCTCGTTAATTGTATTTTAAAACGGTTGCTGGTGGACTGCATTCAACGGAAGTTTGTCCTGGGCCACATGGAAGTTCTGGGATACAGATGCCGATTAGAAGGTGATCAGTGCACCCAAGGATTTAGTTTGAAACATGCGTAGGTTGTTTACTTGTGGTTGACATCTGTCCTAAAGAGCGTAGGACTAGGACATGTGGAATACAGTTCCGCTCCTATCTTCCATCTGCCTTGTGCATTTCTGTTTACATTAGAGATTCAATGAGGGATTTGTAGTTTCAAACAAGAATACAAGAACGCAAGAATACAATGAAAGCGAAACAAGAAAATAAAAAAATACTTAAAAAAAACAACAACAAAGCTTATATTATCTTATAAAATACAGACGTTACTTCAAAAAAGAAGATGATTACGTCATACGCGTCTTGCATCTAGTCATGAATGTTAACCAATGACATTCTGCCAAGTCATTGGTTTTCCTGGCTGGCTTAGGCAACCAATTCCAAGGTCTAATAGCACTAGGGAATAAGGAGCAATTAGTTTGGATCACTCATGACTAATAATAAGAAAGCATTTTTTAAAAAAAGTTGGGAAAGACCTGAATTTGAACTCATGGCTCCAGCTTCCCCAAGCCGACCTTGTAACCACTCTGCCAGTTTTGTGAAGATTAAAGATTGTAAAGTTATGTATTGTTTGTATAGTCTCGTCGCATTTCATGTTTGTGTTCACTAAGACTCCGACTACGACCTATGAAAGGAATTAATTCAAGTTATATCACTACTTCAGTAAAGTACTTTCTTTCCCTTGTTTGAGATTAAAAAAACAACAAAATAATTAAGTACCAATAGCTAATTAAATAATTGCTTAATTTTTTAAATTGATTCTTGTGTTGTCAGGTAAAAGAAATAATTGTGCAAATTTTCAGCTTGATCCGACATTGAGTGTTGGTGAAATAACATGTACAAATGTTTTACCAGACAGACAGACAGAATGAGTTGATATAAGCTTTGTAATAAAAATAAAATAAATGCTTTGTTTTGAATGACATTGCAAATTATTGAGATGTAGGGCTGGGTGTCTTAAACTGTTTGGCCATTAAGGGGCCTCGAGTTTGAACCCCAATTCGAGCTAAGCTGTGTTCGCTGAGCGCCTAAAGGCGGCACAGAAACCTTCTCCTAGAGTCTAGACAGTCATTCCTCTTACATGTCTACAGAAGAGATATAGCATGAAATATGTGCTATACAAAAATCAATTTAAACAAGGTTACAAAAGACAGTTTGTGTAGAAACACAAACTCAAAATCGGCCCCCAAAGTGGTCCACCCAGGCAGGCTTCAATATTTTCAGAAAGAACATCCGAATGAAATTATATCAAAGACAAATGAGAGATAAGAATGGAGAAAGAAGGTTAACATCTTGTGTAGTGCCCCAACGGTCCCGCAGATCAAAGGATAGGTGAAAGTGAATGTAAAGTTAGATGTGAACCTGGCCTAACTATTCCCCTTTCAGACCTTGTGGTCTATAGGGCAGATGATGTAAAGTTCATCTGTTTTTGTGGCCTACGGTTAACGAGGGTGTCATGTAGCCAGCACAACGACCAACCGCCTTTACTTTTCCCCAACTAATGTCAGGTACCCATTAGAGCTGAATGGACTCAGAGGGGCCACAAGATTCCAAAGTTAAAAATCCCAGTCTTCACCAGGATTTGAACCCGGGCCCCCCGGATCGGAAGCCAAGCGCTTTACCGCTCAGTCACACGCCTCCCCTAGCCTAGCCGATACCCGCCTATGGATCTAATTGTTTTGAAAAATGATGTTTATAAGATTACTATTTATTTTAAATAAGGTCTAACTTATAATGCATACTAATTAGCTTTTTCTCTTTAAAAAACTGCTTGCATAACTGATTTTAAAAATTAGATTTTTCGCTTTCAGAAAAAAAAAAGTAGCCGTTGCATCAGAACTTTGAATGGTCTAAAATATTGTGATGTCGGATTTTCAATATCTTTTCTAGTTTACGAGATCTAAACGGGACGGACGGACAGACGGACAGACGGTCAGAATGACAGACAGACGGACAGACATTTCGCACAAAACTAATAGCGTCTTTTCCCCTTTCGGGGGCCGCTAAAAATGAATACAAATGCAAATGAGAAGCAATAGCTCTTTCCTCGGTTATGTCTTTTGATCAAGACAATTTCAAAGCTAAAGTATGAACATTTTAAAATAGGTCAAGTCCATCCAAATATTTAAAATCAGTCTGAATTGAGTGTATTATATATATATATATATATATATATATATATATATATATATATATGTATATATATTATATTACTTCATTACAAAAAAAATCCCTCTTTATTTATGTTCAAATAAAAGTGTAAACATTTTAAATTGTATGTCTTAGGGAACAGGGCAATTGACAGGGAGGAATGGAGAAAGACGGTTGACAAGTCTTGCTTGGTGCCCCAACGGTCCAACAGACTAAGGGATAGGTAAAGGTAAAGGTAAAAGGTCTTTGGGAAAAATCAAAATTGGCCTACGAAGTGGTCCATCCAGGCAAGTAAAAAGGCTGGTTTCAATATTTTCAGATAGAATATCAGAATGAAATTCATTCAAAGGCAAATGACAGAGAAGAATGGAAAGAGAAGGTCAACCGATCTTATGTGGTGCCCCAACGGTCCAGCAGAACAGGGGATAGGTAAAAGTGAAGTTGAAGTTAGATGTGAACCTGGCCTAACTTGTTTGTAAAATGTTTTACATGTTTCGGATGTTCCTTCAGAGTTGAAGATAATTACTTCCTAGTCCAAACCTCGCGCAGGACGGCGGGAGATGGGAGCGGGCAGGGTTTGAACCCTGGACCATCGATAAATCTGAACGACAGTCCAGAGCGCAAACCGCACGACCAGGCAGCCATCCTGATATCATATAATGATTATTTAATTGATCTAATTGTTTTGCAAAGGGTAAATCTTTTATTGAAAGCCTCAAGAAGAAAAAAAATCATTTCGTAAAAAAAAAATAATCATTTAGTTTAGTATTCTATGAGTGGTAATAGCTAGATATGCATTTCATAATATGGAAAATTGCTTATTAATTGTTGTTTTAAATTAAGTTCTACTTATATTCATATTAAATAGTTTTTTTTTTCTTTAAAAAAAGTGAATTTTTTTTTGTGTAAATATAGTAGGTATATGACAGAACTCACTTAACTTAGCAATACCTTTGTAAAAAAAATATTTTTTTAACAAAAAATTTAAAATCGTTTACATAAGTGTGTTAAAAATATGGTAAAGAGTCGTCTACCTTACTAATTGGCCTCTCATGTTTTTTTTACTATTAATTGTGAATAGAAAAAAAAAACTGCTTGCATAGTTTATTTTAAAAATTACATTTTTCACTTTCAGAAAAGAAAAAAAGTAGCCGTTACATCAGAACTTTGAATGGTCTAAAATATCATGATGTCGTATTTTCAATATCTTTTCCAGTTTACGAGATCTAAACGGGACGGACGGACGGACAGACCTTACAAAACGAATAGCGTCTATTTCCCTTTTGGGAACCGCTAAAAATTAGTCGACTTTCACGTTATTAGGATAATGTTTTAACAATTTAATCAAATGTTAACAATTTTTTAAACTTGTAGTTTTGAGTTTTTGGTTTGTTGTTTTGAATATGAACAAATTGGAATTTAATAGTAGGAATTAAATTCAATATGCAAATCTCTCTTTCAGACATTTGCAACTTCAAAAAAAAAGAATCCCAAGCATCACTTTATATGTCCGTTGGATGCTTTATGTAAAGTTCATCTGGTACAATGGCCAACGGTTAACAAGGGTATAAAAAGTGATTTCTCGTACATTTTCCATATGAAGTCACCTGCCTAATTAACATGGGTTGGACGTAAACATTAGGAAGTTTAAAAACCCAGTCTTGACCAGGAAGCCAAACTCTTCACCACTCTGTTACCACACACAAAGTGGTAAAGTTGCTTTGGGTTTGTCAAATGAATTCTGCGACTCCTTCTTTCTAGTGATGACAAAAAATCTGTCCTACAGTACTTATGGACTCTGAACCAGTCAGTCACTATTTTAATGGAAGCCTTTAATAGGCTACCAGTATCGAACTTTGTGATACTTTTTTATTGAAAAGTTTTTCTTCTTCGACATTGTCTTTTACAATTTATATTTTCACCTCCAGAAAAAAAAAATCCCCCCACCTCGCTGATAATTCATACGTCAAACTATTTGCTCTAAAAAAAAATACAGGCTATGTAAAATTAATGGGAGCTTTGTGTGCAAATGTTCACTTGTAAGAAGTGTGTGAAACCAAACATAAACAGTTGAAAGCCGAACTCGTAGTCTTTAGTATCAGATCCCTGTAGGGTAGCGATCTTTTGGTTTTTTAACGGCCAGACGTTATTACATTTGTGTGGTCTGTCCGTCCATTATTTCACGTTTGTATATCGCAAAAAAAATAGAAAATATATTTGAAAATCTGAGATCATGATATTTAAAATTGTGCAAAGGTCAGATGCGATCACTACGTTATATCTTCTGAATGGAAACCGCTTTGTTGTGTTTTTTTTTTTAAATAATTATGCTGGCAGTTTTGTTTCCTAAAAATACACCAAATTTAAAACAATACATAAATAAATATAAGTGAGATTTCATAACGTGGACTATCATCGTGACGTCTTGAAGAAAAGAAGAAAAGAGGTGGCACGCATCTTTTCACCCACAGATCCCCGCTGACCTCGTCTCACACTACACGTATAAAACCAATCATGAATCTCACCCCCCTCCTTATGTTGATAATTACACCCATCTTGTACAGTTTGAAGTAATGTTACTAAACTTACTCAACACTGTTCTTCTGCCTCTATAATATATTTCCACCAGCTCAAATAGAGGAAACCCTTTGCTAAGTCTCGAATAGCCCCATGTCCCCAAGATTCCGAAATCCCAAAATTTGAGCCTGCCTCGCATATGAAAAAGTAAGTTTTAATTACCCTTTATTGTATATCCAACTACAAAATTTTACAAACACTACTCAAGGTTCAAGTTTCGCTGAGGTGCTGTCCATTTCGCTGAGGTGCTGTCCATTTCGCTCAGGTGCTGTCCATTTCGCTGAGGTGCTGTCCATTTCGCTGAACACATGATTTTTATCAATATCATATAATCGTAGTCCCCCTCCCCCTCTCTCCCACCTTGTACTAGGAAACATTTTACCTGGACTCGCCACGTTACACACGTCAACAGTATTGGCACTGAATTGGCAGACTAAACATGTTGCATGCAGTCATGTGAAAAGGGCAAAAGTGTACGAAAAATATATTGTAGCACGCAATCTATGGCGGCTGAGTGGCAAAACACATGTTTTCCGTATTGGCTGTTCCGGATTCGAATCCTATTGAAGACTGGGATTTTCAATTTCGGGATCCTTGGCCGCGACTGAGTCCACCCAGCTCTAATGGTTTACTGACATTCGTTGGGGAAAAGCAAAGGCGGTTGGTCGTTGGGCTGGTCTCGTTAACCGTAGGCCACTGAAACAAATGATCTGCCATATAGATCACAAGGTCTAAAAGGGGAACTTAACTTTGCTTTTTACTAATTTATTAATAAATTAGTCCACACTCTGGTGTACGGCTGAATAAATCAAAATGTATTATTGTGAATATTTTTTTAAAAAGTATTTACCTAATGGCGGGTTCGCATGGAAAAAAGAACACGGTAAAAAGATACTAATACATTAGTCCAGCATCTGATGCCCAACTGAATTTACTTTTACAAGAAAGTAAGTGTCTAATAAATGAGCCTACGTTAAGGTGTCTGCATGTGTTCATCTTATTTATAGAAATAAAACACCGATTGACAAACGTTACTGAACGGCGAAGGCGGTAGAAAATATTAAAACATTTTTTTTTCTAAGTTTTTACTTCAGTTCTATTAGCTATGTTTTAATAGTAAAATCAACAAAGGAAATGACGGGTATGTTCTGCTAGTTGGTCAATAAAATAGAGAACACAAACTCTAACCAGTAAAAATGTTGACTTATAAGTAATCAAACTTCACCAGACGTCGCCACGGGAAGAACTAAAAATCTGAATGACAGTTTAAGTTTCGCGACCCACATTAAAAAAAAACAAACTATAATAATAAAAAAGGAATTGCGAAAAATTATTTTTAGTGAGTAAAAAAAAAGGCCAATATGTCATAATTAATATAATATACATTAACGACTCTCCTTCATGCTTCAACGGTACTGAACAAAAAGATTGAATGCTAATTTCATGATGGAGTCTTCTAGCTTTCCATTCCGATTGGCTACATGAGGCATGTAGCACGAGCGAGTGTAGCAGCTTGGGAAGTCTTGTATGTCCTCAACAGCACGTTTCAAGATGTCTCACCTAACGCACCTCGTATTCAAGTTAATCCACTTCTTTTGGCTTACCTGAACATTCACTAGATCATTGTGCTTCACCAGTGATTCATAGTGAACTGCCACTCGGTGAAATGGTTCACATTAACTAAAGACGACGTAACATGGGCCCACACATTAAGGAAGTCGAGCGCAGTCATTTGCTTCCTACGCTCATCTTGATAAGTCATTGGGAAATACATCACAATAGGATGCCATGATTGCTTTAACATTGTAGGATGCTTTTTTTTTTTCTAAATTTAAACTCAACTTTCGTTATACATAAAATTTGAATAATTTATTTTGAAAGCTTTTCATTATCCTTTCGAGACGAAATTTCGCCATAAACTCGTGTCACGTGACAACTTATTGTATCAACATTTCAGAAGGATCACTTCAGTAATTACTGAATAGGATAAAAATAGTTACCGTTAAAGCCAGTGTTACATCTACGGTTGCAAGGGAACTAACAATAATATTAATTTTTTCTTAATAACAAGTATTAGTAATAACCCTTTTGCATTTATCCACCCCCCTATGCAAAGGTAAGACAATACTTTTTAAAATATTAATATGTATCTGGAAACTGAAGTATAAATTACATGAAAATGGATAGTATCTGATATGAATTTGTTATAAATCTAGTATTAATTGAACTTCATCATTGTGTCATAAGTAAGGCATTGGAGTTAAGAAGAAAAATAATAAATTTCAATATAAAGTAGGAAAAGATTTTTGAAAATTATATTACTCTCTCTCTATATATATTAATATATGTTTGTAATGACTACTTATAACAACATCAAAAAAAAATATGAAAAAATACTTCAAATGCAATCTTTTCTCAACAATAGATTCCTGTCTAGCTTTTGCCCTTTGAATACCCATCTTTTCTCAATAATAGATTTTTCTGTAACTTAAACCTGCAACTACTCTTTATAGAGATGCTGCTATAAATATTTGTTTTCGTGACCGTCAAGAGCTTATACATTTGTACAAAGCTTCTATCAACTCACTCTTTTGTCTGACACAAATCTTGTACACGTTATTTCCAGTCTCGGATCATGGTGAAACTTTGCACACTTATTCTTTGTCCAATTATTTTAGCAATTAGTCGTAATGTACGTAATTAGTTACTTTTGTTTCATATAGTATGATATAGAGACAGGTATAGCTAAGGGGAGATACGCCTTGTGTAGAATTAGTTCGTGGGCTAAAAGTTTGACTAACAAAAGATAACCATAAAACCTTCAATTTGTATAAGTACTAGTACTCAGTGGCTAGCAAATAAACTCCACGTCATGAAGACTCGAAACCTAGAGTTTGGATTCAGACTCTACTATGTTTTGTTATAAATTGCTACATGGACACTTTCTTTCTGTGCATTTTATCTTGCTCTTTATGTGCCAATGTTTTGAAATGAATTCCGTTGATTAAAAGTAATTCAATTTTAAACTGCTAAGAAATAGTGTTGACTTCATTCAACATGATAACATTTTTAAATGTCTAGCTTGGTTCAGTGTATACTTATTCGATCTTCTTCGTTCTCTTATTAGATCTAATACTATTTCGTTTATTAAAGCGACGTGAATTATACCAGTCTAGACATCTGTATTGTGTGTTGAAATAAGTCGAGCGGGTTAGGAAGAATAGTCAGCAGAGAACGAAGTACTAGCAAGAACTGAAGTGGCACACATAGAGAAAGAGGGGGGGGGGGACGCAAACGCTTTTCTTCTAGGTATTGGCGATGCTTCTGCCCCCTTTGCTCGCACAGTTTCTGGAGAGGCGTATGGCGGGTCGGGTGTAATGAAATGTGAAAAGACGCAGTTAGTATGTGGTCAGCGGAGCGTGACTAACGGTGCAATAAAGAAAACAAAATCAGGCACAAGCGAAGTCACGACAACAGGGGCTATGGGGCGGTGTAATGACCGGAAGAGAAGGTGCTGAGTGTAAAAATAGGAAACTTAAGTAATTAACTGACCGGCCACATTCTTTGCAAAGAAGGGCCGTCCCCTTTTCTTTTAATTATGTTCTCAGTTTCCCCACACGCCTAATCACACACACACACACAATCGTTTTAGAAAAAAGAGGGATATTGTAATTTTTTTTCTTTCTGAGGGCAGACAAATTTGACTTTTTAGTGTCAATGATGAAAAGCCGAGCTCATTTATAATTGACATGTTTCTACTAGTGCTAGCTGGCCAGACGTCTTTGCCTACTGAGCACAATAATATGAACTTGACGGCTTTAGAAAAATAAAGTTGATTGGGTTTATTTACGCTAGACAAGCTTAGTGGACATTATATTAATGACTGGATTTTTCACTACCAACTGTACAAAAAAAGTTTCCCCTTTCAGACCTTGCGATCAATGGGGCACATGATGTTAAGGTCATCTGTTTCTTTGGCCAACGGTTAACGAGCAGCGTGTTATGTGGCCAGCACAACGACCAACCGCCTTTACTTTCCCCAACCTAAGTCAGGCACCCATTAGAGTTGGCTGGACTCAGGGGCGCCTTAAGAATCCCGAAATTCAAAATCCCAGTTTTCACCGGGAATCAAACCCATGACCTCAGGTTCGAAAGCCAAGCTCTTAACCATTCGACTACCGCGCCCCCTACCACCAACTGTAAGCCATACATTTGTCATAGCTACCAAAGATTTAAACGTCAGACATAACAACACTAGCATTGAAATAGATTTGTTTTTAAGTCTCTCTCTCTCTCTCTCCCCCCCCTCTCTCTCTCTTTCTCTCTCTCAATTACAATTTAAAACATGTTAGAGATGCGGCACGCGGGTCACAAACAAAACTTGTGGCTCACTGCTGGAACTTTCCAAGCAATAAAACCTTTGACTCTAATTAGGTTACATGTTATGTTTCTTCAGGATTTAACGTAATCCTTTTGGACTCTCGGTATAGCATATAGCCCTAACAGTACTTCGCCATTGGACTGTTCTGAGAAGTTCCCATCAGCTGGGTCCATCCTACCATCTTTGCTTCTTGGTCTACTGATCTCCATCATACTTGCTTTGGTCTCCGAGCCTTTGTCTTCCCTGTGTGGGCTCCAGTTCCAGCCTGTGTTGCTATCATTTCTGTTGTTCTTCTCATTTGCATCTCTAGAGATCTCTTTTTGGACTTTATGGCCAATAATAACCTTGTCATTGGTGTTATACTTTATAATCCACAAAACAATCTGGACTCCACCCGATGGACTAACAATTTACAAAAAAGACCACACCAAAATTGCAGTGTAGAAAAAGTTAAAAGATATAATCATCATCATCATCATCAAACTCCATTAGAGTGAGGGCTTGAGAGGCTCAAATCCTCTCTTGCAAAAGCCCTGGACAGAAACCCTGCTGTCTTGCGTAGTGCATAAATGTCGCCATACAGGTCGAGAATTTTGGGTTTCCCAGACCTGTCGAGACGGAGATCAGCAAGTCTGGGGCTGTCAAACAGAATATGAGGCACGGTTTCCTCTTCTTCCCCGCATCGGGGGCACCGTGAATCAAAATTTGGCCACAGCCGCGAGAAATATGAGCCAACAGGACAGTGGCCTGTCCTGCACTGTGCTATAATAGCTTGCTCAGGCCTGGACAGCCTCCACCACGGGGAAGTGCGGTCAGGGCGCCTCATGCGCTCCCAGACTCCACGGGCTTTTTGGGACTTGTCCCAGCACTCAAACCACTTTTCCATTTCTGTTTTTTGTATTATAGCCAGGGCTTGATGAAAGCTTACAGCCTGATCAGTGGGTGGAATTTACCCTCCCTGGTGGGCCAAAGAATCTGCAATTGTGTTGCCAGTCACACCTATGTGACTCGGTACCCACTGCATAATTACAGGGGTGCCATAGCGTTGTTTAATGTTATGTGAAGCCATGATGACAGTGTTGATATTGGGGGGCCATGGTCCGGGGCTTTGCAAAGCCTGTAGTACAGAGTCAGTGAGTCAGTGACCACAACAATCTGTGTTGCCCTCAAATGTCCCTCGCCGAGTTCAGAGTCAATGACTTTTAAGGCTTCACGGACTGCCATGGTCTCCGCATCAAAACTGCAAACACTACCACTTGGTCCAAAGATTTTGACTGTGTAAGAGCCAAGAAAGTCGATGTAGGCTCCATAGCCTGCTCTTTCAGAATCTATTGATGCCGACCCATCAGTGTATGCAAAAATAGCACTGGGCTTGAAGGTATTAATGGTCTCCAGAGCTAGGATTTGAAGGTCGTTAGATGAACGGCTTTGCTTAGTGGCATTAGGGTCTACTAATTTCAAACGTATGTCTGGGGTCGTTGGGCGACACCAAGGGGGAAGGGGATGAAAGCGTTGACTGTTTTGTCGGTTGGTGGAGAGGCCAGCTTCATCAGATAGTCTAGTGGCATGATGCATAAAAGACTGCATCTGGATACGTCTTCTGCATCTCCGACCATCCACTAGTTTTCTAGCTGGGAGATATTCATCCAGCCTTTTATACCGCTCATAGCAGGTCAGTACTGACCTTTCCCTCCTAAGGTTTAGTGGACCTATATTAGCCATTATTTCAGCCGCATTTACTGGACTTGTCCTAAAGGTTCCACAGACAAATCTTAGTGCTTGGGACTGTATTTTATCAAGTTGTTCAAGAGCAGTCCTAGAGCCATAAATTTGCACAGGTAGGCTGTAGTCTATCTGTGATTGGACTGCTTCTTAATACAGGGATCGGAGCATGTCTGCTCGGGCTCCCCACTTCGTGGATGCCAGCTTCCGCACAATGCAAAGTTTCCCTGAGGCCTTTCTTACAACATCCTGGATGTGCTCACACATTTTTAGTTTGCGATCTAAAGTTACACCAAGGTACTTGGGTAGCTTTTCCATGCTGAGAGCCACTCCGTTGAGGGAGAGCTGGAAAGGTTGCCTGAGAATGCCAGTCCCGAGCGTGAACAGAGAATAGACCGTCTTGGAGGTGTTTATTTCTAGCCTCCATTTTTGTGTGTATGAGCAGAGCGTATGGAGATCTTCTTGTAACACTTTTTGTATAGAGGTTGCGCTCCTTCCGGATTTCCAAAGGACAATATCATCAGCATATAGCAGCTTTTGGCATTTTAGCTGAGCCGGTAGGTCATTTATGAAGGCCGTGAAAAGGGCGCATGACAGGACGGAGCCCTGGGGGAGGCCCTGCTCGAGGGTCATTTCCCCTGAGACTTCTCCGTACATCCTTGTTCTTAATGTACGCTCTTGTAGGAAGTCTCTAATCCAGTAATATATCCGTTCCCGCACCCCCACGGCTCTTATCTTATGAAGCAAACCAGGCCGCCATACTTTATCATATGCCTGTTTTAAGTCAATGAAGACTGCGTATGTGCTTTCGGTCCTTTGGAATCCATCTGCTACGCTCTGCACAAAGATGTTGACTTGGTCTATAGCGGACATTCCAGCCCTGAAACCAGCCTGTTCTGGAGCTATAAGACGGGCACTCTCAAGGTATCAAACCAGACGCTCATTTACCATTTTATTTTTTCAGCCATCTTTCCCATACAAGATGTGAGTGAGATGGGCCTGTAGCCCTCAGCAGTGGAAGCATCTTTTCCCTTTTTTGGTATAGGAATAATACTGGCACGTTTCCAGGCCCTGGGCAGATGACCATCTGCCCAGGTTCTATTTACGAATGCCAAGAGCACGGCCCTTCCTTTCCCCCCTACATGCTTAAGCATTTCGGGGGTGATACCATCCGGCCCGGGAGCCATTTTAAGCTGGCAATTTCTTATGGCAGCAATAAGCTCGCCTATCGAGAAGGGGGAGTTCATCGTTCCCTCAGCACTTTCGGTCTGTGGTTCCTTTCGGTCTTTTTTTTCATCAGCTTTGCGAGCTTTATCAATGGCTTTGGACATTGGGGACTTCTTGGCAGCCTTGTTGATTTTAGCAAAATATTTGTTCAACAAGGTGGCAATTTTCTTCTTTGATGAAATGGTTACCCCACTGGGTGAAGATAATGGGGTTGCTGTTTTCGTACGCCCAGCATTTTCGAGATTTCTCAGAAGACTCCAAGCCTTAGAGCTATCCCTTAGGTTTAACTTTGCACAGGTGTTGGTCCAACGTTCTCGTTTTTCCCAGTTCACAGACGTTTTGACTAGTAGGCTGAGTCTGTTGTATTTCTGCATGAGTGTTGGATTGTTTGGATTCTTTTGGACCTTTTTGTATGCCCTTCTCCGAGCCTTAACAAGTTTGTTGATTTCAGCCGTCCAAAAGTTTTTGAATTTTTTACAAGGGTAAGTTCGATGAATAAACTTTTTAGCCATGCCCTGGATAGCTGTTGTTATTTGACGGTACACAAGGTCGACTGAGCTAGACACTACATGGATTTTTTCAAGGGCATTGTCGATATCTGTCTCGTATCCTTTCCAATTAGCCTTACTATAGCACCACTTTCGTGGTTCTTTAGTGGTCTTGGTGTTCATTTTAGAAAGAGTGGCAGTCAGTAATATTGGAAGGTGGTCACTACCAATATCGCCTAATACTTGATAAGTTAAGACAGATTCCAAGTTAGCAGAGACTAAAGAAAGATCTAGTCGTGATAGCGAACCATTGCTAGCATGCAGAAGAGTAGGAGGAGAGTGTTTATTTTGCAAAAGAAAAAGGTTAGTAGAATTGCATAGGTCATGAATTTTTTTACCAGACTGATCAGTGTCATCATAGCCCCAGGAAGGTGAATGGGCATTTAGATCTCCAGCTATGATAGTGTCTACAGATATTGTCTCTCTGACATCTAAAGCCAGTTCTTGTTTTGGTGGATTATAAACATTGATGCACTTGAAGCGTCTATTATTTTTCCAAATTTCTAATACCAAAGTGTCTGTCCTCCCCTGACTCAAGTCTGTGGACACTTTCTTGGCGACCAGAGCATTAGCCACCAATGTAACCAGGCCTCGGCAATCCCCACAGGAGCAGCGGAAAACAGAGTACCCGGGTATTGAGACACTTCTTTTTTCACCTATCAGACATTCTTGTAGTAAGGCAACATCCACGCTCTTTGTGGAGAAGGTTAGTTATTTCAAGTGTCTTTGGAATAAGTCCTCGGACGTTACATTGAAGGACTTTGAAAGTTTTAGCATCAGATTTGGAAATATGGGGATCATGTTGCCTTATCTGTCCACCTAAATTAGTGTGGGGGATACTTAGATAAAAGATATAATAGCAAGATGTGGTGCAATCAGCGCATGGGATCACCAGGGCAGTATAAGCAGCATTAAAGACTAAAGTAAAGGCATCCAATGACATATCAAGCGCACCCCATGTCATGTTAAACAAAAACTGTGAAATTAAAACAAGATTCAGCTCCCTCTCATGGCTGGTAGAAAAAAAATGTAAATACACAGAGCTTTTAAAAGTATTTCAAGAGGGAGATTCAAAATTTGATGTATATAATTAAACATTTATATGCTACGGACTTCTCCAAATGTCATTTCCAGGGACAAATAAATAATATGTAACGAACTGTTCGATTTTCCAAACCTCTCGCAGGACAATCTGTTTGCTCTTGTTGTGTATTTGTTATTTGCAATGGGAAGTTGTAAAACTAATTTCCCCAGGGATAATAAAGATTATTATTATCATTCAGTTAATGTCATGTGAACATGAAAACTAAAGTCAAGTCAAAGTGGGGATAAAGTCAATTCAATGTTAAATTAAAGTCAAGTCATCTTGGAGTGAAAGTCAAGCTCACGCGGATCTAGAGTAAAGCCAACGAGGATTAAAGTCAAATCAACGTAGAGCTAAAGTCAAATTAACGTAGAGCTAAAGTCAAAATAACGTAGAGCTAAAGTCAAATTAACGTAGAGCTAAAACCATGTCAACGTAAAACAACTTTATAAATTTAAACTTCACATTCTAAAAGCTACAGCAATCATTCAGTATCTTAATTTAGACTGAATTCAGTTTACAAAAGCTAAACAAATCAATGAATAGTGATTTTTTAAAAACTGCTTGGCATTGCGACTTGACATTCATTAATCCAGACACACACAAAAAGTTCTGTTGCACCCTTACGGCAGCCCCCTCCCCCCAAATGTTCACAAACACGCAGATATTTTATTTTTACGAAACGTCGTCCAGTTGTAGAGATAGTAAAAAGAATGTTTTCTGGCCTCGCAGCAAGCGTTCAGAACCGCGTCAGTGTATGACATTGTGAACTCCAAGCTGGCGCGAACATGAACTCCTGTTTGATATGATCTGACACTGACTGGCAGTCAGCATCCTCTTACGATAGAATGACAACAACAACATTTGAGCACACACACACACACACACACGCACAGTCACTGGCACACTCACAGCATGAGGAAGATGGCAACGGCGTAGAAAATAAAAATGCTTTTTATAAAAAGAAGAAAAACAAGTTTTAAAAAAATGGCAAGAAAACCAAAAGGCATTTTAATTATTGAACTTTTCCCCCGCAGCAATAGTTTATTGTTACAGTTTAGTGTCGCGTTGTTGGAGCGTCGTCTGCTGTTTTCACTTCCTGTAAAATGAGAAACAGGAAGTTGCAAACGTGTCCACGTCCTAATCACATAAAGAAATGATCAAAGAGAGAGAGAGAGAGAGAGAGAGAGACAAGGTTACAAAGACAGTTTGTGTGGAAACACAAGCTCAAAATCTGTCCCCGAAGTGGTCCACCCAGGCAGGTAAAAAGGCAGGCATCAGAATAAAATTCTATCAAAGACAAATAACAGAGAAAAATGGAGAAAAAGGGTTGACAGATCTTGTGTGGTGCCCCAGCTGTTCAGCAGACCAAGGGATAGGTGAAAGGGAATGTGAAGCTAGATGTGAACCTGGCCTAGCTGATGTCTTATAATGAATATCTAATTGATCTAATTGTTTTGTAAAGGGTCAATCTTTTATTCAAATCCTCAAGAAAAAAACATTTCCTTAAAAAAAAAGAAATTTTTCACCCTTGGTTGTGTTCACCGTATCTACAGTGCAACACTGCGGTTCACGCGATAATATGAAAATGTTGTTTTAAATTCAAATCAACTTATATGCATGCTAAATAGTTTTTTTAACTTAAAAAAATAGTTAACATTTTTTTGTGTAAATCTAGTAGTTAGTACGACAGAACTACTTAACTTAGCATTACAAATGTACAAATATTATTTATTTGACAAAAATCTAAAACCGTTTGCATAAATGTGGAAATGTTATACGTAACTGTTCACATTACTAACTAGTCTCCCGTGTTTGTTACTATTAATAGTGAATAGTTGTAAAAGTGGTGTATTTTAAATGAAAATCTGCTTGCATAGATAATTTTTAAAATTAGATGGTACACTTTTGGAAAAGAAAAAAGTAGCCGTTGCATCAGAACTTTGAATGATGTAAAATATCATGATGTCCAATTTTCATATTCTCTTCCAGTTTCTGAGATTTAAACGGGACGGATGGACAGACAGGTCACACAAAACTTATAGCGTCATTTTCCCTTTTGGGGGCCGCTAAAAAAGAAAGGAACGGAGAGAGAGAAGGAGAAAGAGTGGAAGGGGGGAGGGAAGAGAGAGATACCATAATAAGAGAATATCCGATGATGAGAGAGATAAGTATCGGAGAAGAAATGCAATGTGAGAGAAGAGGAGAGAGTGTGAAAAGTAAAAAGTAAGAAAACTAAACCAAGTGCGTGAAGTGATGAGAGAGAGGGGGGGGGAAGAGGGGCAAAGAGATGGTGGAGATAGGGGAAGAGATGGAGGAATAGAGACGATGAAAGAGATAGACAGAACAAGAGGGACAGAGGAAAAGGAGAGAAAGAGGAAGAGGAGAGAGGAGGAAGAGACAGAGAGAGGGAGGAAGAGGAGAGAGGGGGAAGAGGCAGATAGAGGGAAGAAGAGGAGAGAGGGAGAAAGAGGAGAGAGGGAGAAAGAGGTGAGAGGGAGAAAGCAGAGAAGGGAGGAAGAGGAGAGAGGGAGGAAGAGGAGAGAGGAAGGAAGAGAAGGTGAAAAGGCAGAGAGAGAGAGCTAGAGAAAAGAGAGGGAAAGAGGCAGATAGAATGAGTAAAAGGAGAGAGGAGGGAAAACAGAGAGAGAGGGCGGAAGAGAGTGATACATATTGAGAAGTTGGTTAGTTGAAAGAGGAAGGGAATGAAAAACTTTGACTAAAGGAGGGACGGACAGAATAATCAAGAGAGAGAGAGAGAGAGAGAGAGAGAGAGAGAGAGAGAGAGAGAGAGAGAGAGAGAGAGGTTATATCAAGAAAGAAGAAGGTGAGTAAGAGATTGAGGAAATAAGAAATATGAAAAAGAGGAAGAGAGTTGGAGATGTATAATAACTTTAATAAGTAGTGTGGGGGGGATTAAAAGGTGAGGAGCTAAAAAAAAAAAAACGACAACAACTAAAAAAAAAATACAACAACTAAAAAAAAATACAACAACTAAAAAAAAATACAACAACTAAAAAAAAAATACAACAACTAAAAAAAAAATACAACAACTAAAAAAAAAATACAACAACTAAAAAAAAATACAACAACTAAAAAAAAAATACAACAACTAAAAAAAAATACAACAACTAAAAAAAAAATACAACAACTAAAAAAAAATACAACAACTAAAAAAAAAATACAACAACTAAAAAAAAAATACAACAACTAAAAAAAAATACAACAACTAAAAAAAAAATACGACAACAACTAAAAAAAAAATACAACAACTAAAAAAAAAATACAACAACTAAAAAAAAAATACAACAACTAAAAAAAAAATACAACAACTAAAAAAAAAATACAACAACTAAAAAAAAAATACAACAACTAAAAAAAAAATACAACAACTAAAAAAAAATACAACAACTAAAAAAAAATACAACAACTAAAAAAAAATACGACAACAACTAAAAAAAAATACAACAACTAAAAAAAAAATACAACAACTAAAAAAAAATACAACAACTAAAAAAAAATACAACAACTAAAAAAAAATACGACAACTAAAAAAAAATACAACAACTAAAAAAAAATACGACAACAACTAAAAAAAAAATACAACAACTAAAAAAAAAATACAACAACTAAAAAAAAATACGACAACTAAAAAAAAATACAACAACTAAAAAATAATACGACAACTAAAAAAAAATACAACAACTAAAAAAAAATACAACAACTAAAAAAAAATACAACAACTAAAAAAAAAATACAACAACTAAAAAAAAATACAACAACTAAAAAAAAATACAACAACTAAAAAAAAATACGACAACAACTAAAAAAAAAATACAACAACTAAAAAAAAAATACAACAACTAAAAAAAAATACAACAACTAAAAAAAAATACGACAACAACTAAAAAAAAAATACAACAACTAAAAAAAAAATACAACAACTAAAAAAAAAATACAACAACTAAAAAAAAAATACAACAACTAAAAAAAAATACGACAACAACTAAAAAAAAAATACAACAACTAAAAAAAAAATACAACAACTAAAAAAAAAATACAACAACTAAAAAAAAATACGACAACAACTAAAAAAAAAATACAACAACTAAAAAAAAAAAGGAAACGACTAAAAAAAAAATGTCTCCTTTCGCGTTCTATAATTGTCCTCCATGTGCAGCGTTTATTGTACACCGTGCTTCACTTCTCTTGGAACTGTTCGCCGAGCGGGCGGCAGGATTAGGCCCGCGTGTCATGGGCTCACACTTGCCACATGACGATCCATGCACTCCAATCAAACAGCAGGGTCAATCGCTGCACGTGGTTAGTGCAGGGACGAGCCGAACAAGCCATCCACTGCGGGTATGTTAGCGAGTGGTTGCGGCAGCCGAAGTAATTTAGACTCTACTCATGCATACCAACTAAAACAGAACGAGACGCCGGCTGAAAAAGAAAGAAAAACAATACGATTTCATTCTGACGTGAAAGATTACGAAAAAAAAAAGGGGGGGGGGTATTCTTTCACATTTTGTTCTTTTAAAGTCTACTTTAATAAACCACTTCTTTAACTCTGTAGTTATTCAGGTCATTCAAACTGCTACTTAAGAAGGTAATACGAAATTGACACACACACATCGATTCGATCGGGTTTTACGGTCCAGTGAGTCCTGCATATATACAAATGAAATGTACGCGTTTAAGGAGGTTTCTCTCCCCAGCACAGCTTGCAACTTCCTCCCTTCACTCGCTGACGCTCAACCCCCCCCCCCCCACACCCTCCAAAAGAAAAGCCTTTGGGCGATTGTTTTAAACTTTAAGTGTTCCTGAGTGACACTTTTATTGACTAAGTCTACAAGTAGATTACCTCCCATGATACAATCAGAAGTTGCGCGTGGGGCTAAGAAAGGACTGGAAGAAAACAACGCCGAGGAAAAAAAAATGTGGAAGTGGTCAGAGCTTAAGAGTTAACCCCCACTCACTCTAGTGAATTTGTTTAAGTAATTACAATCATCTACAACCAGAATGCATTACAAAGCAAGGTACATAGAGATTGTCTTAGTTACCTTTACGTTGTAAAGGTTCTCAAACCTTGCTCCAGAAATAAAGTAGAGAAAAAGGGTGGTACTGTACAAGTATATTTGTTTATAGAAGAGATGAGGAGAGAGAGAATATGAAAGGAAGAGAGAATATGAGAGGAGGAGAGAGAGAGAATATGAGAGTAGGAAAGAATTTTTAGAGGAGGAGGGAGAAAGAAACTTAAATGTTATTTTCAAAGCACAGTTAATTACAAAAAGAAAGGTTGGTATTTAAATTCACAAAAGAAATAAGGTGTCCCTCTCCTGTTGATTCCTTTAAATTTGGTACAAATTTGACTCTCAAATTTTCTCCACTGCATACTGCACACTTTATTGCCTTCCGTGAGTGCAAGAGTCGATTGCACACTTGGTCACTAGTACATCTGTACCAGTTAAATACTCTCAATATTAATGAACTGATCACTCCGTCGCTAATTTCACACTGGGGAAAGACAAGCCGCATGTTAAAGAAGAACTTATATATTATATATAAGTCTACGATAACGACATATCAGTTTAAAGCGTAATTAGATTAGTTAGCCATTTAACTGTGTTGTTTTTTTTTGTTTCTCATTTATGTTCTCATTGCGCCTCAATTCTATATTATTATAATGTTGTTTTTTTAACAGTGCTATATACATGAAACACAATGATTACAGTTTAAAATGTGTTTCAAATTTTCTGTCGCTGCTCGGACCGAGATTCATTATTACAACATGAAAAAATATATAATATCAAAATAATGATAATAATTCTGTTTCTCTTCTGGGATTGAGATTTAAAGAAGAGAAACGAAATCCATTGCAGTCCAAACAAAACACAGTCCACTCAGGAATTTGTTTGGATAATGTGTCAGGTCTATAGCAGTACCATAAACAGACTTTAATTATGATTTGAACTTCCATACAATTTTTTTTGTTATTTTGAGTTTTTTTTTTTTTTTTTTTTTAAGATTTAAATGAGTTCCTTCCCCCTTTCCTCGAAAGTTCTGCTTCTTGTATCGCGAGTCTCGCTACTCTTGTGTATCTGTTATCTACTTACTTCTACTTTACTATCAATTCTTTTTTTTTTTTTTTTCTTTTTTTACAATACCTCTATTCAAGTTAGAACTTCATGGAACCTGGAAGCTGGATGGTGGAACACGGAAGCTGATCTAAAAAAAAAACGGCTCTAACGATTTTCCTAGAAATGTAGCAGTTGATGTAGGCCTATGGAGCTGAGAAAATAACTAGTAACTCGTATGCCACATGGAAAAACTCTAGTTTGATCGTTATAATTTTTTAAAGTAAAAATTAAATACATTTAAATTTGGCTGGAGAACTAGACCTAGATTTAAATCCAACATTGGTTTTGATAGGACTATCGCGTTTTCACAAGGACTATCGCTTTCGGGAATGTCCGAATTCTGTACATCATCTTCTAAGTCTAGATCTAAATGCCTATCATTGGAATAGTATAAAGTGTAGTAGATCTATACATTCGCTTAACCAGGGCTCTCTCTCTCTCTCGAGGGAGGAAGAGGCAAGGGGGATAATAGGGGACGGGTAAAAATGTTCTATTGTTTTTTAATCTAACATTCATGAGTTATTAAGAAAAACAATTGTTCTATGCCTATCAGTTGTATAAAGGAGGTATTGTCGTTTTTAAAAAGTATTTTAAAATATTTTTCTTGTTAATGACTATATTTACCCATGTATCAGTCTTGCGTTTTGGTTTTTAGCGGCCCCCGAAAGGGGAAAAGACGCTATTAGTTTTGTGCGAAATGTCTGTCCGTCTGTCCGTCTCTCCGTCCGTCCTGTTTAGATCTCGTAAACTAGAAAAGATATTGAAAATCCGACATCACAATATTTTAGACCATTCAAAGTTCTGATGCAACGGCTACTTTTTTTTTTTTCCTGAAAGCGAAAAATCTAATTTTTAAAATCAGTTATGCAAACAGTTTTTTTAAAGAAAAAAAGCTAATTAGTATGCATTATAAATTAGACCTAATTTAAAACGAATAGTAATCTTATAAATTTCATTTTCGTGAACATTTTATGTGTGCACTAACTTTGAAAATCCAAATAACCAAATGAAGCCTTTTCAAAACAATTACATTATATAAAGGCCAGAAGAGGTTCGGTAAAGCGCTTAGCTTCCGAACCGAGGGTGCCGGGTTTGAATCCTGGTGAAGACTGGGATTTAACTTCGGAATCCTTGGGCGCCTCTGAGTCTACCCAGCTCTAATGGGTACCTGACATTAGTTGGGGAAAAGTAAAGGCGGTTGGTCGTTGTGCAGGCTACTTGACACCCTCGTTAACCGTAGGCCACAAAAACAGATGAACCCTACATCATCTGCCCTATAGACTATAGACCACAAGGTCTGAAAGGGGAACTAGTTAGGCCAGCCTCACATCTAACCTTGCATTCACTTGCACCTATCCTTTGATCTACAGCACCATTGGGGCACCACACAAGATCTGTCAACCTTCTTTCTCCATTCTTATCTCTCATATGTCTTTGATATAATTTGATTTGGATGTTCTTTCTGAAAATATTGAAGCCTGCCTGGGTGGACCACTTCGGGGGCCGATTTTAAGTTTGTGTTTCCACACAAACTGTCTTTGTAACCTTGTTTTTTTTTTTTTACTTGAAGTTTATTTCAGTCATATTATTGAAAATATTTGTACATCATTTTGTTTAGCTGTCCTTAATTCCCCTCTTTTTTTTTCCCTTTCAAATAATGGGATACGTATGATTAATCAAATATGATTAATCCCGAAACAAGAGCATGATCAAGTTATGAAATGTATATTTGTTTTTGTTTCACAGCACACCGACAGCATTGGCTTATTAGAAAATTTAATTGGGAATCACGACATGGGATTGAGTAACTCTGTGTATTCCAATGATAAGAATCTCTGCTTCTGGGTAAGCATGTATCTACTTCTCTGTGCGTGCGTCCAGCTAACAGCAGGCAAAAAGACGCTTAGATACACTTCCTATATGTAGACCAGATGTTACAACTTCAGCTGGCCAAACTCAGTATGGTCGTGTGGCTTCGATTGGGTGACACGGAGGCCCTGGTTCGACTCCTGTCAACCGCACTCTACTTCCCCGCGGGAGATGCGAGACATTGCTTCCGTGATGCCCTCATGTGCAATGCACCTCAGTGCGTTGGAGATTGAGAAGGTCTATTAACTCACCACTGTTAATCCAAAAGCTATGCAGCTTGGACATGGCCATAGGTTGAGCGCTGCTATCATAGGCTACACAAACTGTCATATTATCTGAATGAAGGCAGAAAATTTAGGAGAAAGATTTAATCTGTAAGACTTACATAGCACTAAGAATGAATGGTTACAGTAACCTAAGATACTTGCAGAGATAACATTGTTAATATTAGAGCATGGAACTATACTAATGGAACACCAGCTTCGAGTTTTTTACAAAGACAAAGAGAGTCGAAGTGCCGTCGCGCATCTTTTTTCGCGCACCATACCATTTTGAAAAATCGATGAGGATGCCAAAGAAGAAATTTACTCCGAGAGCCACTTGGATTGACCTTCATTGAGAGTAAAATTTCCCCACACTATATTTTATTAGATCTGTAAAAACTTTATCCATTTTCTGACTATCTGATAAAATAGATACAATTTCCCTGAATAAGAGATCGTCACAAAAGTTATTTTTTTCGATCACCCTATAAAATGCCACTTATTTTCCAAAAAATAGAATCTAAATTCCGAAAATACAATCTTTCAGTGTTTCTGTGTTTGGTTTATTTACACTAAATCTGGATGAAGACATGTCTACCGTTCCGCTAAATGCGTATTTGTTACGATATACTAAATTGCACGAAATAAAAATAGGAGGCCTAATACAGTTTTGACACTCCAAGCTACGCATTTCTAATCGTTTTTTTTTTTATTATCGAAAGGACTAGGCTATAGGCATACACGTCTCGTGGGAAACAAAGAAAAAGTTCATCTTGATAATATTGACAATATAATAATATTATAATAATAATATAATAAAATGACAAAAAAACAAAAACAAACTATAGCCTAATCTAAAATGAAATAGATCTAGAGCTAGATTTTCTTGGACGAATGATATAAAATAAGTATAAATAATAAGTCATATAAATCTGATAGATCTAAAACAAATACTGATAGAGTCATTCATTAATTAATTATTAGAATTACTTGACTACCAACTGGGTATTTTTATTGCCAAAATACAATGTATTTTATGTGCATTTATTAAAAACAACAACAAAAAAATTAAGCGTTTGACGCAACCATGGAACTATACTAATGGAACACCAGCTTCGAGTTTTTTACAAAGACAAAGAGAGTCGAAGTGCCGTCGCGCATCTTTTTTCGCGCACCATACCAATTTGAAAAATCGATGAGAATGCCAAAGAAGAAATTTACTCCGAGAGCCACTTGGATTGACCTTCATTGAGAGTAAAACTTCCCCCACACTATATTTTATTAGATCTGTAAAAACTTTATCCATTTTCTGACTATCTGATAAAATAGATACAATTTCCCTGAATAAGAGATCGTCACAAAAGTTATTTTTTTCGATCACCCTATAAAATGCCACTTATTTTCCAAAAATTAGAATCTAAATTCCGAAAATACAATCTTTCAGTGTTTTTGTGTTTGGTTTATTTACACTAAATCTGGATGAAGACCTGTCTACCGTTCCGCTAAATGCGTATTTGTTACGATATACTAAATTGCACGAAATAAAAATAGGAGGCCTAATACAGTTTTGACACTCCAAGCTACGCATTTCTAATCGTTTTTTTTTTTTATTATCGAAAGGACTAGGCTATAGGCATACACGTCTCGTGGGAAACAAAGAAAAAGTTAATCTTGATAATATTGTAGCCTAAATAAAATGACAAAAAAAAACAAAAAACAAAACAACTATAGCCTAATCTAAAATGAAATAGATCTAGAGCTAGATTTTCTTGGACGAATGATATAAAATAAGTATAAATAATAAGTCATATGAATCTGATAGATCTAAAACAAATACTGATAGAGTCATTCATTAATTAATTATTAGAATTACTTGACTACCAACTGGGTATTTTTATTGCCAAAATACAATGTATTTTATGTGCATTTATTAAAAACAACAACCAAAAATTAAGCGTTTGACGCAACTAGATCTAATATTAGTAATATATAGATTCTACTTCTAGATCCAGAAAGCTACTTCTCTAATTCAGTTTTCTAGTTTAATTCTAGTTAGATCTAGATGTCTAGACCACTAGATCTAAATCTAGCCAGGGTTTTTGTCATGGAATAGATTTATAAAACTTCAGCCACCTACTGATCACGATATGACAGATAGGCCTACTCTCTCTACTACTAGACTCTAGATCTAGATCTAGTACAAGTAGATCACTACATTTGACTAGATGATTACTAGATCACAGTAAAATTCAATGTGTACTTCCGACTTTAGCTCAACAAAGTCTACTCCAAAGTATAGATCTACTAGTAAAGTCACAAAGTGTAAAGGATCATTATATATTCACATAAAAAAAATTATAGGCCTAAAATGAATCGAATAATCAGTCACTAATTTGACTAATCAGTAATCTAAATTGTTTTTTTTTTTTTAAATGGCAAATGTTATTGATGACTTCTGACTTGTAAACCAGTTGCAGAGATTCTAGTTTTTATTTTGATGACATGTTACGATACATCAATGATATTTAGATAAACCTAGTGGAACAGACAGAAGGACCATTTAATATAAGGCAAAGAAGTAAGATGTTTATAATCCATCAAACTATGATCAAACTCACGGAGGACTTGTGTCATTTGTGACGGCATTTCATGCATTTACAGAAGCTACAAACTAGTCTACAAAAATGATAGGCTTGTCTTTGATTCCGAAGACTTATGAGGAATGCTATGTAATGTTTCCAGTGGCTACTCAGCCCCAGCTGTGACCTACATATTATGCCACACTGAGCACAGGCATAACCATTGTCCACCTGTGGTAGAATCAGTTTTTTTTTTTCTTTTTGCCGTCTACCCTCGGCAATTAATTTTCATTGGTGTATACCACACCTTTGTAAGTGACCTCCAGCTGTCTCGCTCTGAAGCTGTATGCAACCAAGTGCTCTCTTATTCTATATCAGTTAAAGCAAGTTGGCGCCTAAGCTTGTCTTTAAAGCATTTCTGTGGTACCTCTTTATGTGCATATGACATGTTAGGCAAATAGGTTTCGGAATATATAGGTGTTTAAAATGAAACTCCAAACATCTGGACTTCCAGTAACCAAGAAAATAAGCTTAGGATTCAAAGAGACGACACTGGCATTTCAGCTAAGACAATCAGTAAAATTAATAGCAACTTTAATTGCAGTCCACCAAACAAGATAAAAAGAAACAAGTGTGGCTTCAATAGCATTGATGATATTTAGTTTACTTTTATCTCATTTACTAGTATTACTATTTCATTGACTAAGGTTTTTTATTGTCAAATATGCATAAGTACATGTACTAGTTCCTGCAATTTGATGAAAAATAATAATTAAATTGTGTGTAGTCTATATACAAATGTTTATAAGAGATGACAGCTTAGCTTAATTTACTTAATTTCAAAACTATGATTTTGTGTTCTGACTCTACTCTAAATAAATTATATTTTATTTTAAGAATGCAAAGTTGGAAATTCTGTTCTGATGAAAAAAAAATTATTAAAATAAAGTAGATGTTTATGGTTTCTTTGTATTTATTTTTAAATTATTTATTCATTAAAAATTAATTGTTCATTAACATTTACTTGAAGTAAAGATCAAAAACACAAATTCAATTCATGCAGATCATAGCCCATCACTTAAATGTATTTACTGTCAATTCTACACACTATTCATTTCAAAATGTTGCTTTAAATTGTTATATGACACAATCAAAGTACTGGTACCTCACATTGATGTAGGCCTAAAGCACCTGAAATAATGACAAATTTTCATTCAATAACTTGTACTGTCATTTATTATCAGACGTGTTAAAACTAATGACCTGTATCATCATCATTGGCCTCCTTCAGTCGTAGAAATAGAAAGACTAAGGTTTCATCTCAGAGCACACTTCCTCGTGTGGTTGGGGAGCCCTATTTCGGAGAGACACTCCTGTCCACAGATAGCGCAGGTTAAGGTGGCTTTTGCTTCGGTGGTAGGAAGGAGCTGGCAGTTTTTCGGATTGTACGTTTTTCTTCCTGAGCTGAGACCTATGTACTTTCACTGTCCATAGCTTTCTTGGTCACTGTCTCTCCATCTGTTGCGGTCTAAAGCTATGTCTTCCCAATTGTCAGTATTGATGTTCACTGATTTGAGGTCACGTTTTATTACATCTATGTAATGGAAGTGGGGGCGACCAGTTTTTCTTGTGTCAGTAGTGTGTTAAAACTAATGACCTGTGTATATAATTTATTAAGCAGGAGCATCAACAAATCTTGAACAATAATTGTCTACAGAAAAACTTTATTCTTATCCAAACAATATACATTTACAATGTATTTAAGCAAGTTAATTTATATTTATACAAATCTATATGGCCTAAAGATTATAGCGTATTTTGATGTGTGAATACCAAGTTACATTATTACATGAAAATAGTGTACTCATTTTTAAAATATTCTGGGTAATAAAAATAAAAAACTAATGATACAATAAAATTGAAGCATTAGTCAAAAAAAGAAAAATTTCACTCAAGATCTATGTGAACTCTGCTTGAAAATTAATTAATTAATTTTGAAATTAATTAAAAAAAAAATTATGGTTCTTTAGTCAATGGAATGATAGCAGCAATTATTTAACAATTTCATGATTATCCATTCATTTCAATATACTTATAACTGAAAAATAATTCATAAGGTTTAGATACAACCATTTGAAATAATGATTATAATTTTTTTCTTAATTTGCTTAATTCAAATCTAATATAAAAAAGATTTCCTCTGTCAAGAAACTTATGAGGGAACAACATGCATGTTCTTCTCAGTAAGTTTTGCAAAGGGAATTAAAAATATTTAATTGATGTTGCTTTTTTTTTTGCCAACATTTTAAACCTTTGCACCAGGTTTTAGTTTTAAGGAGAATGCACCATATTTTATATGTTTACTTTTGTTAGATTCTTATTTTAATTTTAAAAAAGTAAAATTTCCCTTACCACTCATCCACTGCACTCCCTCTTGTTTTAATGCGGCTCAGATTAATAGTTTTCAAGTACAATATCAAACAGATTTAAAGAAATACTAAATCCAAACCTGTTGGCTGAATGACAGGATATACATAAATATGTATACAGCTTACAGTATAATATATATATCTTAAATTAAAATTGGTCCAAGACTTTTATTTTGCAACATGATGGGATTTTCCTTTCTGGTGGTGCTATGCAGGAGTCCAAGAATCTCATCTTTTCTCATAACAGAAAGTTATCTAGTTATAAAAATAAATAAAAGGATTTTTAAAAAAATTAAAAAATATGTGTGACATATGTGTTGACCATGCTAAACGTATATATGTTATTAATTATAGTTATATAATTTTGCCATTCTAAAAATAGTCTGTACCTAAAAGGAGCTACTGCGTTAATGTGTGGACATGGCCCTGACCTTAATAGTTATGAATTATTACTATAGGTGAAGGCAGATGTTCAGTTAATTTGATGCACATTGAACTAATCTAAAAGCAACTATAACATATATTATGATTTACATTTTCATGGAAAACTAGTTTTTCAAAAATACAAGTACTTCAGCTTATGAGAAAAGTACATGGGAAAAATTGCAGTACCTTACCTTTAAGAGGTGCAATCATTGACTTTTCAGGAATGCATGCCTTTTTCTTGCATTTCCAAACATAACTGTAATTATACAATTAGGCATATTGGTTAATTTCTTTTGAAAACATTAAAATTAAAAAATAATATTATTAAATTGAAAACATTGTTGTATCAAACATACAAATTATCAGACAATTTTGCCTAATTTCATCTAACAGTTTATTGTAAAGGAATGGCCTGCAGCCAAGGTTATATTAGGCATTCATGAAAGATGAATGTGCTTAAGAGTGTTATAAATAAAAAAAAAAACTAGAGAAAAATGTTAAATTCCATCCCAGATAATTGGATGTTGCTTGACCATGAAAATCACACAATTCATAAAACATCTATATTAGATAACTAAAATAAAAATTGTATAGTAGTACTTACATTAAATATTGAATGGATGCCCAGAGAGTAGAAATAGTATAAGTATGATCCTTGAGCCATTCTGGGACATCATCAGAACTGGTTGCCATGGTTCTACTTGTTAATAACTGAAACATTACAAACATTTTTTTTTATTTATAATTTATCACAGACTAGAATAGAAATGTTGCCAGGAAAAATACCAATGGTTAGAATACACCTGATGCTACTTTTGTAGCCTTATTACTGGTTAAAATGCACCAAAACTTCATTAATTAAATCTGATAAGAAACATATATGTATCACACAAGTCCAAGTTTATCAGAGTGTCATAGCAAATAATTAACTAGATATGTGAGTTTTAAATTAAAGCACTGAATTTCAGGGGATAGATCCAACTTGACACCACATCATTTATTATTTCATGAACTCATGGGTCTGGGTATGGCATGGAATGGAAACTATTATTTAATATATATGGGGTGTAGGCAAGGCATGGATTATAAATTGTCTTGTATAGATTAGATTGGGTAAAACTGCCAATCGAAGGTAACTTTTACTGATAGATCTGGATCAATTATAAATTTATGGGATCTAGGCCTGCATAAATTGTATCTTTTATTTATATATTTTATGTACATATATAACTAGTCTAGAATCTATAATTATATCTTAATAATAATTTTTGTAGATGTCATATAATATCTAACATATTAAGTATAGATCAGTAGATTTAGAATTTTAGCTATAGTGGAATATTTTTATATCCTAATCTGAACTGGATCTATATATCTAGAATTTAGATCAGTAGATTTAGTATTTTAGGTAGTAAAAACTTTTATATATTCTAAATCTAAACTGGATCTAGATCTAATTAATCGAGAAGCTTAGATATAGAAGACTAGTTGTAAAGATTTGACTACACTATGGCTAATGCACTAGCTTAGTAGGCCTACTAGATAGATCAAGAGACATAGTACTAATAGACTCGTCTTGCCTCGTTGGGCCTCTCAAATCAGCTACAGACTTTAGAGACAATTTAGGACTTGAAGGTGAATATCAATCCAATTCAAAGATCTACAATCTACATGTTAGAGTCTAACTAGAGATGCTAGATCTAGACAATCTAGTCTAGAAGGCTTATCAATAAAAAATAAAATCAATCATTTCTAAAGTTTGTAAAATTATATGTAGATCTAATCTATCTATTTATAATATAATAAAAATCTATGTCTACTTTTTAAATATTTAAAATGATATGGCTGATGATATTAATTATTTTAATTACTGTCACATACAAAGTAACAAAATAATTAGATCTTATACTAACTCATAGACTCATACTTTATTGTATTAAACCTTGGAGTTTACGTTCCACTATCTTGACTTGACTATATTGACTAAATAAAGGGCACTATGATTATAGATGTAGATTATTATCTATGATGATGATGTTTATCAACTGGTAGATCTGTATTATTAATTCTGTAAGTAGTATCGTCACTTTAAGTATAATCAGTATAACCACTGCATTCGTTTCATTCACTGTCTGTATCAATAATCGTGTGAATGTGATGTGAAAGTGAAGTCTAGATTTAGATAGAATTGATAGATTATAGATCTACTATTAAAAAGTATTAACTATACTTAATACTAACTATAGTGTCTATACTATAGTATAGCCAGTATGACTCGTATGAGTATACTCATATACTGTAAAAGTGTATAATAGTAAGTATAAGTATAGCCTACTATAGCTATAGACAGACTAGATTCTAGGTCTAGATGATCGATAGATCTAGACTCTAGACTAGATCTATAAATATTCATATTGACAATTATTAATCTCATGTATGGTCTACATCTAGATAAAATAGAGTGGATCTCATGACTGTCTATATTAGATCTATTGATTATTTTTTTTTAAACGTTAAATAAATCTAGACCTTAGTCTTTAACTTTAGTCTAGGTGTTGTAGATCTATATTATTCTAGATATTATACAAGAGATCTAGAATCTAGATCAATATAAGTTCGGTTTTTTAAAAATTCGCATTCAAAATTTTAAATACCCAGATTTAAGTATTTATATACCCATATTGGTAGGTCAGAGTTAATCATTTATTAGATCTATTAAAGCATGTCTATATAAAAGATTATTATTTTAAAAATATATTATTATATAAAAGATATAGTTATGAATATTTACTTTAAAAAATTAAACAAAATGAATTTTTTCACTTTTGCCAATTAACACTCTGGCTAGCAAAAAGGATGACTCCTCAAAACTGTGAAAAGACGATAACTGCATGGGTTGGTTTGGAATTGTATTTTGTAAGACTAATTTTCAAAACATATCCTTCATGAGAGAGAACGAAAAAAAGGTTGTCAAAAAAAAAAAAAAGCTGGCTGGACTACGCAAATAATGGACCAGCCTCTCTCTCTTGATATCTTGTTAAGAACATTGGTGACCGGGAAAAGTGGATGGTTTTGTTGCGCGGGACAGATGATAAAAATGACATGTACATAAAAAAAAAGTCCAGATTTTGTGTAAAATACCCAAATGAGGAAGTACTGGAAACACCTATTTTAACGAAGTGGCCTTAAAAAAAAATCTTTTGTGACGATCCATTATTCAGGGAAATTGTATCTATTTTATCAGATAGTCAGAAAATGGATAAAGTTTTTACAGATCTAATAAAATATAGTGTGGGGAAGTTTTACTCTCAATGAAGGTCAATCCAAGTGGCTCTCGGAGTAAATTTCTTCTTTGGCATCCTCATCGATTTTTCAAATTGGTATGGTGCGCGAAAATGATGCGCGACGGCACTCTGATCATAAAATCTCGAAGCTGGTGTTCCATTAGTATAGTTCCATGACGCAACTAGATCTAATATTAGTAATATATAGATTCAAGTTCTAGATCCAGAAAGCTACTTCTCTAATTCAGTTTTCTAGTTAGATCTAGATGTCTAGACCAGTAGATCTAAATCTAGCCACTATCTTGACTTGACTATATTGACTAAATAAAGGGCACTATGATTATAGATGTAGATTATTATCTATGATGATGATGTTTATCAACTGGTAGATCTATAAGTGGTATCGTCACTATAAGTATAATAAGTATAACCACTGCATTCGTTTCATTCATTGTCTGCATCAATAATCGTGTGAATGTGATGTGAAAGTGAAGTCTAGATTTAGATAGAATTGATAGATTATAGATCTACTATTAAAAAGTATTAACTATACTAACTATAGTGTCTATACTATAGTATAGCCAGTATGACTCGTATGAGTATACTCATATACTGTAAAAGTGTATAAGTCTAATAAGTTAATAGCTATAGACAGACTAGTCACTAGATGATCGATAGATCTAGATCTAGAATCTAGACTAGATCTATAAATGTTCATATTGATCTCATGTATGGTCTAGATCTAAATAAAATAGAGTGGATCTCATGACTGTCTATATTAGATCTATTGATTTTTTTAAAACGTTAAATAAATCTAGACCTTAGTCTTTAACTTTAGTCTAGGTGTTGTAGATCTATATTATTCTAGATATTATACAAGAGATCTAGATCTATATATAAGTTCGGTTTTTTAAAAATTCGCATTCGAAATTTTAAATACCCAGATTTAAGTATTTATATACCCATATTGGTAGGTCCGAGTTAATCATTTATTAGATCTATTAAAGCATGTCTATATAAAAGATTATTATTTTAAAAATATATTATTATATAAAAGATATAGTTATGAATATTTAATTTAAAAAATTAAACAAATGAATTTTTCACTTTTGCCAATTAACACTCTGGCTAGCAAAAAGGATGACTCCTCAATACTGTGAAAAGACGATAACTGCATGAGTTGGTTTGGAATTGTATTTTGTAAGACTAATTTTCAAAACATATCCTTCATGAGAGAGAAAGAAAAAAGGTTGTCAAAAAAAAAAAAAAAAAGCTGGCTGGACTACGCAAATAATGGACCAGCCTCTCTCTCTTGATATCTTGTTAAGAACATTGGTGACCGGGAAAAGTGGATGGTTTGGTTGCGCGGGACAGATGATAATAATGACATGTACATAAAAAAAAAGTCCAGATTTTGTGTAAAATACCCAAATGAGGAAGTACTGGAAACACCTATTTTAACGAAGTGGCCTTAAAAAAAAATCTTTTGTGACGATCCATTATTCAGGGAAATTGTATCTATTTTATCAGATAGTCAGAAAATGGATAAAGTTTTTACAGATCTAATAAAATATAGTGTGGGGAAGTTTTACTCTCAATGAAGGTCAATCCAAGTGGCTCTCGGAGTAAATTTCTTCTTTGGCATCCTCATCGATTTTTCAAATTGGTATGGTGCGCGAAAAAAGATGCGCGACGGCACTCTGATCATAAAATCTCGAAGCTGGTGTTCCATTAGTATAGTTCCATGATTAGAGTAGCTCAATACTTTACACTAATACCTCGCGAAATATGGCTTGATCGTTTTGTACTGGCCTATAGTTCTTTTGTGCATTAACATTGACAAGTATCTACTATATAAAATTCTTTGCTTTGTACTGGCCTATAGTTCTTTTGTGCATTGACATTGACAAATATCTACTATATAAAATTCTTTGCTTTGTACTGGCCTAAAGTTCTTTTGTGAATTAACATTGACAAATATCCATTAAATAAAATTCTTTGCTTTGTACTGGCCTAAAGTTCTTTTGTGAATTAACATTGACAAATATCTACTATATAAAATTCTTTGCTTTGTACTGGCCTAAAGTTCTTTTGTGAATTAACATTGACAAATATCCATTAAATAAAATTCTTTGCTTTGTACTGGCCTATAGTTCTTTTGTGAATTAACATTGACAAATATCTACTATATAAAATTCTTTGCTTTGTACTGGCCTATAGTTCTTTTGTGCATTGACATTGACAAATATCTACTATATAAAATTCTTTGCTTTCTACTGGCCTATAGTTCTTTTGTGCATTGACATTGACAAATATCTACTATATAAAATTATTTTTTCCTGGCTACTCACTTCAAATAACCACTAATTCTCCCAATTACTGTGGATGACAAAATACGAAAATTTAACCTCTTCTTCCTGAACTAAAGCCTAGGACAACTAAGCCATTTTCAAGATAGAAACAGCAGTGCTTAAATTTAAGAAAATTATTTTTTATTCCCGATTTCTACCTACTATGTATTTGACAGCCGACATTTTTATGTCTAAAGTACAAAACAATAATTACTTACAATTAAGCACTTATTCACACTTTTTTTTTGGTGCGTAACTTTATTTCGTTCAATTTTGTCATTTATGTTTATTTCTTCACAGATCGATTGGTCTCGCTTAAAGATATTCAGCCAATACCCCCAACCCTGGTATTATACGAATAGAATATAGAGAAATACAATAGAAATACAACAGATTTTTTTCCCTTAAAAAAAAGAGCGCCTTCACACCCCAGTTGCCCTGAGTCCCCCCCCCCTTTATACACACACACACAGTTTAAAAAATGCAGCAAAAATCAAAGACACGTTATTAATAGAAAACCTTACAAAGTTAGTACGTGTGTATCAACATCTTGCTATTTTATGGACTCAGATGTTTCATCTATAAAAACTAATGAGCCACTGGTATTAACGTGTCTTTCTGTCAAGATTTGATCTGTTGGGGAGGGGGGAATTGTTGACCAAATGAAAAATAAAAAAAAACCCAAACCATTGGTTGGCTCCCTGGAACCTTCCTTTCATGCTCTGATTAGAAAACAAATCGAGGCGGTTCCTAGAGTGCAGTGGGCGGTGCTCGCATAGAAATAAAAAACTTGCATGCATGTATCGACTCACTCCTGAGTGCACCAATGTCACAGCAAATCCGTTGATTGACAGCCCAAACAAAGGATGTCTTTGTGTTAACAGATTTGTGTCAGGTCCGACAACTGTTTAGCTGATCTCTGACAACTGTTTAGCTGATCTCTGACAACTTGCACGGATATGAAGAGAGGCCTTACTGAAACGAAATATTTAAAAAAAAAACAGCAACTCGTAATCTCAAAAGACAATAAATAAGAAATAACAATTAAAAAGCGGAATATAGCTAGTTTTAGCATATGTGATATGTGGTTTATATTATACATGGCAACATAGCAATAATGATTTATACCCCGATTTATAGCACGATTTTTACCCCGATCAATTATAGAGATGTAAAACATAAAAACAAGGAATTTCAAAACATTCATGCATATATAGGCCTAAAATCCAGCGGTGGAGATGTTGACGAATTAAGCAAATATCTTATCTAATTTTATATATTACAGACGTTACTTTAAAAAAAAAGATAATTAAGTCCTACGCATTTTATGTGTCAATCTAGTCATGCATTTTAATCAATCACTTAAACTTTGCTAAATCGTTGGTTTTCCTGGCTGATTCAGGCAATCCATTCCATGCTAATGGCACAAGGGAAGAAGGAGCACTTGTACAAATTTGTTCTAGCGTATTGAATGAGAAATGTGCCCCTATCTTTGAATCTTTCAAAGTATTTCATTAGGTTTTTTTTTAATTTGTAAATTATGGTTTAGTGTTTTATGTATGCTACTTTACTTTTTAAACGTTGTTCCTCTGTCCTATAGTGTCTCTAAGTGATTTTACTAATGGCGTTACTCTAATCAGGTTGGATAATAGCCTATAATCCTTGTTTGTAAAGTATGGGGGTATTAGCGACTGGGTACCTACTTGGGTGTGTGTGTGACCGCGAGTTTTCATCTATAGTAGGCAAGTATCAAGGAGATTCGTTATTGGTTTCCTTTTCGATTTCATCTCTAAACGCGAGGTGTTGAGCAACACACCATCAATACTAAGATATAATAATATTAAAATATATTTTAAACTTATGAACGATAAGCAAGTGGCAATTTCGGATACCAGATGCACCCTTGCTTCACTCCCCTATGTGGGTTCAACCTTTGTGAGCACACCTTTGTTAAACTGTATTCAACTTCTCATGTTATCGTGGAAAGAACCCTTTAACTTCTGAAGCTGGTTTTACCATGGAGAAAATACATCAAAGGGAGACAAACAAAATAATTTTGTCTTATTCTTTAGTAATGTATTCTATTGTAATTGTTTACAACGTACAAGTTGAGGCTACTACCTTCTAGGTCACAGCTTTCAATAGCGTTTTAGTAGCAAACTGATGTAACATAGTTTCTTAGCTTTGGCAATAGTTGCAATAATGGAAACACACAGAGATTTAACTTAAAAGTGAGACAAGAGTTGGCTGCCTTCTCGTGCGGTATGCGTGCAGGACTTTAGTTCGGACTTGTCAATGGTCCCGGGTTCATACCCTGCCCGCTGCCATCCCAAGTCGTCCTGCGGGAGGTTTGGATTAGGAACTACATTATCTATAACTCTGAAGGAACATCCGAAACCTGTCAAACATTTGACAAAAAGAGTGCATTGGTTTAAGGGAGAGCATTGAATGCTGCCAGTTTGTTGAAGTAATGAGACACAGGGGCTCGGTGAATATCAAATGTTAGATAGTCAAAAGAAGCTATATTTATTCTCTTACCAGATCTATGTTGTTGGATTTGATATTGTCACAAAAAAAAAAGATATTCTATTTATATTGGAAATTCCCAAAACAGGCCCCAATAAAAAAGTAAAGTTCCCCTTTAAGACCTTGCCATCTATGGGGCAGATTATGTATTGGCCATTTGTTTCTATGACTAACGTTAACGAGGATGTCATGTGGACAGTACAACGGCCAACCCCAATGTCAGGTATCCATTATACTTTGGTGGACTCAGAGGCGCCCTTAAGATCCCGAAATAAAAAATTCCAGTCTTCACCTGGATTCAAACCCGGGCCCACCCGGTTCGGAAGCCAGACGCTCACCAATCGGCAACGACGCCGCAAACGGCCTCCATGCTAGAGACATATTCGGGAAATTCTTCAGCACCTAAATATATCGAGAAACAACGTTTTAAGTTTCTTCACTTTCGATTGTCTCTGTTCAAAATCAGTATAGGTCTAACAATATAGGTCTAACAATATAAGTATAACAATATAGGTATAACAATATAGGTATAACAATATAGGTATAACAATATATGTATAACAATATAGGTATAACAATATATGTATAACAATATATGTATAACAATATAGGTATAACAATATAGGTATAACAATATAGGTGTAGCAATATAGGTATAACAATATAGGTGTAGCAATATAGGTATAACAATATAGGTATAACAATATAGGTATAACAATTTAGGTATAACAATATAGGTATAACAATATAGGTATAACAATATAGGTATAACAATATATGTATAACAATATAGGTATAACAATATAGGTATAACAATATAGGTGTAGCAATATAGGTATAACAATATAGGTATAACAATATAGGTATAACAATATAGGATTAACAATATAGGTCTAACAATATAGGTCTAACAATATAGGTATAACAATATAGGTCTAACAATATAGGTATAACAATATAGGTATAACAATATAGGTATAACAATATAGGTATAACAAGGGAAGAGAAAATAGCAGTTACTGAAAAATAATATGGAAAGTCCAGATCCATATACATGAAGACTGTATTTTGTCACCCTCAACTTTGTTGTTGCTTTGGGAGAGGGCCCATCATCAAATTCTTGAACCCGGGTACAGTGAAACCTTATTGCGCTATTGACAGTGTCTTATGTATACCAGACGAGTCCAGGATGCCAGAGTTAAAAGACGTGTTTTGTAGTGAGTTAGATTTTGTTAGAAAAAGAATTTTATATTATTAATACAGTCTATTACATTTAATTAATTTTAACTCGAGTTGACTTCGTCTATTTTGTAATAAAAGTGATATTTAGTTTTCTTCTCAAAGAATTTGTTAAAGCTATTTCAAGTTCTATTACTTAAGATATAATACGCCTACGATTGTTTAGCTGTGTACCAGCAGTTTGGTGCTAAAAGTTAACAACTGTTAACAACAATTGGTAACTATCTACATATGTTAAGGGTAACAGTTTTTATGTTGTTGGCGTTTGTAAAGTTCATCATAGCGATATGATCTGTCATCTCCTGGAGCACACATGATTTACGCTCATACCGCTAGTGAGTGTAGGACAGCAAGATACATGACATTTCTAATTTTACTCAATCTCAATGTCTCATTCCACAGTTGAAAGATATATCTCATATCTACATTTATACCATTTAGGGTCAAATAGGGCAAATTAACAAAGTAAAATGTCATCCTGAGAGGGATTGTTACACTAACAATCCATAACATTAATCCTGAGTTTTAATATCCAGTTATTAGGATTCAACAATACGGGAAATGAAAGTGATCTGAAGAAATGTGGTGTCGATATAATGATACCTAAAGCGAAAGAGCTTAGAAATATGATGTTATAGTGCCGAAAAGTGCAAACATAAATTCTAGCATGTTGGTTTTTGTTAATACTACGATCATTACTACTTCGGTCCACCCGATACACAAAAAGGTTGCTGTGTCTGGAAATGCCTCCGTGAATGATAATCATCAAATCTATATATATATATTTCAATACGGATAAAGAAAAATAAATGCTGTCCAACAATTTCTAAACAAAACAAAAGATTTGACTTAGCGTCTACAACGCCTCGATCAAAAGATAAGAGAGGGAAGAAAACATGATACTTATTTCATTACACTGCCAACCACTGGGAGAGATTTGATTAAAAACTGAATGGAAGTAGTTTGAGCTGGCACTATCGCATCTCTTACCGTTCGTCGACCATACTCCCCCCCCCCACACCTCTTTCTTGCTAACCCGGCGTAGTGACACTCAAAAGTACCACGCGTGCTGGGTACTAAATCTTTCATATATTTCTTTTCCGAAGGGTGTCGACTACTGTCGACAAGTCATAAATTATCACTTTTTTTTTTGGTTATCTCGTTGTTTTTTCCCCCGATTGTTCCGACTGCCACAAAAAAACAAAAAAACTAAAACGACGTCATATGACAGCAATACCATTAGGTGGGGGGGGGGGGGGATGTATGTGTGGTTTAATAGCATGATCATGATTAATTCTAGCTGACCAGCTCATGATTTCTACATAAGACGGTGCGCAAATTGTTCCTGAACTTCTATTTGTTTATTAATTCTTGACTTCTATTTGTTTATTAATTCTTGACTTCTCTATTTGTTTATTAATTCTTGACTTCTATTTGTTTATTAATTCTTGACTTCTCTATTTGTTTATTAATTCTTGACTTCTCTATTTGTTTATTAATTCTTGACTTCTCTATTTGTTTATTAATTCTTGACTTCTATTTGTTTATTAATTCTTGACTTCTCTATTTGTTTATTAATTCTTGACTTCTCTATTTGTTTATTAATTCTTGACTTCTATTTGTTTATTAATTCTTGACTTCTATTTGTTTATTAATTCTTGACTTCTATTTGTTTATTAATTCTTGACTGAATACATGGGAGAATTCCCACTGACGAGTGTTCAAGGTAGACCAGATTAAATTTAAAGATGATTATATTTTGAAAAATTATAACTTTCAAACTAGAGTTCTCACTGTGTGGCAAATTAGCTAGTAAATGTTTTCACAAAGATATACATAAACTATCAAATGGAAAATCGTAGGACGCGTTATTATGATCAGTGTCTGGTTTCCACACACTGGCACACAGGCTACACCCTAGAAATTGCAAGCTAATAAGAGGCGACGTCATGCTTTTCTTTTCAAAAACCACAAATTTCTAATCGATTTCTACTTCATTCAATTTTTTTTTTGCTTTAAGTTGTTTTTTACATTGCATTTGCTCCTGTTATGAGGTTACTTCTTCATAACCAGGGGCACTCACTCGTAAAAGGCATTTAATTGTCCATCATTTTTTACGGAATCAAATTATTGTATACTTCAGTCCCTTTAACATGTTTTCAATAGCCTTGGACAAACAAGCACAGACAAGGAACGAGAGGTTTACAACTAATTACACGAGTTCTTTCCCCATTTTACGTTCAACTGCAGTGGAGCATTCAGGATGGTTAAAAAAAAACAACAAACAATGGCAAGGGAGAATACAATGAAAGAAATAAACAAATGTTCAACAAGAAAATGTATTTTTAAGTTTATTGGATGAAACACAAGACTGCATCTTTTGAAATGAAATGCAAGGTCTAAGGGCGTATTGAACGGGCAATTTCGTTCTATTTTATCTGTTCTGTTACATTGATTTCATTTCATTGATCCTCATTTTTTTTTTAAAAAGTACAACCACGAACTTTACCTGTATTGAGGATTTTTACCTTAAACTAACCTTTCAATCGAACTTGCCGACTAAACAAGTACAAAATAATTATATACTAAAAAAACAACAATGGTTATCCACACTATCTTGATTCCGCTGACCGGATACACCAATCGTATTTCCGCTATTGGAGAATTTGCTCATCGTCTTATACGCTAAACCAGGGGGTCGCCTAAGTTTATTGGAGACTACCCTGTGTCTCATACTCTTCGTTGTAAATTATATTTTGGTTATTTCTTACGTGTTGTAACAAGTCCATGGTTTAGCAGAATGATGGAAGACAATGACACTCGAATGTAGGGAGTCAAAGAATGTTACTCAGATTAAAACGTTACAAAATAAATCCTAAAATGATTGTGTATAGTCAATAAAATGAAATAAAAAGGGGGGGGGGGGAAGGGATGGAAGAGATATTTAAGAACACGAAGCTAGTACCAGAAGATAGAGAACGATCTTTTGGTGACTAGAACATCATTGCTTGCAGGTTGACATTTGTTTGTCCATTGTTACTTACTTCTTGTTTTTTTTTTTTCTTTAAAAATATAATTGTCATTTGAAACTAAACGTTGCAGACCATTCTAGACAGCTCTGTGAATACATCATACATGTAAAGTTTGATTATGGTTTTATTACATTAGCAAAATCACATCTAAGGTCTACACCTTACTAGGCCTATTAACGAAATAAATTTTACGATAGGAGGGTCGCTGCCTCTTGGTGAATAGTATTAGGTGCCATAGGTGGTCGCCGAGCTAAAAAGATTGAGAACCGCTACGCTAGATCTATAGGCATATTATCTGAATATTATAAAGTCTAGTTAGTATAATCGCTTAACCAGGATTCTTTCTCGGGAGGAAAGGGGGGAGGGGTGTAGGATGGGGTAAAAATGTTCAGTTTTTTTTTTAAATCTAGCATTTATTAGTTATTAGGACAACGATGATCGCACTTTAATATTTTAATCTTTAATTTGTAATCTTTAATTCTATTAAGAATGTCTTTTTTATTTTTAATATTATTGCTACTAATGGAAATGTGCACATTTTTTTAAAGACTCAATTATCTTATCCATCATAGCACTAACATAACTTTAAATAATTTGATAACTGGTTCAACCTACCAATACTAGCAATAATAAAGAAAACATCAACCTACCGCCCTAGGAATGCAGGTGCATTGGGAGCACCTGGTCATGAAAAACAACAACCCAGTTTCGTTGAAGGAACAAAAAAAAATCTTAGTCATGGTCTGGTGAATTGAGTGGGTGAACCAAAGCTGACTGCTCTATTACTGCCAGTGTCTCGGAGGTGATTATTATCTTACAACTCAAGTTTTAGATTGCACTGAGACATTAATTTGAGCACGGCAAGATGTCGACTTGATTTGAATTCGTTCAACAGGGAGAAAGGGAGAGAACACATTTCCAGAAGTAAAACATGTAGCCCTATTTAATAAAAACAAATAAATTAAAATAGTAGTTTTATTAATTGAAACAACAACGATACTGGCCAATTATCGATCGATTTATGTATGTGTAGCTGAGAGGCGAAATAGTCTTGGCTGCGGCTTGGCCACCTAACAAGGGGGCTTGAGTTCGAATCATGACTCGAGTCGAGTTGTGTTTGCTGAGCGCAGAAACCTTCTCCCTGATACCCCCTTCCCCACTGGTCCCTAAAAGAGAATGTACCATAGCGCCCTGAGCATGCCACAAACATGAAAGATGCTCTATATAAAAGCAATTTACAGAACAAGCAAAATATTTTAAAATATACCTTTAAAAAAAAAAAAGCTTATTTTGAGTTAAGGGAGACCATCGCCACAAACAGCCACTATATAGCGATTGCCTTGGGTGGTAGTGCCGGTCTAGGGGTTGGATCGCTGGCAAGCCACTCTCAAGTCCGAGTTTAGTCTTGGCCAATAGGACGTCAGGAACCTCGTCGGGAGATCCTGCTCTTATTGCACATTGCTCTCTCTTTTTCTCTTTCTCTCTCTCCCCTAAAGAAAGGATTTAACTATTTATCAAGAGAGATAACTGTACATTTATAGCCATATCTTTTAATTCTGTAAGATTTATTTCCCTTAATAAATACTAATTGGAATTAATAAATTGTCGCTAATAAATTAATTAATTAGTTAATTTTAAAAAAATGATTAACGTTTCGCTGTGATGATCATGGAAAACATTAGTTAATTTATCAAGTTGAACAATGCTTGAATGTAATTCATTTTTTTTGTCTGAAATACAATCACCAAAGAGATACAAGACACCGATAGCAAAGACAAACAGACACAAACACTCTTTTGTTCCTCTGGCAATCAAATCATTACATGTGAGCAATCTGGTATAAACTTTGTCACATGTAAATTATGAGTGAGTCTGGTGTGAATATACACTTTGGTTTCTTATAGTTATAATGTTTTTTGTTTGGTGTAATGCACAAATAGTAAGACAAGTTTCCTTACGGATAATAAAGATTATTATTATTATTATTATTATTATTATACAAATTTCACCATTGAAAAATATGTCTAAGCTTATGTAAGTGGAATAACTTTATAATCATATCTCCCATTAATATATGAATTATTTCCCTTTTACGATATCAAATACAAAAAAAAAAAAAAAAAATTACCACTAATTAATTGACTGATTTTTCTTTTTTTTAAAAATTGATTCATGTTTTGTCAGGTACAATAAATACTTGTGTAAAATTTCAACCTGATTCGAAAATGGGTGTGTGGGAAGTAACCTGTACAAACTTTTGACCAGACAGAGTTGATATAAGCTTGGTAAAAAAAAATAATCGTTGTTGTTACATAAATGTCGTAAAACATTAACTGATAGATAGTGAAGGTCTATATTTCATGATCTGATAGATAGTGAAGGTCTATATTTCATGATCTGATAGATAGTGAAGGTCTATATTTCATGATCTGATAGATAGTGAAGGTCTATATTTCATGATCTGATAGATAGTGAAGGTCTATATTTCATGATCTGATAGATAGTGAAGGTCTATATTTCATGATCTGATAGATAGTGAAGGTCTATATTTCATGATCTGATAGATAGTGAAGGTCTATATTTCATGATCTGATAGATAGTGAAGGTCTATATTTCATGATCTGATAGATAGTGAAGGTCTATATTTCATGATCTGATAGATAGTGAAGGTCTATATTTCATGATCTTGTACAAAGATTGACACTTTTCAGATCTGTGAGAGGTAAAACCATCAGAAGAGCTTTGCTGAACTGGTGCGGACGTGATAGAGCCTGGATATGATGCCATGGAAAGCCAATCAGATCGCTGTCTTTTGTTATTTGTTATCAATGTGAGGAGCGAAACACATCGCACCTCATTATTTAAACAATCGTCATTCTCGAGCTGGTTTCTTTTTTAACTGGATAGTGTTTCGATCGACTACGCATTTTGTCAAGAGTGTGGGATTTAACAAGTAGGCCGAAAAAAAAAGAAAAACAATCAAATTAGAAAAAAACTGATATTGATATTTGATATTGATAAAAGGGAGCGCACTGTTTAATTTCTACCATATTTATCTAAGTGCAAGTTTTATCTCCCCTTTTAAATATATTACAAAATTAATTACCACTAATTGATTTACTTCAAGTTTTTTTTATTGATTCATGTGTTGCTATTGTCAGTAAATAATTGTGTACAATTGAAGCTTGATCATAGAATGGCAAGTGGGGAAAAAAGGGTAAAAGAATCAACCCAGACAGACAGACGGAGTGTGTTAATATAAGCTTTGTAAAAATGTGTCAACTTTAACGAATCCGTTAGTGTTGCAGCTCAATTTAGAAACCATAATTATTTATCTTATCTTATGAAATGCAGACGTTTCTTCAAAAAAGAAGTTTACGTCCTACGCGTCTTCCTAGATCAGTCTAGTCATGCATGTTAATCAATTACTTAAATTCATTGGTGTTCCTGGCTGACTCAGGCAACCCATTCCTATATTGTCGTACATCAAGTCTCCAACAAGAACGCCACAATAGTTGTGTTTGTTTGGAACTTAAACATGAAATAAAAACAACATCATAGTTTAGAAGCAATCCATTTATTATTCAGCAATACATTTGTATGCATGAAAAGAATAGCCTTCTGAAAGTCGTGAGCTCAGAAATGGTCTAAATTAGCTTGAAAACAAAAATGTGCCAACTAAAAAATAATCAAAATCGATGAATGCTGAAGTGAAATAGTTTTTGTAATGGCCATTTTTTTTTTTCATTGAGTGATTGAAAAGAGTTTACTGTTTGGGACTTTGGCTCTAATTCAGATTGTTTTCTTTTTTATGGTAGAGCAGTAGCGTAGCTAGGGATATGAGGGGCCTCTGCATTTTGACATTTAACATCATGAGTAATCATGACATGAGATAATGTACTTCATATGTCTCAATTCCAATAGATACAGTATATAAGTAAAATAAGCTAAAATAATCATTAGGACTCTTTAATGGAAGAATACCATGGCTTATTGGCGAGATAATATAGAAATGGTAACTCTCAATTCATATTGCCTCAAATGATTAAAATTTTACTGAAACTGAATTAAGCCACAAAATTGATGCCTCATTTTTTTTTTATTAGGTTAAAAAAAAGAATTAATAAAAAAAATATTTAGGGCAGATAATAATTAAATAAAATTTGGCTTATTTACATAAATAAAAAAAAAAAATCGTTATTTTTTATACTGAGTCACATATTTTTGTATGCATGATAATTTTGGTAAATGTTAGAAATATAAGATATTTTATGTATTTGTAAATACGTGTGTAATTGAAATACAAGCTAGAGTGTTTGTTTGTCTGTGTGTGTGTGTGTGTGTCTGCATGCGAGTGTAGTTGTTGAGAAAGTGTATATGAATGTTTTAGTTTCTTGAACTGGTGCTCAAAGTCCTGATTGGCGTCCACATGGCACTACCGAATGGGTCATGGCCATGGCCTGCCTCTGTTTCGCTGAGCATGGGGGCTGTGGGCTGGGTTTGGTAGTAGCCTCTGGTGTAGGATGGGATGTACCTGTTCTCAGGTGTACAGGTGGGCAGTTCTGGAGCTCTGCTGCCACTGCCGGTTCTATCCGCAGAATCGTACTCTCGGAGAATCCTATTGGTTCAGACAGTTTGATATAAACATTAAAGTGTATAAGAGAAGGAGAGAGAGAGAGAGAAAGAAAAGATAAACAGAGAGTGAGAGAGAGAGAGAGAAAAAGAAAAAGAGAGAGAGAAAAAGAGAAAGAGAGAGACAGAGAGAAAGAAAAGAGAGAGAGAAAAAAAAAGAAAAAGAGAAAGAAAAAGAGAAAGAAACAAGTTTTCTCAATTCTACTAAAGTAATTTTCTAGAGATCAAATGAGTTGTTGTTTTTTTTTGTTGAGTTTTTTTTTTTTTTTAAATGTCAAAACAATAAATATTATTTAGATGAAAATATTTTGTTTATAATTAGTGAGTCTAAATGGATTATACATTTTAACAACAATGTAAATATTTATAAATCGTATTAGAAAATTATATTTGATTACTTTTCGTTTATTCTTCAAGTATTCTGTTTAAGCTTGGATTTTTAAAAAAAATATTTTGATTAAAAGTAATCTATTTACTATTTCCGGGACGCCCTCGGCAGGCGACCTGATTACATTGTGACATTATTTTAAATTACATATTCTTTTATCAGTTTATATTATTTCTAAGCATGCACCTAATAAGTTTATAATCGTCAGTCACATACCTAAAAAACTCCCCATCTTCACTCTGCAGAATGACAATTCCTGGTTCTATTTCTAGGGCGTACAACGGCTTGACAGTTTGGCTGGACAGAATCGTTCGTGAAGGTAGAAGCTTCTGCTCAGTCTCTCCGCTAATGTTTAAACAAATAAATACAGTCGTGTCACTTTAATACGTTTGTCATTATTTATGTGAATATCTAAGAAAACATGTGGACATCATGAAGCAACTTTATGCCACTGTTTCATTTACCTGCAAGGCCATGTCCACAGCCAGTAGAGTAGAAACATGAACAACGCCGAGATCACAAACGCTAAGAAAAGATTGCCGAAGCTGAAGGTGCCAATTCTGAAACTGGAAGTGAAATGTAATTTTGTTAGCAACAGTATACATTTTTCAATTAAAAGATAAAACAAAACAAATTATTTAATGTATAAATATAACGACATATTTAAGCAGGACGTCTGGACACTTTTACTCCAATGGACTGGTGTACTTTCTAATCAATATATTGCATCTTTTGATGTTACGTAACAATAGGTTAATTAAGAAATTAAGAATCTTAAAAAAAATAACTTATCATTGTTTAGACTGTTAAAGGAAAATCTCAACATTTTATTGGCAGTATGGACGCTATGTTCTAGAGCAGCGGTTCTCAACCTTTTAAGCTCGGCGACCCTTTTTACAACCACACACTCTTCCGCGACCCCCACCCATTTATCGATGGTCTTAGGCGACCCCTGGTAAATCGTTAATCGACCCCCAAAGGGGTCGCGACCCACAGGTTGAGAACCCCTGTTCTAGAGTATTCTACACTCTACATTGTAAAACACAACATTGATGCAGATAATAATAGAACATCCCAGAACAAGAAAAAATATTAAAATATTTATAGAAAAAAGAAAAGTCAATGGATAAGATTTTAAGGTTCAGCAAACTGAAGTACCAATTTATAAAGTGAGCAAACAGAGCGTCATTTGTCCGCTTAGAGAAGCTCTGTATCATTTATCCGCTTAGAGAAGCTCTGTAACGATCTTCATCTATGTAGTTATAGTTTTAGCATGGGACAGAAAGCATCGTAGGTTGATTACATTGCCGTCAAAGCACAAATTGTCAACGCCTTTTTTTATTTAGCGTTACGTCAAAAAGATGGTGAAAAAAGACGAAGGGCGTCGAGCCCCTGCTGACATCACTCCTTCTGAATCTACGGACTGGAAAGCAATACCATATCATTGTAGCAGTAGTGATGACAGACATACGTGTGTTTGTCTACTGTCTGCTCTTTATGAACTATAAGAGGGGAATGGGACAGGCTGGACTTATAGAGAGATGATTCTAGCATAATTAATTGAAGTATTTGATTGTGGATATTGTTTTTAGTAATATTAGGAACATGTACACCTAGGATCTATATAAAGGCTTGTAGTTTATGAATAAAATTTGTTTCTCTTAGTTGCTGAACAAAGAGTACGAGTTTGTTCATGAGGCAGTCATGTGGTGAGAGGGTGAATGAAAGAAACTGTATGAAAACATGACTGATACAATTTGAGCACTGGTAAAGTATTACATCTCCCCAAAGAAATAATAAAGGTAGTTCATTATAGGTAACTTGTTTAGAGACCTGACCAAGCCACTTACTCTTCCATGTCCATGTTGAATGAATCTGTGCTTACTGATATGTTTTAAAAAGAATGTTGAATGTACAGTTAATCCTGCACCTAAAAATACATTAACAATACACACTCAATGACCAAAAGACACATATCAGATACACATACACATTAAATAAAACAGTTAACAAGTTACTGATCAAAATAGAGAGAGGGGAAGCGCAGGGTGCTGTAATGTTAAAGGTATAGCATATAAAAAATATATAAGCTGAGTTATAAATTACAGCTTACACGTTAAGTAATATGTTACATGTTAATTTACAAGTTAAGTTGTAACAAATTAACAAGTTAAGCTAAAAGTTAAATTATAAGTTACACGTAAAGTAAAAGTAAAGTTAGGTTACAATTTAAGTTATAACTTACAAGTTTATTTTTAAGGTAAGTTATAAGTTACAGAGTAACAATTTATACATCGAAAGTTAAGTTATAAGTTACAAGTTTTAAGTTTACAAATAAAGCTATAAGTTAGGTTATATTTTACAAGTTAGGTTGTAAGTTACGTTTTAAATTACAAGATACGTTAAAAGATTCAAGTTTAGGCTTTGGTTTGTGCTATACGTTATAAGATACATGTTTAGGTTTAGGCAGTGGCGTAGCTATGGTGGGGGGGGGGGGGGGGAAGGGGCCAAATTTGAAAATCCTTCCGGGCCTCCACTTTAGGGGTTCCCCAAACGAGTGTCCGAAATTTTCACATTAAATATTACGCCATTATCTCTTGTCATGATGTCGAACGTCAAAATGCAGGGCCCCTAAAGAGGTCAAGCCCCCAGGTCCCCCAATCCCTAGCTAGGCCACTGGGTTTAGGTCTGTGTTTCAAGTTATAAAATACAAGTTCCACGTTGCGGCTAAACAAAATATTCACTAACACACCACAAGCATCACACTCGTTATATTAATCTTATGTACTCACTAATGTACTCACTAATGTACTCACTAATGTACTCACTAATGTACTCATTAATGTGCTCATTAATATACTTATTAATATACTCATTAATGTACTCATTAATATACTCACTAATGTACTCACTAGTATACTCACTATGATGTACTCATTAATGTACTCACTAATGTACTCACTAATGTACTCATTAATGTACTCACTAATGAACTCACTAATGTTCTCATTAATGTACTCACTAATCCACAAATACGATCACTTTATTTAGGGTTGTTCCATCCCACATCCCCAATGCAACCCAAAACTTCACACATTTACAATGCACTCCCCACTCCATGAACTATTTTACCCACAGAGTCTCTCCAATATCATGAACAGAACAAGGAACATCCTTTGAATGAAGACAAAACTAACGCACGTTCACCCTAACCCTCTGACTTCCACCAGAATATCTAGCAACAGGATTCAAAAGATTTATTGATATATTGATATGAGTAATTGATAACATTGAATGGATAATTAGCCTACTAACAAATTAATAAACTAATTAGACACATACTATTTTGATGTGGTAGTCCATGTTAGATCGGCTCACACTACACAGATATAAACTTACAACTTTTCATAACGCCGTCTGGATATTGACTAAAGTGTCAACAGCTGTACCTCACTGATTGTACACATACGTGCACGCACTAGCACGCACGTCTAGCCTACACACCTAGTTCTGGACGTCTAAAACAAATGAAGTTTAATTTTGTGAAAAGATAATGAGGTGAAAAGAGTAAATATGAAATAATTTTTTTTCTTAACTTTTTTATATTCATCATTTTAATAAAATTATAGTTCAACCTATAGACCTGTGTAAGGGTTAAACCTACTGACTTATACGAAAAAATTTCACTCTTTGTGCTATGTTTGCATTTTTATAATGGACGCATTTATTTTTGGTCAATAATAAAGTCTAAAAAAGGAGGCCGGCGTCTGAAGATTTGTTATGTAAGAAAGCACAAAAATATTGAAATGAAATTACAGGCGCAGAGTTTTCTTGACTTCATGGATTCTACTTTCGAGGAATAGCTGTACCTTAGTTTTCAAAAAAATATGAAAAAAATACTCCGCGCTTTTTTTAGCAACACGGGTTATATTATAGTTACATCACCACCATCATAGTTACATCACCACCATCATAGTTACATCCCCATCATCATAGTTACACCACCACCATCATAGTTATAACACCACCATCATAGTTGCATCACCACCATCATAGTTACATCACCATCATCATAATTATTTCACCACCATCATCATAATTATTTCACCACCATCATAGTTACATCACCATCATCATAATTATTTCACCACTATCATAGTTACATCACCATCATCATACTTATTTCACCACCATCATAGTTACATCACCATCATCATAATTATTTCACCACCATCATAGTTACATCACCATCATCATACTTATTTCACCACCATCATAGTTACATCACCATCATCATAATTATTTCACCACCATCATAGTTACATCACCATCATCATACTTATTTCACCACCATCATAGTTACATCACCATCATCATAATTATTTCACCACCATCATAGTTACACCACCACCATCATAGTTATAACACCACCATCATAGTTGCATCACCACCATCATAGTTACATCACCATCATCATAATTATTTCACCACCATCATCATAATTATTTCACCACCATCATAGTTACATCACCATCATCATAATTATTTCACCACCATCATAGTTACATCACCATCATCATACTTATTTCACCACCATCATAGTTACATCACCATCATCATAATTATTTCACCACCATCATAGTTACATCACCATCATCATAATTATTTCACCACCATCATAGTTACATCACCACCATCATAGTTATATGTCCAGTATTGGGAAAAACTGAGCACGTCATCGTAGCGCATCCAGAAGTCGAAACTTTTCCTATCCTTTAAATCATTTAAAGCGATACTGAAAAGAAAGATGTGATTTGGGAAAATGATTATTATTAAATAATTATAATAATAAAGCTTGTCTTCGAGTCCGAATATTAATGAGGAATGCAGTATTTCCCGTGGCTACACAGCCCCAGCTTCGACCTACACACTTTGCCACATCCGCTACAGACATAACCATTGTCCGCCGGTAGTCGATTTAAATATTTTTTTTCGCCATCTACGTCTGTCCTTGCCAATGTATTTTCTTCTGGCCTCAAATGTATATTCTGCGGCCTTTGTTAGTGATCCTCCAGCTGATTCGTTCCGAAGCTGCATGCAGCCAAGTGCTCTCTTCTATGTCAGTTCAAGCAAGTTGGCCGAATAATAAAAAATGTTTTGTAAAATGCGAATTTTCTTGTTATGTTTCTCTACTGTGTTTGGGGGGAATGGGGGGTATTGAATCTGGTTAAGATTTGTTACAGAGGGGGAGGGGGATTTAAAAAGTGATATTTGGCTTTACGTAATATCCCAACTTTCCCTTCAATAAAAAAGTATTAAATAAAGGGGAATAAGTACCTTACAACATTTCACACAAATATGAATGTTTCTTAGAGTCGTCTCTCTTCATTTGTATTTATTCGCTGTCCTAGCTACCAAACAAATTATTGTTATTTTAAATTATCGTAATAAAAAGCTTCTATGTATTGATAAAAACGTAATAATAATTAAAAGTTATTATACCACCCAGAGATTTATATATTTTAAACTATTTGTTGACATACTAGTTACATATTAAATTTATGACTTGGACTATATTTTGTACATGTAAATACGTGATGTTATCATTGTTTACAACGTTGTGCCTAGGCAATAGGAATAAGAACTGTGTTGTTTAAATTTGAAGTCTACTTCAGTACTTGGATCTATATTAGATCTGCTTTAGAATGTTTAGTCCTATTATTGAAGGCCAATGAAGGAAGAATATAGTTACATATATTTTACATATCTGTACGAATTTGACATTAAATCTAGACTACTAGAAAAAATACTAGATTTAACTAGATTATAGATGTTGAGGAAACTAACAATAACTATAACATGTCGTCGAATGATGTGATAAAAAGTGTAGCGAAAAGACTGTAAGTAGACTTGTGTGACTTGACGTTAAAGTCAAGTTAAAGTAGATTTTATTATATTTTATATATTTATTAAAATTAAATAATTAGAGTCTCAGTCTAGATCTAGACTTTTTAGTTCGCTCCAATTAATTTATTGTAGAAAATGTATTAAAAGTATATTTATTTCTATGAATTTAAAATGTAGATTTATATAACTGATAATTTGATTAGATTTAGTAAAATTATTTAGAGTAACCTTGGTTAGGCCAATAATAGAATATGCATCCTCCGTTTGGGACCCCTCAACTCAAGAAAACATTTAAAAACTGGAACAGACACAAAATAGAGCAGTGAGATTCATAACAAACGAATATTCACATTTGACTAGAGTAACACCTTTAGTAAAATCACTAAATTTAGAAAGCCTTCAGGACAGAAGGCTCAAAAGTAAAGTAGCAATCATACATAAAACACTGAACCATAATCTTCAAATACAAAAACAAAATTTAATAAAATACTCTGAAAGACACAAAGATAAAGGCACATTCCTCGTCCCATATGCTAGGACAAATTTGTACAAACACTCCTTCTTCCCTAGTGCTATTAGAGCATGGAATGGGTTGCCTGAGCTAGCCAGGAAAACCAGTGACTTGGCTGAATTTAAGTCATTGGTTAATATGCATGACTAAATGCATGACGTGTAGGACGTAATCATCTTCTTTTTTAAAGTAATGTCTGTATTATATAAGAAATCACTAAACTTAGTCTTAGAAACACTTTAGTAGGTGTAGTACATAAAACACTGAACCAGAGCTTACAAATAGAGAAACAAAACATAATGAAATACTCAGAAAGACGTAATGATAGAGGCACATTTCTTATTCCATATGCTAGAACAAATTTGTACAAGTGCTCCTTCTTCCCTAGTGCCATTAGAGAATGGAATGGGTTGCCTGAATCAGTCAGGAAAACCAACCACTTAGCAGAGTTAATTAAAGTCATTGATTAACATGCATGACTAGATTGACACATGACACGTGTAGGATGTGATTATCTTCTTTTTTGAAATAACATCTGTAACAAATTAGATATGAAGATAAGATAAAGTATACCATTATATTCTCATCTGTGCATTGAAAGGATTTTTGTAGCATTTTCATTCATTAGAAACAAATTTTCCAGACCTATATAAAAATGGAAAAACAAAATCAGAAAAGTATATTCTTAATCAATATCAGACCTATCAGTTGATTATTTAATTAAAACGTCAACATCTTGTCTGTGTGTATTTATTCTTCATGTTTAATAGATAACCATTCATATAATACTTGCTATAAATAAGTAGTACAATGAGTCACATTGACACACATCTTTTTAATGAGTTACATCATTGTGAGCATTGCCATTACTTTGCTTTTCATAAATCTTCAATGTTGGTTGAAAAGAAATTGATTAATAGAAAAGGTATAATAGTTTCAGATTTAAATGTAAATTAATATTTAGGGTTGGGCCAAATGTTAAATGTAATAAAAATTTACTATGCCAGAAGCTTATAGAAAACAAGAAATTAAAAGTTAATATATTTATTTTCTAATATTTTGCAGTTTTTAATTATTGATAAATGCATTTAATGTTTAGCGTTAAAATATTAATACTGCTGGGGTTTAGAATGATATTTTTAAAAAGAAAATTGGCTTAAAATGCACCTTACAAGAATTTTTTCCTTTTTCTTTTAAGAAAATATTACTTTGAAATTCAAAGATTAGAAGATGGATTTGATTTATCAGATGTACATCAACCACTATTAGATCATCCACCTTTAAAAGTGGTAAGAATTCACAATAATTTACAGAATTAATTCATTTTAAGAGAATATTAATTTAGTTATAAACTTTTTTGTTTTTTATGTATAAAGGATTTTTGCTATAAAAACATCAATTCATCCATCATTACTACCAACATTGTTTATTGGCCTTGAAAAGTTTTTTAAATATACATTTATTGTCAATTCTTCTTTTATATAGCTGCAATCATGAAATATGTATTAAATGTTGAAAACCCTGTTAGTGTTGATTTTGTCCCAGCTAAAAACTATAAAAAGTTGATTCTTTATTGTACATATAATTGACAAAAAAGTTAACTTCATTTACATGACATGTTGATCTGAAGGTTGGGCTTCACATACATATTTTTATCCTGACACTGCCTCACTTACTCATAACAAAATGTCAATATTAAGAAACCCTTTTGTTTTGTTTTTTAAATTTAGCAACATACTTTAAAATTCAGGTAATTCGATTCATATAGAACATAAAAATAAAAAAATATGATTGTACTTTTATTTATATCTCAATGATGGTAAATGATATAACTGTGTCTGTCTGTGCAATACACTTTAGTTTAAACAACCCCTGAATTAAAAACCCAAATGATATTCAGAAAGTATATTGTAAGGTTTCACACTAAATTTGAAAAAGCCATAACGTTATTTTAAAAGTAATATCTTGCTAAACAATCATTGCATAATATAGAGCATCATTATATATAATAGACTGTAGCACATAACCTTAATCTTTTTTTTTTTTCAAAATTTAGTTTACATAATTATCTCAATCCTAAATATCTCTATAATGTAGCACAAAAAAGAAAAAAAAGACTTATATACAAAATACAAACATTTGTACCTTAGGCATAATTAAACTTTTGTTATTTAATTCGTTTGGAGGTGGAAGTGATACTATCTTATCAAATTTCCATTTAGAAACTTTGGTTATTGTTTAATTTACATCAAATATCCCCAAGAAGATCAATTGATTAATTATTTTCTGACATTAACTATTTTGCTATAGTAGAGGCCAGCTTCATCATGGAAAATCTAAAAAAAAAATTTCTTCTGTAAAATAAAAATGATTAAATTTGTGCTTATTAAAATATTTCTGAAGAGATATTGTGTATGTATGTAACGAATTCACATACTAGGGCCTACATTATAAATATTTACTCTTAGGTTGGATGGTCATCAAAATATAATATGGTAAGATTAAGAATACTTGTTGTCATGACAACCTGACAATCTTTAAAAATATATATTTGTGTTTGGTTGTATTACTGTAAACATTTGAAATCGGCATGACTACAACATCAGCGTTGAGTGCTTCACAAACAAATCAAAATTATATATGATATTATTTTCTTTCTTTCTTATTTTTTCACTTTTGTCTATCACATTACATTCAACATTAGCTTCTGTTATTATTTTAAGAAAATCATTAAAATGAATAGTTTAATCCCATTTCAATGAACATCTGTAATTTTTAAGCTAGATCAATAAATAATAATATAAAAAAATTGTAATTATAAGTTTTTAAGTTTCACAATAGTGAAATTATAACTCAAGCATTAATATTTCTAATTTCTAATAGGCCATTACAAACCTACAATATTTAATTCTTTACAATACAATGTTAAATTTGTATTCAATTGTTGGTTTCCATTTTCCATTTGATAATAGTGGAATTTTTTATTGATTTAATTGAAACTACATTAAAACATCTAAATACAGACAAAAATAAGTGTTTAATAAAGTGTGCAGTTATTTTTCAGTACTAAATAATTTGTTATATGTGTGAATGTTTGATTTGTTTTTGTTTACATCAGATCTACTCATACAATTTCTTACATTATTTGAATTATTTGACTAAACTAACACATTATAGTTATATTTATATAAAAATGGTGTAAAGCTAAAAAAAATTGTCACATTTTAGGTCTGGTTTTATTCCCATCAAGTTTTACTTTCACCTGGCTTTACTTCCATCAGGTTTTAATAAGAAGATAAAATTGAACTGGCTGTGATATTACGACCAATAATTCTGCATGACCGAATATGTTATAATTGACTGGGTTTTTTTTATTGAGGCCCCTGATATTCACCAGCTTTCAATAAATCAGGACAGTGCATGTAATTCTTGTCAATAATTGATTTATCATAGAGAAGTAAGGTATTTTTATATTGTATTTTTGTTATTGAAATTCACAGAAGCGAAACGTAGACACAATAAAATAACAATCTCATAGCTCTAGACCTACAAGGTGTTTTTGTTTCTCTTTCCTCTCAAGTTTTAGTTCCGTTTCTCATTGAAACAAATTGTGTAGCTCGAGTCAAATATCTCAAGATAGTCTGCATTAGAACTTGAATTGGATGGCAGGGGTGTATAGGAACATGGAGGAATCTCAAGGGCTTGGCCTCTGGCCTCACTGGGAAGTGACTTTCTAGTCGATGGAAGACCTCCAAACAAACAATCATTCTGGGCCTATGGGTAAAATCCTTCCCTTACATCAAGGATCATAAAAGAGCTTAAACTCAACCCTTATGGACACTTTACAAAGGGCTGTAAAGCAGTACGTCAGCAAAAAGAAAAAGACAACAGACTTTGACCTAAAAATAAACAACAAGTTAATGAGTGAATCATGCCGCTGTGGTCTTACATGTGGTGTTCAACATTTAAATGTGTGTGTGTGTGTGTGTCTGTCAAGTCTTTGCTCTAAAGAAATGTTTTCGTTTGTTTTAGTTTTTATTACCAAGTTTATATCAAGTCACTCCGTCTGTCTGTCTGTCTGGTACAGTTAGTTCTCTCACTTCCTATTCTCAGATTATTCATTATCTCTTAAAGAAAGATTAATTTTTTTTTAAAATGTTAATTGATAAGTAAAAAGGAAAATAAGTGTGACAGTATTGAGAGATATGATTGAAAAAGTATAGTTTTGTCACTTTTATATATGCCCTTTTTTGAAGTAGCCCCTATATCTTGTATATTCTATTGTTTATAGTTGTTTTTTTCGTTCTTACTCTCTAAAGAGTCAGAAATTAATTAACAGGCTCATGTAAAAAAAAATCATCACTTTCATTTAGTAATACTGTAACGTAGCACTATTTTTAAGTCCATTCAATTATAACTACGTGTATGAATGATAAGGTCTTATCGTCAACACAATTTAAACAGGCACATCTATCATTTTCTTTTGTTATCGCGCGCGACAGCTTAAATTACCTCCCCTCCCTTTGTATAATTATGGGCCTATATAATTTTACTATTAAGTATTCTTCCTCTTTAAGAGCCTATTGTAACAAAGTGCAAGTTTCAAAAAAGTTTTTTTTTAAATACCACTGATATGCTCCATTTAGGAAGTTGATTGTTGCCAGTTGTGTTTATTTGAGAGCTCATTGACAGAAAGTGCACTTTTTGTGATCTATTTAAGTGGCCACTAAATCACTTCAGAGAACGCAATATCAGAAGCTAAAATGTCCTATAGGACCAAATCAATTGGCTGCTAAGAGCATGACTGCATATGTTATAATAAATTGTGTGACGGTCGACTGTTCCACGTTAGATAAAGTAATCACTTAATCACTTATCCTTGTTGAGTAGAAGCAGTTCTGGGGGTCGATTTTGTCCGTTTTCAAGGAATCAGGAAGTTGTTATCAGGCTATTTACCTTTTCTGAATTACTTTTTTCTGTAATATTTAGGTGTGTTAATGCATTTTTTTTATTGGGCAGTTAAAAAAAAGGGTGGTAATAAAGTGAAACGAGTCTGACTATATTATTTATAACAGATTTTTTTAAAGTGCGAAGATTTTTAACTCTTATATGTGAGTGCACACACGAACATAAAGATAGCTTTTATAATAAGAATAATCTTTTTTTTTTTTAAAGTTATACTTATATTGTGATGGTATTTCATTCATTGTGATATTCCATGTAAGTTATTTCCCTTCATACTATCTCACTTCTGACACAGAGAAAGTGCTCTTAATATCAGCCGGCCTGTTGTATTTGCATGCGATAAATAGATTTATTGATCGGCAAGGACAACCTTACAGCTATTTTAAAGCTATTAATCGCCCCAGAAAGACGCATTCCTTTATATGTGCTACATATGGTGTCTTATTGAATAGGCTAATGTTCAAACGAAGGAAATTGTTCATTTAATTCCTGTCACAAATACACAACACTTTTTAGTTTTTGAAATGGATTGACCGCACAGCTTCAAGGATGAGAGTTAAAGCTGGTGGTTGAGAAGATGGTCCACCTGGGAAAATAGTAAAAGCCCACAAATAGTTACAAAGTATGTCAGTAAATGTACACAAAGAGTTACAAAGTATGTCAGTAAATGTACACAAAGAGTTACAAAGTAAAAGCTGACAAATAGTTACAAAGTATGTCAGCGAAAGACTACGAAGAGCTATAAAGTATCGAAGATAAAAAAAAATGTCTCTTACATTTTGCTAATCTCAAATTATTTTGGGAATCTTTCCATTGCATTGCACAAAGCAACAAAAAATGAAAAAAAAAACAACACATTTTAAATGTAAAAAGTTTTAGTAGACTTTCAGTCTACGCATCTTAAATATAAATTATCAGAAGTTCGAAAGAAACAGAATCTAGAATAATAACTAATAATAATAATAATAATACAGAGGTACGATGATGTAGAAAAAAATAAACAAGCCGCAAGAAATGTTTGTCCATTCTTCCAGGAGATACGTTTTAAAAACAAAACACGCGCCGGTTTTCACAGAGTTCGTTTTTCTGTCTAGCAGCTTGATTAAACTAAACTTGATTAAACTAAACTTGATTAAACTAAACTTGATTAAACTAAACTTGATTAAACTAAACTTGATTAAACTAAACTTGATTAAACTAAACTTGATTAAACTAAACTTGATTAAACTAAACTTGATTAAACTAAACTTGATTAAACTAAACTTGATTAAACTAAACTTGATTAAACTAAACTTGATTAAACTAAACTTGATTAAACTAAACTTGATTAAACTAAACTTGATTAAACTAAACTTGATTAAACTAAACTTGATTAAACTAAACTTGATTAAACTAAACTTGATTAAACTAAACTTGATTAAACTAAACTTGATTAAACTAAACTTGATTAAACTAAACTTGATTAAACTAAACTTGATTAAACTAAACTTGATTAAACTAAACTTGATTAAACTAAACTCGATTAAACTAAACTCGATTAAACTAAACTTGATTAAACTTAGTTGCATCTCTTAAGTTTTTCTCTAGATTTTTATCTGCCGTATTTCTTGTTCATCAAAAAAAAGCTTTTTTTTTGTGCTTCCGTTTTTAATAAGCATTTTGTGATGATTGGATTCTGAGACAACAACAGCAATGTCTAGTGGTCAATGAAAGGCAAGAATTTCAAGCCGAGTGTCGGATTTTAAAAAATAGTTCTGAAGATGAATTATGCAATAAGTAAAATAGTTTAAAATAGGAGAAACAGAGCGAATCTTGTTTGATAGAGAGTGAATCCTGTAGATACATAGATAATTGTCATTAATATTATGTCAAAACAAATAATGAAGTGTATGGCAAGCTACATGACATCGGCTTGGTTGCACTTAACCGCCATTTCCCCTTTCCTGACACACAAATTATTTATTTGTAATTTGGATGATACAGTGATTGGTGAATTTGAAAAAATAATGCCTCAAATTCTTCAAGTCTTTAATTTCTACAAATTGCCATTTAGTATTATACCAAATTCAGCCCTCGGAAGACAAACATTTAGAATTACTTAATTTATGTTTGTACATTTCGTTAGACTATATGCGAATAAAATTCCCTTTTTTTCATCATTATTATGATAATTTACAGTTGTATTAACTGTAAAGCGTAAAATCGTATTCAAGAAATATAAACTGTTCGAGTCAGTAATGAATGTCTGTCTCTCAACAGCGACCTGCTTTACAGACTGGAGTGCTAAGAGATAAACCCATCAAGCATCATTTTAGTCGTCCAGAAGTACGAGCTCAGCTGACTCATTTGAACGGGGTAAATAATAAGTGTAGAGTAGCAGGGTCAGAAGACTGGGTCCTAAGAGAAGACTGGGTCCTAAGAGAAGACTGGGTCCCAGAGAAGACTGGGTCCTAAGAGAAGACTGGGTCATAAGAGAAAACTGGGTCCTAAGAGAAGACTGGGTCATAAGAGAAAACTGGGTCCTAAGAGAAGACTGGGTCATAAGAGAAAACTGGGTCCTAAGAGAAGACTGGGTCCTCAGAAAAGACTGGGTCCTAAGAGAAGACTGAGTCCTCAGAAAAGACTGGGTCCTAAGAGAAGACTGGGTCATCAGAAAAGACTAGGTTATAAGAGAAGACTGGGTCCTAAGAGAAGACTGGGTCATAAGAGAAGACTAGGTTATAAGAGAAGACTGGGTCCTAAGAGAAGACTGAGTCCTCAGAAAAGACTAGGTTATAAGAGAAGACTAGGTTCTAAGAGAAGACTGGGTCCTAAGAGAAGACTGAGTCCTCAGAAAAGACTAGGTTATAAGAGAAGACTAGGTTCTAAGAGAAGATTGGGTCCTAAGAGAAGACTGGGTCCTAAGAAAAGACTGGGTCCTAAGAGAAGACTGGGTCCTAAGAGAAGACTGAGTCCTCAGAAAAGACTAGGTTATAAGAGAAGACTGGATCCTAAGAGAAGACTGAGTCCTCAGAAAAGACTAGGTTATAAGAGAAGACTAGGTTCTAAGAGAAGACTGGGTCCTCAGAAAAGACTAGGTTATAAGAGAAGACTAGGTCCTAAGAGAAGACTAGGTCCTAAGAGAAAACTGAGTCCTCAGAAAAGACTAGGTCATAAGAAAAGACTGGGTCCTAAGAGAATCCTGGGCGTGTGTGAGTAACCGGCATTGTGTGAGGTCCTGGCCTTCTGTGGGTAATAAGCTTTAGTAATATGAATAGATTTTAATATAAAATGTTGGTGGAGGGGTATTATTTGTATTGTATTAAATACAATTTAGAAATTAATTTTCCCGACTTGGCCGAAAAATGTACATTTTGTATAGTGCTATTTAGAAGCATTCGTTTATCATGTGAAAAATTGAACTCATATTAATATATTTTAGTAGAAAAATAAAATAGGAGCACATGACCGTACACATCTTATTTTCCGTTCACTCGGTGCAGTGTCTGTTATTTCTGATCAATCAGCATACTACGTTGTACTCCCAAGTAGTAGCTATTATCCTGATCTATGTCATTCTACTGATGGCCATTCTCGAACATGGTCTGCTTATGTGATCATAAGTCATTTTATTTCTAATTTTCTAATGGGTTTTCAGTTGAGGGCAACTTTGGGATGTCTCTCCTACTAGACAAGTGCAAAAATAGATCAATTAGCGCTTTTATTTTTTAATAATACCTCTAAGAAAAAAGAAAATGACGTCTCCATTTATTTCTCGAACACACCGTCACCGTGCATCGTTTTAAAAAAAAATCTTTCTGCTTTTTTAGATCGTCTTACAAACATGTGCTTGTGACTAAGTCTACTGGCTTTCACAATATCTCCTATTTGGATGTACGGGGGATGTTCGGGCGAGAATCGTCTATTTTTTGTGTTATTTGAATTAGAAACAAAAAAATGTCTGTTTCATCGTTTGACTACCGAACACGGTTGTATTAGACTGGCCTCTCCCCCCTCCACTCTGTGTCAGTGCTAGGGTGTCCAGAACTGAGGTGAAACACCGGGCATCCAGGGTCGTGGGATCAAAACTAAATAGGTGGGATGACGAATCGGCGTACAATATAAACAAATAAAAAATCAATTTAGAGGCGAAGGCTATCAATTATAAGTGTCTCCAACGAGTAGCCCCTACTTCTTTCTGCTTGTATTCGTAAGACTTCCTGGTAACAGTCGGTAATTTGGAACATGTAATCTTTCGACACTTCTGACATGTTTACGAACCATTCATCATGCCGTTCTTTTCTGCGTTGGCATGTTGTATTGATTGTTTTTTAGCGGCCCCCGAAAGGGGAATAGACGCTATTAGTTTTGTGTGGTCTGTCTGTCCGTTCGTCCGTCCCGTTTAGATCTCGTAAACTAGAAAAGATATTGAAATCCAACATCATGAAATTTTAGACCATTCAAAGTTCTGATGCAACTGCTACTTTTTTTTCGGAAAGCGAAAAATTTAATTTTTAAAATTAACTATGCAGGCAGTTTTTTACTTTTATTTTTAAAGAGAAAAATCTATTTAGTATGCATTTAAGTGAAACATAATTTAAAACAACAATTAATAAGTAGTTTTTCATATTATTGCATGAACTACTGGGCATGTGAACTAAAGGAAGGGGAGAATTTTTTTTTTACGAAAATGTTGGGGTTTTTTTTAGGCTTTGAATAAGAGATTGACCCTTATGACATTAGTTAGGCCAGTTTCACATCGAACTTCTCCTTAACTTTCATCTATCCCTTGGTCTGCTGGACAGTTGGGGCACAACACAAGATCTGTCAACCTTCTTTCTCCATTCTTCTCTGTCATTTCCTTTGATAGGATTTAATTCTGATATTCTTTCTGAAAATATTGAAACCTGCCTTTTTACCTGTTTGGATGGATCACTTCGGGGGCCGATTTTGAGTTTGTGTTTCCACACAAACTGTCTTTGTAACCTTGTTAATTCCGAGTTTGAAAATCACAATTGGATTAACCAGCGTTTCTCAATCTCTCTTTTTTTTTAACCCAATGATCCTTCTGATTAGACCTAGCATTTCTATGGATCCTTCTGGCTAGACCTGACATTTCTATGGATCTTTCTGGCTAGAATTGACATTTCTATGGATCTTTCTGGCTAGACTTGACATTTCTATTGATCTTTCTGGCTAGACTTGACATTTCTATGGATTTTTCTGGCTAGACTTGACATTTCTATGGATCTTTCTGGCTAGACCTGACATTTCTATGGATCTTTCTGGCTAGAATTGACATTTCTATGGATCTTTCTGGCTAGACTTGACATTTCTATTGATCTTTCTGGCTAGACTTGACATTTCTATGGATTTTTCTGGCTAGACTTGACATTTCTATGGATCTTTCTGGCTAGACTTGACATTTCTATGGATCTTTCTGGCTAGACTTGACATTTCTATGGATCTTTCTGGCTAGACTTGACATTTCTAAACTCATCCTCTCTACTATTTCAAATATTTACATACATCACACAGTCAGTTGTTCAAGAAACTTTGACAATCCTTACAAAGTTCACCTCTCATACCAAACTGATCAGCCAGTTAATCTGAGGAGTACGCCTACTCAGGAATTAGAAATGTTTCATGAGACTATGCATGAACTTCTGAACTATTTTATTTTTTATTTTTCGGTGAGCAATAATTCAACTACACAGTTTGAGCATCCACATTTGTTTGTTAAATTATCTATTTCGGAAGGCCAACAGAAGAACGTTCATAATTGTTTGGTTGTATTGTGTCACTCTTTCCCCTCTCTAAAGACCTATTTCATCTTTACTTTGGTTTAGTGTTTACTACATAGCAAAATGTTTGATGCATTTTTTCTTAAAAGAACAACCGACTCGACGTTGACCAGTTACTAGAATTTATTTCTCAGCTGGCGTGCTTATCAGACTAATTGCTGTAGGCCCTATATTCCCATATTTACCCCAAAATGTTGTGTCTTCAAAAAAATCACATCAAAGAGGCGTTGTTATTTTGATTGGGTGAAGGTTTTGTTTGAAGCAAAACTGGAATAGAAGGATGGGGCGATCCCAGAAACTACAATCTGGAAAACAAGTCTGTCTTGATTGGTCGTAGGAAATCGATTTTAGATGTAATTTAGGCATATATATAAAGAGAGATCTGAACCGCACCCACAAAACCTAGCGCTTCGTCTTTTATTATCATCATTATTATTGTAGAAATCAACCAGTTTTCATCCTCTGGTAGTGCTTGGTATGATGTCATATCATAAAATGGGTTGTGACAAATACTTTCAAAGATAAAAAGGCGACATATAGGCGTGGCTCCATACAATTATAGATAGCATGATGCATACTAAATACAAAGAAGCGGTGTGAGCACTCCTCCCCCTCCCCCAACGTACACACGCCCCTAACCTTGAAGCTAGATCCATTATGTTCAGAAAGTTAACAAGTAGGTGTGACTTAGGATTAAAAGATTAGTAGGCCCATTGTTTTCCAAGCCTCACAAATCTGCATTTGCGGTAGACGTGGCTGATTGAGGGAAATTGTTCCTTTAAAATGTTCCCGAGGCTGTTGGAACATAGAGCTCGGGTTGAAACGTAAACAATAGACTTTTGCCTTTGCTCGCGCGTGTGTCTCGATGTGTGTGTTTGTGTCTTCTTAAAATGTCAGGCGGAAGTATTGTGACACACTTGGTCATACTTCACTGATTCAAGCATTTTATTAGCTCTTTTTGTGACCTATTTTTCGTAAGTCAAGATTGGGGATTTTGGTTTGTGTAATTTCTATTTTAGGGTTGACATTGTCATAACATAACAGATCTTTCTTATCTTCTTATCTTATAAATGACAGACGTTACTTCAAAAGAGAAGACAATTACGGCCTAGGCGTATTTATGCGTCGCTTACCGAGACCAATCGACTATAACGATTGGCCTCGATCCTACCCACGTGTCAATCAAGTCATGCGACTTGAAATCTTCACAGTCGTTGATTTTCCTGTATGATTCAGGCAACCCATTTCTTGCTGTAATAGCACAAGGGAAGAAATGTGTCCTGGCGTATGGAATAATATATGTGCCCTTATTATTATATCTGAGTATTTTATTAGGTTGTGTTTTTGTAACTCTATCAAATGTATTGTCCATTACAATGTCAGTGATCAAATATGGCTGAGGGCCTACATAATCTAGTGCTAATCAATCTAAGTAATGTATTTAGATATTGATTTAAAAATAAAAAAGGTTGACATGCATGGAGCTACAATAGCAAGGACACTTCGCAGTATGCACTGACAACGTAGGTTACCAGAAATACTCTTAAGAAGCCCCAAGTCGTTTTCTAAAAAAAATGTTTCGCTTCACTAGTTAAACTAGAATTTAACAAATGAATAATGAGTACCTGTTCGTTTATGATTCTACACTGCCGAGGTTTGATTGCCCGTAATATAATACATCCTGATGAAGGATTTACTGGAAAAATTTTTACGACTGTAGTTTAATCCTAGTTATTTAGTCTATACTTTGGGGATGATGAGCGGTTAAGCGCTTAGCTTCTGAACCGGAGGTCCCGTGTTCGAATCCTGGTGAAGACTGAAATTTTTAATTTCGGGATCTTTGGGCGCCTGTGAGTTCATCCAGCTCTAATGGGTACCTGACATTAGTTGAGGAAAAGTAAAGGCTGTTGGTTGTTGACCTGGCCACATGACACGCTCGGCAACCGTAGGCGACAGAAACAGATGACCTTTACACCATCTGCCCTATAGATCACTAGGTCTGAAAGGGGAACTTTACTTTTTTTTTTTGGGGGGGGGGGAAGATTCTAGACAGAGACTTTAAAATTCTACACCAAAACATTATTCATATAGTTGTTCACTTCAACCTGATTATAAATATGTTGAGTGTTCATTATAGAGTTCTTCAGTTTAGAGATCAATAGCTTTGTATGATGTACATTTCACTGAACTTTTCATATCCAAATTCGCAATTGACATAAGATTTGAATCGTGGATTCTTGAAAGTCTAGGCCAATGAAAGCTCACTTCCGCCGGCCTGTTTGAACAATTGCTCTGCCATGGAAGGTTCAAATATGATGTAAATGAATCACATTATTTCACATCTATTCCCAGTGGCTCGCAAGACTCTCGGGACTACTTCGGCCTGGCACACCGATAAACTTTTTCATACTCCTCAAATGTACCGCAGTGGCCGAACGTGGTGTGGATCGTAATAGGGGGGGGGGGCATGCAATTCCCGACCAGTACAATGAACCAATTCCTTAGGCACCCCAACGGGAATCTTGTTTGACTACCTTAATGGCCTAGTCGTCTCTTCTAATGACCATTTCTTATATGACGACACTTTTCATGACTGACTTGGTGATAGTCACTCTTTAAGTTTCACTTCTCAGCCCTCTTTAAGTTTCACTTCTCAGCCCCCTTTAAGTTTCACTTCTCAGCCCTCTTTAAGTTTCACTTCTCAGCCCCCTTTAAAAGCTGGAACCATTCAACATCACATTATCAACTTCCACAGTAACCATTCCTATTCAACATCACATTATCAACTTCCACAGTAACCATTCCTATTCAACATCACATTATCAACTTCCACAGTAACCATTCCTATTCAACATCACATTATCAACTTCCACAGTAACCATTCCTATTCAACATCACATTATCAACTTCCACAGGAACCATTCCTATTCAACATCACATTATCAACTTCCACAGTAACCATTCCTATTCAACATCACATTATCAACTTCCACAGTAACCATTCCTATTCAACATCACATTATCAACTTCCACAGGAACCATTCCTATTCAACATCACATTATCAACTTCCACAGTAACCATTCCTATTCAACATCACATTATCAACTTCCACAGTAACCATTCCTATTCAACATCACATTATCAACTTCCACAGTAACCATTCCTATTCAACATCACATTATCAACTTCCACAGTAACCATTCCTATTCAACATCACTTTGTCATCTTCCACAGTAACCATTCCTATTCAACATCACATTATCAACTTCCACAGGAACCATTCCTATTCAACATCACATTATCAACTTCCACAGTAACCATTCCTATTCAACATCACATTATCAACTTCCACAGTAACCATTCCTATTCAACATTACGTTATCAACTTCCACAGTAACCATTCCTATTCAACATCACATTATCAACTTCCACAGTAACCATTCCTATTCAACATCACATTATCAACTTCCACAGTAACCATTCCTATTCAACATCACATTATCAACTTCCACAGTAACCATTCCTATTCAACATCACATTATCAACTTCCACAGTAACCATTACTATTCAACATCACATTATCAACTTCCACAGTAACCATTCCTATTCAACATCACATTATCAACTTCCACAGTAACCATTCCTATTCAACATCACATTATCAACTTCCACAGTAACCATTCCTATTCAACATCACATTATCAACTTCCACAGTAACCATTCCTATTCAACATCACATTATCAACTTCCACAGTAACCATTCCTATTCAACATCACATTATCAACTTCCACAGTAACCATTCCTATTCAACATCACATTATCAACTTCCACAGTAACCATTCCTATTCAACATCACATTATCAACTTCCACAGTAACCATTCCTATTCAACATCACATTATCAACTTCCACAGTAACCATTCCTATTCAACATCACATTATCAACTTCCACAGTAACCATTCCTATTCAACATCACATTATCAACTTCCACAGTAACCATTCCTATTCAACATCACATTATCAACTTCCACAGTAACCATTCCTATTCAACATCAATTATCAACTTCCACAGTAACCATTCCTATTCAACATCACATTATCAACTTCCACAGTAACCATTCCTATTCAACATCACATTATCAACTTCCACAGGAACCATTCCTATTCAACATCACATTATCAACTTCCACAGTAACCATTCCTATTCAACATCACATTATCAACTTCCACAGTAACCATTCCTATTCAACATCACATTATCAACTTCCACAGTAACCATTCCTATTCAACATCACATTATCAACTTCCACAGTAACCATTCCTATTCAACATCACATTATCAACTTCCACAGTAACCATTCCTATTCAACATCACATTATCAACTTCCACAGTAACCATTCCTATTCAACATCACATTATCAACTTCCACAGTAACCATTCCTATTCAACATCACTTTGTCATCTTCCACAGTAACCATTCCTATTCAACATCACATTATCAACTTCCACAGGAACCATTCCTATTCAACATCACATTATCAACTTCCACAGTAACCATTCCTATTCAACATCACATTATCAACTTCCACAGTAACCATTCCTATTCAACATCACTTTGTCATCTTCCACAGTAACCATTCCTATTCAACATCACATTATCAACTTCCACAGTAACCATTCCTATTCAACATCACATTATCAACTTCCACAGTAACCATTCCTATTCAACATCACATTATCAACTTCCACAGTAACCATTCCTATTCAACATCACTTTGTCATCTTCCACAGTAACCATTCCTATTCAACATCACATTATCAACTTCCACAGTAACCATTTTGCCCCTTTCCATCTTCTGCACTTACCATTCTGCTTCCATTAGCTTGCACATCCCTATTTTCAAGAAACCAGTGACCCCCCAAAAAAGTTGCCTAATAACAACATAGAAATTAGTTTGCTGTCTGTAACACTGGACAGAAAAAATGGAAGCTAAAGAGTCTTTCCAGCAATGTGATATGAATTTGTCTGACTATAATACAGATTTTAAATGAAGTGAAAGTTGTGTGTTAGTTCTAATTATTCAGGCCTTTCTTGAAATAAAACTAACTTAAACACCATCTTGTTGTTTTTCTGCTTATATATAACTTTTCTATTGTTTTGATTTGAATTTTTGTTCAATTTATTTCAATTAAGTAATACCATCTCCAGAAAAATGCCAGAGAACCAATTAAATCCAAAAAAGAAGCACAAGTTAGAAAACTTTTGGAAAATTACATGAAAAGTTATTGTTTTCAGGTAATACATTTGGTTAAGATGCTTTTGTGAAACAGTTTAAATGAAAACAGTGTTGCAGGTTTATAAGGATATTAAAGTAATTGTTACTAAAATTAGAAAAGTAGTGCTTACAGAATAGCTTTGGGAAAGTCAAGATCAGATTTAGCAATCAAGAAATAATGGAAAAAAAAAATTGCAATTAAACAAAAGCTTTTTATTTTTTAAATTCACTAATAAATAACACTTGGATGCTGAAATTTAAAAATCTGAAAGCTTTATATAATCAATGACGTTAAATTGTAAGGGAAGTTAATATGTCTTATTTGTAACATTTATTTATCTAGGAAGATTGCTTTTGCTTTAGTCATTCAAAAATGCTACCAGCCCGGAAGGTAAATCCAACCTTTTCTAGAAAGGCAATTCAGCATAGATTCTACTTTCCTTCATCTTTAATTTTCTTCTTAGTTTTTCAGTTATTCTGTTTTTTTTTGTGTTTTTTTTTAAGTTTTACTCATTTCCATCAAAGACTGAAATTATATTTTTAATAGTAGTTCAAAACAAAAATTGGGACAACTCAGTTATTGACATATCCTGTGCTATCATTGAATACACATCTTCACTATGTTCAGTTTTAATATTGTTTACTATTAGTTTTCAAAAATATTAACAATTACTCTAGAGAGCACCCTTTCATGTAGATTATAGATGCACTTTCAATCACAGAGGAAACTCAATGATTTGTGTACATGTAGCCTACATGTTTGTTTGTGTTATTGTAACATTTGTTTTGAAACTTTTAGAATAGAATTTTCTTTGACATAGTAAAAATTACAATCATGGCAGTGACATGAAGAAAAAAAATATGCTATTGTGTAAATATATATAAATATTTTATAAAAATGTATATGTCAATAAAAGAAACTTAATTTTTTTTACGCTTTATACTGAAGAATTTGTAACTTGGAGTAAGTAATTGTGTGAAAAAAATAAAAAATTATGAAACAATTTTAAAATGTGAATAATATGTTTCAATATTTATATATATATATATATATATATTTTTTAATTTTTTTTAAATAAATTTTAGGGTATAAATTGTCACAATTTTATTTGGTGGACTTTTCTCTCAATCAAAATATGTAAAGCTTAAAAAGAACCAATGCTTATGATTATAAACTGAGTATAGATGACAGTCAAGGCTGCCATACCTATAAAAGAGACTTCTCATTTTTGTCTGTAATCATATAGTTGTTAAAAAAGCTCAGTAATTGTTGTGACCTCTTCTCTCCATTTATTTTAATTAACACATTCTTTTTTTTTCCTTTCTTTCCCCTATTGAATATGATCATTCTGAAAGACTTTGAAACAATAATATAAAAGAGTAAAGTAAAACAAAAATAATTTAATGAAATTTTTAAAATCTTATACTGGTTTGCAATGAAATATTTTCTTTGAAATGATTATTATACAAAGTTTATAATACTTCATCTTTTTAATCCACAGTTTCATAAGATTTATATGGACTTTTGAATGTTTTTGCATAAGGTGATAGCATGTCAGTATTTTTTTTTTTTTAGAAAACCCTTCCAAATTGTTACTGCTTTCACCAAGCTAAAAAGTGTCCTCATGGGTTAAAACTTTCTAGTGGCCTTAGAAGAAGAAAAAAACAAAGGTATATTGTTTAAAAAAAACTGCATTTTTTAAAATCTTGTTATTTATTAATGAAGTTCTATTAGAAACCTCTATAATACTGATTATAAGATCCTTTATTCATGTAGACTATACAAATTATACAATAAAACTACAATTTGCTACAAGTGTTAAAATCCAAGATGAAATAATACAGTTTTCTAATTTCAGAAACATAGTAGGAGGATGGCCATTGTTGAGATCTGTGCCTGATCAACATATCTCCAGAGGGGAAGCAACTAGATTGGTTAATTCAGCTACAAAAATATTAGCTGCCACTGTAAGTCTGTTATCTGTGATTTGATTACTCAGCTTTAACAAAAAAAATGTACCCTATGATCATGTTCCTATCCTACCTTCATTGGTGTGGGTTGATGGGCCAATAGTTCAAATACAACTGGAAAAAAAATCTCTTATTTCTCTTAGATTTGTTTTATTACATCTGCATAAACTTTAATGGACAAAAACCCTTTTCATTTTGCTTTGACTTTCACAGTCTTTCTAAAATGAAATTTATTACATCATTGCTTTGACTATCGCACTCTTATGCCCATGCAGTGAATCTTGGAATATAGCACACAGGGATTGACCTTTGTTCATTGCCTGTCCAACCCATGGGAGGTGGGGTTGACTATTTGATTTGAGATTGGGCAAAGTAATTGTAAATATATAAATATTTACAACAGATCTTTATTAAATTATACAATTTTTACTATTTGAATTGTGAATGGACCTTATTTTTTAATAACTTAGTTGTATAATATTTATCACTTAAGCTATAAAGGGGAAGTAACCTTTGAGCGATTATGGGCACAACATGGCCTAAATTGTGCTGATGTTCCAAAAACTAAAAAATATCAATTACCAACCCACAATTTCTACATGGTTAAAGAGCCATTCTGTTGGCCTTAGCTATAATATTTGAATATAAATTATAGTCTATTAATAAACATTAATAAAAGTATTTTTTTATTCAATTCACATTTAGTATTTTACTTTATGAATTGTGCCCAACTTCCTTAAAACAAAATTTTAATTAAAATACAAAATTGAAATAACCCAAAGAATTACACTGTTGGCCAAACAAGGTCAAAAAAATTATAGAATGAGTAAATTAGTTTAAAATAGGAGAAATAAAGTCCTGCACATGTAGATAGGTAGAGATCTATGCTTTGTGTATAAGAGACCTCAGGCAATGTCTGAAAGACTAAACAGTGTGTGATGTGTGTGCACTTCTGGGAGAAGGTAGCTTCAGTTACTCCAAATATTTTCCTGTCTGTTCTAAAACCAACTGCTGTCTCATGTGTACATGTCTACATGCTTTACAGAACTGTTACTAATTTGAACATTGTGTTCTCTGATTTTGTAATTGTTTTTTCTAGACTAATTTAGGCCTTTATCCTGGAGCTGTTGATTATACATTGGTAAAATATGATCCAAGTTTATATACGGTAATTGATAACTAAGACCATAGCTTTACAAAAGAGAACATTAAATTTGAGGGTAGCTTAATGGTTTAAAAATAATAGAAATACTCTTGAATTATATGCATTACATATATATAGATATAATTTTCTTTCAAACATTATATTTTAAAAAGTCAAAAATCATATTATTTTTATGGCAAGTGATAATAATACCATATCATCTATGTGACATGCCCTATAAAGTTCTGATGTAGAAAGTATTGTAAAAACATTATTCTTTTGTTTAATCATTTTAATGCATTTACAAGGTATTTAAAATTAAAAGTTTTTTTTTTAAATGTAAATGTTCATTGTATATAGTTAGATAAAACTACATGTTCATTTCCATTTAAATTTCATAATTATCACACTAACTCATTCATGTTAACAAATGGCTGAGTTTTTTTTTTATCTCCAGAAGAATCAGCCTAAGAAACAAATAACAGCCAAATATTCTCCTGTTTATACAAGGAAAGAAAGAGCTTTATCTAGGCAGCAGAAAAAGGTATCACTTGTTTGACCCATTTTTTAAAAGCTCCCTATACATACTTTGAAAGCATTTCTATGTAGGTCTCATTGCCTTGTGCTGAAATGAACATATTTTACAGAAAACTATTTTTCATTATATCAATAGTCTCTTATTTTTCACTAACATAGTTGTGTTTTTCTCCAACAGTTTGTTGATGATTCAGATACAGAGAGTAACAGTAGTAGGTAAGCTTTGTTTAATCTTTTGTTGTAAATATTTTCTGGATGTATGTCACTGTGCTTTGCTTGTCAAGTTAATGATGCAAAAAATCAATTATTTTTAGGTCTTCAGGATCCAGACCTCATTCTCCAACACCCTCCCACAGTTCCTCTAGGTCTTCTTCATCATCAAGTTCTAGTGGATACACAAAAAGTAGCGTTGTGTCTAATCGATCATCTAGCACTACAGATAAGCCATCCCCAACATCAGCAAGATTCAGATCTCAGGCATTCATCACTTTGCCTGAAACAGAGCAAAAGGAGGAGATTAAAGTTGTCCAGTCCACACAGACTGTTGACCTCATCAGTGAGCCTGCTGAACAACAGAAAAAGGTAATTAGGAAATATAAATGAAAGGCTTAAGATTCTTTTGAATTGACATTTCAGAGAGAAACAATGATGTTGTTAGAATGAATATATTTCATCTCAGAGCTTGGATGAGATAAAAACCTGGGCATTAGCTAGGTTTAACATTGTAATTCCTCATGGTAGCAGAGATTTTGATTTAGATTTTTTCCTTTTCCAATCAAGACTTACAACCCTCCTGCCCAAAGCTTTCTGGTTTAGGCACTTTTACCCTTTCTCTTCTTTTTAACAGCTCTGATATGGCATTGGAAGTATTCAATAAGTAGTGGAGTGCTTGTAACCAAAACCACAGCCTTACAGAACCTAATCAATATTCAACAGTAAAAATGCCTTGTAGCTTCATTTTCTTGTTACTTAGGACTATTGTGAAAATAGTATTCTAATTATTACTTTATTGATAATGCCTTCTAGTAATTTTTTTTTAAACCACTTCTTTATTAATATGAAAATCATAATTGAATAATTAATCATACTCAATAAAAACAAGAGTTCAATCAGATATTTGAAGTATATTTTAAAGATATGCTTAACCAATTTTATTTATTAATCATATTTCATTTTTTAAAGTATATTGTAATTAATATTTATCTTGGTCCAAACAACATGAACATTTTTGGATGGATGAACAAAAATATTTAATAACTCAAGATGCTTATTGTAGGGGAAAAATAGAACAATTTTTTATAAAATCAAAAAATTCATGGTATCACTTAAATCTTTAAAAATGTGCAACTGCATTAAGTTATCTCCTTCTTGGGGGGTAAAAATTTTCTTCAGCACAAAATCAATGGTAAACCATCATTTCCAAGCAATTCCTCTTTTTTCAGAGTCAAGAGGAAGTATGTGTTGGACCATTGTGTCAATATGAAGTGTATGTGCGTACTGGGAATCGCCTGGGAGCTAGTACCAAAGCATCTATTAAAATGATCATGTATGGAGAGAAGGGGCGAACCAAAGAGTTTGTACTAAAGGATTCCAAAAAACATAAAATACCATTCCAGAAAGGAAGGGTAAGCAAAGTGTCTTCTAAATGGATACAAGGACAGCTCCATTTTTTTATAGTCTAAAAATTATTATCATTTGTAAATTCTACTGGCTGCACTCTCTATTTACTTTAAAATAATATCAAAAATGATCTTTTTTTTTCTCAAGTTATGAATTATTCCCTCTAGGAGCAATCAGGCAGTTTGTCTGCTTTTTTTACTCTGTACTTTTTAGTTATGTTGAGAAAAAAATCACTATGTTAAAGTTATTTTTTCTTTTTAGGAAGATATGTTTGCTCTGACTGCTCATCACATTGGACAAATTAAACAAATACAAATAGGTCATGACAGGAGTGAACTAAGTGAGTATATCATTACTTTTTATTACCAAGGTCAATGTCCACATGTAACTAGATATTTACTCCCTTATACCAAAGTATAGACACTCCTTTCAGACCTTGCAATCTATGAGGCAGATGAAGTTAAGCTCATCTGTTTAATAAGGGTGTCATGTGGCCAGCACAATGACCATACCCTTTTCTTCCCCAATGTAAGTGAGGTACCCATTAAAATTGGGTGGGTTCAAGAAGCTCAAAATCCAAGTCTTCACAGGGATTCAAACACCAAACCCATCAGTTTTGAGGTCAAACACTTTACCACTCAGTCACCATAACCCATTCTTTTTAATACCAACTATAAAAATATTCAATGAATAACACAATTTCTTTAATAGTGGGCTCCTTGTCACATTACCTGTTATTTAATTCTCCTGCATACCTCTCACCTTTTACTGTGATGATAATCAAGCAAGGCCAGTGGATTTCAAGTCCATATAATTACAATGTCTTTTTATTTTCTTTTTGAGTATCGACAGTATAATGTTCACATTAAATACAAACATAAATTGTGCTTATAAACAGTTTTGTATATTGAATCAAGTAAAACATTTATTATAAACTCATTCAAATGATAATTATTTTGTAACTCACAGACTATGCCTGGTATTTAGAAGGTGTCACTGTGTTTGATATTTACGCCAAGCAGATCTTTCAATTTCCATGTGAACGATGGCTGTCTGGTCAAGATGGCGATAAAAAAACCTACAGGATTTTAGATGTTGACAAAGAAAGAGATTTTATGGAAGGTTATTGATTTGATATTTTTCAAAAAATAAAATGGACATTCTCTTTATAGTTAAAGTTGGCTATTTAAAAAATATAAATAGAAACTAAAAAACAGATATTCCAACTTAAAACATTTTTCTTTCAAAATAGCTTTGGATAGAATAAAGTCCAAATCTTCTCAAGCACCTGGATACAAGGATTCCTCTGACTCAGACAGTTCTGAAATCTTAGTCAATGGTCAAAGCTACAAAAACAAAGTCAAGTCTAAAGATACCTCTAGTTCTGATTACATTTCTGACAGAGATAAGAAGAGTATAGTGCATGAAACACCAAGAACTAAACAGAGACATGTCTTAAAGGTATATTTGTAGTTTTGCAAATACATTTCCTATAGTGCCTTTTAATAAGCATGATGCATAGGACATAGTCTTTCTCTTCCACATGCAATGTTGTGCTGGTGTGTATTATTGCTGATGAAATTGCTAAGGTGAATTGAATTCACTACGGTGCTGCATGAATGTTCTGTTCTGGTAATAGCAAGTCAAGGGATCACTCTTCTGCTAATCTCCTGCAAGAATTGGGAATGGATTACAAGGTGGCCACACTTCATCATCAGTTGGCCTACATGTATGTGGTGGGTTCGACACAGAATTATAACAACCAAAATGACGAAGCAAGTCAGGAGGCTTATTATAAGTTTAATGTACACAAAAAACCTGCCAAGGCAAACATACAACATGATTACTAACGAGCATAAAATAAACATAATTATATGGTCTAAATGAACAGACCAATTTGTAAAAAAAAATGTAAACACAACATCAGGTATAAATACTAGATCAAGCAAAAACAAAAAAGAAAATCTTATAGTGTGAACCAATCATCTCTTTTATGAACATAAGAGAGATATGGAACACCACCAAACATTAATAAAATAAATGACAAAGTAATTAATAAAAAATAAATCAAATAGTTCTATAGAAAACTAACATACATTGAAGAGCTTCGCTCTTACCTTTTCTTACAAAAACTATGACAATTAAATAGAACAAAGGTAGTCCGACAATGAGGACAAAACCTGGGTAGCAATATGATATATATAAAAAATAAACAAGAATATGTGATGTACAAGAAACAGTAAAAATGTGTTTACCTGCAGCCTTGGTCAAAACAATGAACTTAGGACAAACACAGCAGGATCAGACAAGGTGGTATTGGAGTAGGTGCGTAGCAGCAAGTTTCAATCGAGGACGCCAGCAGGAAAAGGAATTCAGCTACCGGGGCAGAGGTCAACTTGACCCTTTGCTGACCGGTGCTTGGTCAAGTTGAGCCGACCCGTATATTATGTCCTCCCCACTACAGAGCCCCTAGCTTGAAACGACCCGTCTCGGGGCGTTTAGCCTAGTACGTTTCTGGAAACAGAAACAACTGTTTCTTCTCTGAACAGCCATTTTCTTGGACGCCATATATGTTTCCGGACTGTAGTGTACTTGAACCTTGGATTCTACAGGGTGGCCTATCAGGTTTCTCTTTGTATGAAGAATGTAGCTGGTGCTGTGGGCTTTCCATCTGGTAATCAAGGACACTAAAATCTGTCATAGATGTTTGGGAACCTGATGGTAGTGCGGTAGTGAGGGGTGAACCAAAAAGTCTCTGTTGCTGGTGGCACTGTTTGTTTCTCCTGAATGAATATGGTCTGCAGAACTTATCAATCCGGGACTTGCATGACTGACAAGCCTCAAACTTTCCGTCTCTGGATGTAGAGCCTGGTTGGGTAAGGTGACTTGCACCACGGGTGTGAATGCGCCTAGCCTGTTTATTGGCCCGTTGTCCTACTTGGTTGACTTGAGGTGAAATGGCAAGTTTGCTCCTGCTAACTAATTCGGAGGGGTGAGACTTGACTGTTTCTCTCGCAACCTGCAGGGCCTCTCTACATTGAGAGCTAACATTAATAGGCAGGTGTGATGGCATCATATCTCTTATAGTGTGCTTGGATTTAAAAACGTCTTGGGTGTCTCTTACTCCTTGTCGAGAGGATGCGGTTAGATGCACTGAAGGCAACTTAATAGTGGAGTTTTGGGGAATTTCCAGCTTTATAAATCTTGATCCAAGTACAATGTCATACAATGAGGATTCTAAAACAGCAGCTGTAATAGTACTATGGACAAAACGGGACTTGACATGCACTTTAGCAAGAGGTACTGTTTTGGGTGGGATGTCTAAGTCAAGAGATTGAAGGGTCACTGATACATCCATAATGTCTTCAGGTCTTACAAAAGATCTACTGACAATAGCATCAAAAGAGCAGCCAGAGTCTAATAGACATTTAGCCCTACGTCCATTGATTAGCACTTCCTCTTCAACTTGCGGATTACGTCCAGATGAAGATGGGTTGTTTGTGTATCCAGGAAAAAGGGCAGCAATTGTGTGGATTGGCTGTGATCTGCATTCATACAAATTGTGTGAGCGGCTGTTGTGAAAATTACACCATTTTCCTAACTTCTGCCTTTTAGGTATTGTGGGTGGATTTTCTGAAACAGGGGGCAATAGACCATTGACAGAACAACCAATAGCACTTGAGTGAATCAGAGTTTCAGGTTGTGACAATTCCAGACATTGATTCGCCACATGTCCAGACTTCCAGCAGTTGATGCAGACTGGTGCTCCATCCTCAGCATATGGGAAGAATCCCCTACTTGTTTGCGCCCAAATCAGTCCTGCAGGTGCTGTGGGGCGGTTAACTGCCCACTGAACTTGGTATGGGCTGCTCTGCCCATTTGCTTGTGGAGTGTGCTGTAAAGCCTCCAATAACTCCCCAAACCTGTTCAATTGGGAACTTACCAGTTCACACCACTGGTTTTGTAGTTGGGAGTTTCCTCGGTCCTGGCTTTCCCATTTGAGGGCCTGGTTTCTAACTGCAATGAATGTTATTGCTGGTTCCTCCTCCACCAGTCTCAGCAGTTCCCTACGTAGTGCAGAGTCGTTCAGCCCGTGGACGAATTGATCCCTCAGCCTTGCCTCGCTGAAGCACTCAACTCTCTCCCGCCTTTGTTGGCTTACCGCCACCGAGTGTTCGCAGAAGAGCCGGTGTGAGAAGTCTCGAAGGGACTCTGCTATCTGTTGACGTGATCTCAGGAAGACCACCTCAGCTTCTCGCACTGGCATAGTCTGGGCAAACGCCTCAAGGAGGGTTTCCAACAAGGCTTCTGGGTCACTCTTTGTCTTTGAGGTCTGCAAATCGAGCTCCTTCCTGGCGGGGCCGCTGACATTGCTCATAATGACTGCCACCTTTTCCTGTGCAGAATAAGGCCTGAGCTCCCATGCCTCTCTTATTTCCCTTGCAAAGTCCTCGGCCGTTGGCTCATCGGCAGTGCCCCTACCACTGAACTGGCGCACCCGCTTTGTCTGTTCCGAGATTATGAGAGGCCGTTGGCAGGCCAGTTTCAGGGCCTCTAACTGAGCCCGGAGGGCAGCGACTTCAGTTTGGTCCACTCCTGCTCCTCCTTCTGGCTCTCCTTCGCTGCCCAAAGGACCGACCTCACCCCAATCCACTGCATTGTGTTTTGTCCTGTTCTCCATTGGCTGCAGGTTTTTGTTTAATACAATTATACTCTAACTTAATACAATTATATACTTTAAATAATAACTACCTAAACTACCCTGAAAGAAAAAAAAAAAAAACAACCGGAATATCTCAAATGGTACAATATAATAAAAAAAGTACTTGTTCAGCTTCTGACTTGATTGCAAGGTTCCGAAGGCTCCACTTATCGTCTGAAAGGGAGGTCTGGTAGACTCTTTCTTCGGATCCCACTTCTGACACCAAAAGATTCTGTGGTGGGTTCGACACAGAATTATAACAACCAAAATGACGAAGCAAGTCAGGAGGCTTATTATAAGTTTAATGTACACAAAAAACCTGCCAAGGCAAACATACAACATGATTACTAACGAGCATAAAATAAACATAATTATATGGTCTAAATGAACAGACCAATTTGTAAAAAAAAATGTAAACACAACATCAGGTATAAATACTAGATCAAGCAAAAACAAAAAAGAAAATCTTATAGTGTGAACCAATCATCTCTTTTATGAACATAAGAGAGATATGGAACACCACCAAACATTAATAAAATAAATGACAAAGTAATTAATAAAAAATAAATCAAATAGTTCTATAGAAAACTAACATACATTGAAGAGCTTCGCTCTTACCTTTTCTTACAAAAACTATGACAATTAAATAGAACAAAGGTAGTCCGACAATGAGGACAAAACCTGGGTAGCAATATGATATATATAAAAAATAAACAAGAATATGTGATGTACAAGAAACAGTAAAAATGTGTTTACCTGCAGCCTTGGTCAAAACAATGAACTTAGGACAAACACAGCAGGATCAGACAAGGTGGTATTGGAGTAGGTGCGTAGCAGCAAGTTTCAATCGAGGACGCCAGCAGGAAAAGGAATTCAGCTACCGGGGCAGAGGTCAACTTGACCCTTTGCTGACCGGTGCTTGGTCAAGTTGAGCCGACCCGTATATTATGTCCTCCCCACTACATGTATAATGATGAAATGCCTTCCTACCTTAGTGAACTGATGACACCAAATGTTCCTCAGATCTCCCTGTGCTCAATGGGTTTCTTTCTTCAAGTTGGGCCTTGTTTTCCCCTCAAAACACAAATTGAAGGTTTGGAACTCCCACTCTAATGAGCTTAGACAATTTACATGCTTTGCTACATGCAGGAAGAACAGTTCTAAACTTACCTAGATTAGTTTTTAATGTGTTTCTTATGTCTGTCATGCTCCTTAAGCCCTTTGGGCTTACATTATGTTCATTAGCAGCACTATTTTATCAAATTATTTTTTTTGTTTTTGAAAGGCATTTTCATTTGGATTGCCAATGTCTAGGCCATGTCTGCTTGTTCAGAAGCATAAACTTGGAGGACATGGTCTGTCAAACTACCTGAGCATCTGATTAGCTTTTTATGATTAGTTAATTTTATAAATATGTTTGCTTCAGAAGATTGGTTATCATAAATCAACTTGTTAGCTTTTTTTTTTTCAGAGCAGGACAATAGATGATGATGAGCATAGAGAGGATAGATCTAGATCCGGGCCAGTCTTTAGACTACTTTCTGCACATGACAACAAACAGGTTGATGAAATTTACATGGAGGCACAAGGAAAAAGTAAAACCTCAGAGCTTGTAAAAGAAACAAATAAACCTAGGCAGAATGAGCAAAAAGGTAGCAAGGTAAGGACTATAATTTGAGTCTTTCAAGTCATAATATTGATTTTATCAAAATTATTATTTTATTGTGGTTTTTATTAGCCACTTTTCTTGTTTAACAATGATTGAAAGAAATATAGCTTTCAAAATATTATTGCTTTTAATATATAATAAAAGAGTTTAAAACATCATCTACTTCAGACTGATTGATATTATAAATTGATTAGCTAATGGTATTGTGATAGGTTAGCGAAAGTGACGTGTGTTTGGCGTGTTTAATGTCTAGGGGATGATTATTTTTGAAACTATCACACACCAACCCATCAGCATATAAATCGGGAGTAGGCATGCAACAAGACAAGCAATGAAAGAAAGATACAAAGTTAAAAATGAAGAATATTTATTTACATAAATATTTACATAGAGGAATAAAGGGGGGGGGGGTTGCATCTATCTCTAATCTATACTATATTTAATCATCACTCTTGCACTTAATAAGAGAGTATGTCACTTTGTCTTCTGAACTTAGCTGGTTGTCCTGTTGATGTCGCAGCTGGCTGTGATCCTGGCTTGAGGTTCTGCAGCTGGAGGTGGCACTCTAGCGGGTAGAGGGACGCCGGTGTTACAGTTCTTGTGGAGTCTCAATCCACAGTTCTGATATCTGTAGTGGGCACAGTAGGGCGGGTGGCCGGCTACCGTGGGCACAAGGGTACTGCGGGCAGAGCTGATTTGCCATGGGCAGTGTAGTGAACAGGATAAGTCCAGTGAGTTGCGGAGGGTTTGGCGTAGCTATGACGTCTCACACAGACTCTGGGTCTATAGGGACGTCGCACCTAATAAGTTGACAGGTGGGCTGTCGAATAGGCGGGCAAGTAGAGCCGATAGCGCCAAGTAGTAGAGCTGAGTAGATCCACGTAGGTGGGAGATGATACTCAATAGCAAATAGGCCAGTGTGCAGTGCTGAATAGCACTAAGTACAAAGGCAATAGATCCAAACAAATAGTTGAGTAGTGTCGAGTAGACAAGTGCAGTGCTGAATAGCACTAAGCACATAGGCAATTGATCCGATAAATAGGCAGACACCTGAGGGAGGCTGTGGATAAATAAAGGCAAGTTAGGACATGTCTGTCATGCATCTTATTGATGCCCTCATCTGAGGTGCATTCGTCAGATTGGTAAAATTGTTTTTGAGCACAATAGGGAGATGATGACAAATGGGATTTGGAAAATAGATGGCTGATAGTAGCAATATAGAATGTACATAAAGGGGGAAATAATAATCTAAAATAAGCAACACAAGTTGGAAGAGAAAAAGGGAGGGGGGGAGAAATGGGCGGTGGTCAGCGACCATGACGGTTTGTTTACATACGACCGTCTGCCGAGAACAATGGAGCGAGCTTGAATGGGGAGAGCATCCGTTCAAGGGGCGCAACTCTCATTAGAGTAAAATGAGTAAAGGGGAGATAATTCATATATCTTCTCTAAGCGCAGTATTAGTGCGCTAGTAAAATTATCAAGGCGGTCAGCCGAGATAAAGGAAATAAAATAAGATGTACAAATATATACTTGGTTGCATCAACGATCAATTGAGCAATGTAGCATTAATAGATTAATGCAGTACACAAATATATACATATGACATGTTTATGTTTTCTACTTATGACAGTGAGAAACACACAATGCACTAATTAAATATAAATGAAATAATAAAATACACATGATAAAATCCAGTGAGAAATATGCACAAAGTAATTAAGAGAGAACTTGTGATTAAGTTCGGCTTACCACCAGGTATTCCTCTAAGAGTAAGAATAAATGAAATAGTCCAGACTCGATTGCTCAGCTAGAATGAGAACTATGAGAGAGTCTGGCTTGATTTAATCTACTTTATAAAGGCCTGGGAGAGACGGGCGGAAACAGGAAATGTCCTAGGCTAAGAATTATCTTACACATGGGTGAATTCGACAAGAGTCGCACCTTGAAGTGTCACGAGGCGTGTTGACCCGAATAATCTCTTTGATCAAAGAGAGACGTAGAAGGGGGGGGGGGGGAAGAAAGAGTGACTTGCATTCCACCCAAGGCCCAAGGTGGTGTCAACTGCAATCGTCAGACATCCGGTGGGTAAGACCAAAGAGACTGTGTGTTTATCTTTCCCCAATCAAGGGGAGGTAAGTTAAAGCCTTGGTCTAGTTGTCCCAAGGTGGTCGGCTGAGTCTAGCATGGAGAGGAAAAGGTGGAGCGGGCGACGAAGTTGGGGATAGGATGGGGAAATAGCTAAAATAAAATAAATAAATAATAATAAAATAATGCTAGTTAATGCTGTGATAAAATGAGTGACTCTGACAGCAAGCTTTTGATTTACATCAAACTACCAGGATGCATCATCTGAAAATGAAACTGAAAAAAAGCATCAGTTGGAGAGAGGTAGGGCTATGGAGCTCACAATGCTTCAAGGTAAAGGTATACATGATGCAGTACGTGCTGGGGACTTGGAGAGAGTTAAAGATCTGATTAACAGTTTCAATGAGATGAAAGAGTTAAGTATAAGTATATTTATTTTAACCTATTTTTAGAACAGAAAGTCATTGCATATTAAGGATTTCGCTCTGGTCAAGATTTATATGAGACTTATTGGCTATTTATTGTGTCAATTAGAGTTTTGTTTAAAAAAGAAAACAAACATTTTAACTAGGGAACACTTTCTTTTGAGAAGCCATGGATTTAAACTTTATTCACAAAAAGAAAAAGATTTTATTACTTTAATTTTTTAGATAATTTAACAATCAAAACATATTTATTACTAATGTGACTATATAAAATTATGTTTAAATGTACAGACATTGGTAAAACATAAGTATCTGACAATCATTTTCTGTTTCAAGTTTTAGGGATGGAAATGGATGGACACCAATACACTTAGCAGCTGCCAGGGGGAATATTGATATATTACGATGGCTAGTAACAAGTGATGCTGATATCAATGCAGTGACACCTACTGGCTATAATGCTATGCATATTGCAGCTATGCATGGTCATATGAATTCAATGATGGTAAGAAATATAGAATGGCACTAATTTCTGTGAAACACAAAAAAAATTTTTACAAAAAAAACAACATATATTGACAGAAATTGACCAAATAAGAAATAGAAGTACTAATTATCAATGTTGAATACTTACATTTGCAATTCATATGAAAAGTGTTCAATGGGAACAATGCATTGGTATAGTTTTTTTTATCATCTGAAGTAAAATCTTAAAAATAAAAATTCTTCCCCCCTAAGATATATCAACTGCTTTACTAATGTATTAAATTTATCCCTAAACAGAAACTGTCAGTTTAGTAACAATTTTAATATTTTTTAAAATATTTATTATGTATAGAAGTCTTTATTACATATGGCTCCTTCAGTTGCGAAGGGACTATCAATCATCTCATGAAAATGAGATGAATGCCTTGGTATTAGCTGTGGTTGAAACGATGTTGACCACACATCAGTTACATCCCTTTCCACGCAGCTGATGTATCCAAAGGAACAGCAAGTGCTGATACAGGTTAGATTCAGCAGCATCTCAGGCTCTGCCAGGATGTAGCACTGAATTTTCCTTAGGGTTGACTCTCAAAGTCTTCCTCATTATTGGGTATAGCTGCAAGCAGTAGAGGTTGGAATCCAGATTTTTCCTCCTTGGTGAGTAGCCATCCATGGCTAACAAGTACCTCCTGCTCAAAGCTTACTGGCTTAGGGGGTCTCACCTTTGCACCTTCTCCTGTTGGTGAAAACAGTTCTGCTGGACTCAATATCTGAGCCACACATGAAGGCCAGGAGTTGGACTGGTTGTCAGGGGCTATGAGACACATGCCATTAGGAAGCATTTTATAGGTAGTGGAGTGTTTATATCCATTTCCACTTCTAACAATGACATCTTGCGAACAAGTAGTCTTTAATATGGCTGCCTGATGGTGTAGTATGCACTTCAGACTGTCATCAGATGTCCTGAGTTCGAACACTGCTTGCTTTCATCCCCTGACATCCTTCAGGAGGTTCAAGCTAGCATGTAATAATCTTCATTTCTAAAGAAATGTCAAAATCTTATGTATAACGAAATAACCAATAAATGATGATTTCTAATTTGTCATGTTCTGGGCTGCATTATACATACAGTCACAAACAAAATAATGAAACAACTTGAGTTAAATTTATGATTTACTATTCTTATGCTTATTTACAAGAAATAATATATCAATTAATTATTAAGGACAAATGTGTAATCAAAACACATATACTTAAAAAATAAAAATTTTCTAGTTTAATAAATATTAGCATATAAGATAATATTATAGATAATGACTATAGTTTTCAATCTAATTTAGCATTGTCACATCTTTTTTAACAAATACAAATAAAATTGCATTTTGCACCATATTATATATAATGATCATTAATTGGCCATTTTATTGTCCACATACAGTTGTAATTCAGTTTGTACCAACTATGAACACAGTCAAACTACTCTATAAATCAACAATTTCATAATTAACATACTGCTCTTTCTTAAGCTACCTAAAAATCTACACCAGAGTTCTGCTCTGGAAATATGTCTGCACCAAGAGAACAATCTTACACAAAAACAAAAGAGCTCCTTGTAAGCTCCTGTAGGTCTACGATAATGATTTGGGACATGTTTCATTGGCCATAACTTTTGATGACCCTTGACCTGTAGATTCCACAAAATTAAAGTGGTTTGGCTATGTAAAATTGTTGCAGTAACACACACACACACATATATATATATATATATATATATGTTGTTTTTTTTTAATTATTGATTGATTTTTCTTGGTTTCTTTTAGGTTCTGCAAGCAATGGGCTGTTCCATAACAAGTGTGACATTAGACAAACAGTCTGCTCTTCATTTAGCTTCTAAAAAGTAAAAAGTTAAAAAACAATAGACTTAATAAATTTGATTAATTATTTATTTATCTAGCTGTTCATAATGAACAATGTTGGTGATTGAAATAAAAATTTTTTTCTTAATGTATCCATAACATCAGCATTATATATTATACATTTTTAAATACTAATTTTTAAGAAAAGCTCTAAAACCAACTTTAAATTTTGAGAAATATATATTAAATATAACAAAAATGTTTATTTAAAAATATTGTTATATTGCATGATTTCGAATGTTAATTTTGTTTTTGTTTAAGTGGCCACTTAGAATGTATCAAATGGCTAGTAGCCAACAGGGCATCCATCACTCAGAAAGACAACAAAGGTAAAACAGCTGGCCAGCTAGCAGAAGACAACCACTTTGATCAGTGTGCTGACTTTCTAAATGTCTGCCTACAAGAAGTGAGAAATCCTAAAAGTACCTTTTACCAGATAAATGAAATTGAAAATAGGTAAGTAATAATCTGCTTAGATGTGACATAGATACATGTTGATTATGATAATGGCACTAATTTCTATACATACTGTTTGGACATTTACATAATGTTAGCTATTGCCAAAAAAAATTATTCTAAGAATTGGAAGAGTGATTCCTTTTAGGTTATGGCTGGCAATCACTAAAATATTTGCCTCACATCTTAATTATTAGCCATAAACAAAATGGACCATTATTTTAGTTCTGTAAAAAAAAGTGTTGAACTAAAAACTATCATATATTGGATTTGAATTTAATTTGGTATAACTGTTAACTTTCTTTTATATCATGACTACCAACACACTAATAACACATGAGAAAAACAGGTGAACACACAGAACATTTGAACAAGGGAGACACATGAGGAAAAAAAAACATCCACCTTCCTCGGACTGAAGTTAAACATAAATACAAATATAAATGTATCATTTTCTTTCAATCTAGTTAATTCCCTTTTTTATTTAAATATATCTGATCTATACTTTTGACATTTATCTGTCCAAGCAGTTTGACTCCCATTACAGAAGACTGTAGTTCGGTGTTGCATGAAACACCAAGAAAAGTCAAAACTCAGGTGATTATTTTAAAGGACAATTAATTAATATTTGTATGATTGTAAATATTGATTTCATCCATATTTATAAATAATTAATGTTCAACCACTGTTGTTTCTTTTTATTTATGTAACCATCCATCATAAAAATATAATACTGGGCCTAGAATTTAAACAAAAATAAATTTTAAGTTGAGTTTCACAATATCATGAATAGTTATGTTGTCATCTTTACTTAAAAGTTACAATTCATGCCTTGAGAATGTCATCAGATGGTCAATATTTAAGTATAGTCTCTCATCTTCAAACCATCTTTTTATCAAAGCAAAATACTTTAAAAAAAAAAAAAAAAAAGTTGTGTTCAAAAGACAACTTCTCTTTTATGAATTGGATCATGTTTTGTAAAAGCGATGACTTCACTCACTCTTAATACCGTTAACTAATGAAAGATTAAAAAAAAGAAAACTTATTTTTTATCCCCCCCCCCCACCCCTCAAAAAAAAAAAAAAAACCTGGCTATGCAAATAATGTATAAATTTAGTCAGAGTATAGAAAATTCTAGTTTGGTAAAAAAAAAAAAAAAAAGAAAGAATTGTCTAGAATAGAATACTTGATCTAGTTATAAATACAGTATTGATATTGCCTAGTACAAGCATTATATTCATACGTATATTGTCAAAAACTAATTATAGCAGAACAGCTAATGATTTCTGCATAAGAAAAATGTCTATTTATTCAACTCTTTACTGAATATTTGCTGGATTTCTCACTGACATGTTCAAAATAAAAATATGTTAGCCAAATTTAATTTTATGATGACTATATTTTGAAAAATTATAATGGTCAGTTTTCACAATTGTGGTCTATTATTATTTTTTCCCCAAAGATATACAGAATATAGTAAAATTTCTAGGAAAATCATTAGAGCTATTTTCTATATCTATGGTTCCACCCATGACCTATTTGCAAGTTAATGCATATGAATTGTAAAAACAACATCTTAATTATTATAATTTAGCATGCATGTTCATTAGTGCATGTATTGTAAGCTAATAGAATATAATAAACTTTTTTTTTCAGAATCTTTATTCAAGCTAGGATGGTGCCAAAAGTAACATATATTGTTGTTTTTTTCAACAGAGTTGTCATTTAAAATCTATTCTGTAAATTTATATTAGTGTAGTTAACTTGTAAAAATATAATTTTTAGTCTGCTTTTTTTTCTTTACTAATATTATTTTAAATTGTATATATATTATATGTATTCATTAGGCTCGTAATGATCAAGTCATTATATTTTGTTTTAAATGTACAGCTTAGCCATAATAGATGCTAGCATGACAGGCAAACATCTATAATAATTGAATATTTTGTACTCAAAATAATTATAATAAAACGAATAGATAGATGACTGTTCAGTAACAAACATACCTTTGTTAATGTTTCCAATGTTAAATGTATTATTGTAATCCAGACTTATTATGTATGTTGTTGAATGTTTGTTGAAACATTAATACCATACTGCTGCTAACAAGCTGCTCATTTGTTCAAGATCACTTGTAACTTTATTATTATTATTTAATCACCAAAAAAAGCATTACATAATTATACCATCATAAATATTAACTAAGTATTTTTTAAAGATGTGCATCATAAGAGTATTTTCTTTTTACAGTTTAATTGTAAGAGATTAATTTAAAAATATTGACCTTGTTTTGAGCTTGACCAATTAAAATAAAAAAGGTGCCTTAAAGATTATATGCATTTTCTTTAACCTGAAAAAAAATTTAAATACCAAACACTATCTCATTTTTGAAAGAAATCATGAAGGTACAAAAACGCAATGGAATTTTAATAATTTCCAGATTTTTCTTTAGTTATTATTGTAAATGGAATGTCCAACTATGTGATTTTTTTTTGTTCCATTGTTAATGTCATAAAACTACTTATTAGTATTCATAGCTAATAGTGTATTCTTATCAGCAAGTTCCAGGATCTAATCATTCTGACCCTCAGCACTAACAGTAAAATCTGGTGGAAATGTAAAGATTCAATGAGAAAAATTGGCCTGATATGAAATTTTCAAGAGTACTTACTACACAAATTACTAAAAGGAGTTTTTTTTCAATGATATACCAACTAAAATCAGACAGTGTTTTATTATTGTTGGAAAACATCTATTATGGAATTGGAGCACTGTGTCCCTTTATCCCATTGACCACTGAGAAGGATTTTTCTCACCCCCAAGTCCTGTCTTAAGGTTCCACATTGTATGTGACCATTACTAGGTCACACTGTATACATTGTGCCTTGGACATCTGGTCTAGCAATCCTATAAATCAAATGGAGGCCACGCAACTATGGAGAATTTCTCATATCCCTGTTCTGTGATGCCATGATTAGTGAAGGATTGCTACTCCATTATTTTACATAGATAATATGTGAAGAAGAAATAGGAATTTGTGTGGGATTTCATAATACTAATTTTTTAACATTATAAATTATTTATGATTTATGGAAATTTTAAATATAATGACCTTCATGTGTTCCCAATGCATGTATATTTTTATATCAAGACTGGCTTTTTCATGCAATGCCTCAAATATCACAATATGTATAACACGTCAACCTGAATCCCAGGCCTGTAAAACAGGAGAGTGACAACAGCAGAACCTTAGAACAATGTAAACTATAATCCATCATGTTTCAGAGCAATATTCAACACTTAATAAATTCATGACCAATACAAATATTGTCATTTTCAATATCGCATAGTGATTTTAATATGTTGAATTCAGTGTGCTTTCCAGCTATGATAAACTAATTATGTAAAAAAAAAGTTTTTTTGTAATGTATAAATATTAAACTTTTTGTTATCCATGTATATTTCCATTTCTTGACTTTCAAGATTGTGTTGACTTTTTATTTACCAACTTCATAATAAATATTTATTTCTAACAAAAATAAAATCACATAACATTTTACATTAATTACAAAGTAGAATGGTTTAAAAATTTGATCACTTTGTTGTCACATGAAACACTCCTGACAGTCATCACAATGGTCCCAAGTTCAAAACTTATCAGCACCATTCCTTGCAGGTCTGAACTAGGACATAATAATCTTTGTTTTATACATCAAAAAAATATTTAAAAAAAAATTAATTTTGCATACTCTCTACTGTAAAAAATATTATTTTTTTTGTCATCAATTTTACAACTGGTACAATCCTGAGTCCAATTAATATTGAGTTGAAGATTGTGAATGAACAGGTAATCAACTTTTTCTTTCTATACAAGTTTGATGAAATTTCACTTAATATAACATTTCCATAAATGTAAATGTTTGGTAAGCAAATTAAACTCACCCAGCTGAAAAGTTTTTAAAACAAGTATGAATAAATAAATTTAAAAGTAGAATCTTTTTTGGTAGGATACAATTTTAATTGTGGAAGATGAGAATACATTTCAACATTTCTCCAATTCAGTTTTACTCATTTTGTTGTTTTTTGATTTTTAAAAGAGGATGTGTTACAAATTGAGGTTTGAAAATAACAAGTGCATTTTCTTGGATCATTTCATTTGTAAACATAAACAGAAAAAAACATTTTTTTTAGCATTGCATGTAAAAAAAAAACAGTTTGCTGCAGTCAAAAATATAATAAACTTAGAAAAAAATGAAAACAGTAAAACAAATGTATATGTGAAAATATACCATATACAAAAGGCATACAACTGGAGCTTTAGTAAGTAAATAAATATATTTCAGTGGGTATATATCCATATATATCTATATAAATAAACTACCAATAGAGTAGCCAAACTGTAAATTAACAATAGTAATATCAAGTAGATAAGTAGACTAGCATTGATAAATGCTGTTAAAAAACATATTGACTAGTTCAGAGATTGCTTTATGTTCAGTCAGTACCCAGATAACTGCTAAACACATTTTGTGTTTATCAGTCATTGTAATATCAGACTAGAATACCACCATCTTAATTGTATTCCTGGGCTGATCTCTGATTACAAGATTTACATCCTATGCGCACAGAAAAATACAAATCAGAGTTTCAAGTGACTTCTGTATAAAATTAAATACTTGTAGAACTATTTGAGGTCAGTAAATAGAAAAAGGGATTGCCAACTAGATGCAAGGATCCACTTGAACAATTAGTTAAACATATTAATGAATTACATTGTGCTGACTAGTCTAAAGAAAAAGTTAAGTGAAAATCATTACAAAGTTTATGATTACAAGGTGAATGCTGTAAATTACTGTGATACCCATTAACAAAAAATATTTTACTATAAAAACAACACTTAAACACTGTACAATCTATCAAGTGTAACACATGTGTAAGATCGCTGAACAATGAATCATTCAGCAGTGCTTTGGACTCATTAAAAAAAAATTGTTTTGTGTGGACTTCTATAGTCTAGTCCAGTGATGCCCAAAGTACGGCCCGTGGGCCAGACATGGTTCCATCTGGCCTGCCGAAACGTTAGCACAAAAGGTTGAAAAAAACAACTTGAAAAATGTATCTTCACCCTTGTTAGGGCCCCAACTTTTCTCTGAAGGATTCCATGACATTTAACATTTGTGCATTTATGAAATGGGACTCTGAATTTAGGATCTACCAAGAAAAGTGAACAAATCTTTACTTTTAGAGGAACACGATAATAGACCAAAATATATTGTTTTATAAAGAAAGTCTGGCTGTTTTAAAAAAACAACAACATATAAACTGCGTTATAAAACAAATGAGACGACTTATTTATTTGAGTTGGGAATAAAAGATCGTTAAACTATGCCTGAAGATAGGAGGATTTATTAGAATATTTACCAGAGACAAGAAAAAAAGTTGGTGGTAAAGCTAGCTACAATGTTGCTCACATTTGAAGAAGAGAAATGAGGTCATTTTTTGATGCGTAAAAAAGTTAAGATTCAAATATCCCATTAACTAAGGTAAGTACTAGATCCACAGGTTACTAATAAAAATAGTTTCAGGTCAATTTAGTCTAGTTTTTGTACCTTTTCGGTCATGTGGCCCGCAATATGAGTGTTGGAAAAAAAATGGCCCATAGGTCAAATTTGGTTGGGCATCACTGGTCTAGTCAGAGAAACATTGAAGATAGTAAAAAAAATGTAGCTGATATGATTCTCTTTCAAAAATGTCTGAAAACAATCATTATTTTAACCAAAATAAAACAACAAGGCTAACTGATTGTAACTCTCTGTCTTTCTCTCTACATATGTAATTCTCTCTCTATATATAAACCTGTTATATCCCCCTGATTAACATTTTTGAATTAATGTATAACTTCCCCTTTTATTGTACTGTGCAGACTTATCAAAATGATTACATGATTTTTGCTTATGGAAAATGTGTGCAATTAGTAATTGGACACCGGAAGTGTGTAGAAGAACAGAGAAAGGGAGAGAAGCTTAGAACTACTGTTTAAAGTTCTTTTATGATTTCTGTGAATTGTTTTCAGTTACACTTAATTTATTACATTACTGGTCGACCCACGGCGTAGCATACCCTGCTATTTTGCATGGCCGGCCTTAGGCCACTAAAACATATGCGACTGTGCTAATTCTAGGTGTAAATTATTAAATTAAACCATTTTATAACTTTTAACAGATTTCCCGTGGCCTCCTGATTTACCAGGAGCTCCTGGAAATCTCCTGAAATTGCAGAATATATTTTTTTAAAAGTCCTGGAAATCTCTGAAAATTATTAAAATCTATTGAAAACTCATACAAATCTCCAGAAATATATAGACAAACATTTTCATTGTCATTCAATATTGTAATTCATGCTATTAAGCATGATCTATGTAGGAAATAGAATTTTGATGATATAATGTATGATTTCGCTACAAGCAAGACTCGTAAAGTAATTCTGTACATAGTAAAAAAATGAATAAAATGCAAAGACAAATTTATTTTCTAATACAAACTCTTAATTTTCACGTATTATTCGTATCCCTACCCAAATTTGGCCCCATGAAATCTGTTTCGCATAGATGGTGGAGCCGTGCTATTAAGTAATGGGTGAATATAGAGTAATCCTCTCTCCCCCCTCCCCCTGTTTTTCTTTTTTTTTGACGCTTAAGTTACATGGGGTAGAAATAATTAAAAGAGTGATCTTTCCATGACTTCTTGGTCACAATGGTTAAGCCCAGCCCGCTATTTATTGATGGCTGAATACTACTTGTTCTCCCCTCCCCCTCTTTTTTTTTTCGTGGGGTAACTCTAGTGTGACTTGAGCCATGATGAGAATTATAAATATAGATTACTTCATTCATGTTGAACTCAAATAGTGAACTGGTGGACTTAAGTGTCCAGAAAAGCTGGCTGTAAACTGGGGGGGGGCACAACTGAATAATCAATGAGTATCTTTAAACTCTTAAACCTAACAATATATACATATACAATGATCTTGACAAGTTCTAAGAAGATAAGAACACTGCCATTCATGAAGGCCAAGGTCAAAGGTGACACGTACAACATTCAAGGAAGAGGAAGTATTAACTGACCAAGCCCAAACTTAACATTGAAAGTAATGTGTCAAAAATAAGAGAATGCTGAACATGGAATGTAACTAGTGGGAGAAAAATGGATCATTTCAGAAATAATAAGCATCAGACTGGTTTTATATGTAGATAAACAAAACCATTTGAAAAAGTCATGTTACATGTCTTGAACTTTTTCATATGACAATAAATATAATAGCCAAATTAAAAACAAAAATTAATTTCAGTTTCAATAATTTTGATTTAGGTCAATACATACTAATAAAAATAATTCCTAATGAGAACATTTACATATCAGTCACTGAGGACAACTTTTAATCAGTCACCTACAACTAATTATTATATATCAGTCATGTAAACATTTTAATACTGCTGTCATGGTGAACTCCTACCAGTGGGTAATGGTGAGCCCAATATGCTGTCAGCAACCATGCGGATAAACACCTTACCTCCTGAAACAAAGTAAACATACTATAAATATATATATATATATTGAATCTGGAAACTAATCTGTAACTTTAATAAGTTCACTCGAATGATTGAGAATAAAGTTAATTAAGGCAATTACCATCTAGCATGAATATATTTAATAAACAATGAATCTAGTGTAATAAACTAAAACAACTCTATAATTTATTTAGTAAATTACTTCATTGTACTATTTCTTCAATCATTCCTAAAATATTCAAAACCAGATTTGAAACCATTGATGATTTTCAAGCATTATTATTTATTAACAAATATTAATATTTAATTAATATACAAATCTCACATAATTTTTTGATCATTAGCAGTCAACAATAAAACACAGAGAATTGAACAGCAAGCCAAAGAAAAACAAGTAATATATTTTTATATATTCTTTGATTCCATTTTAGCTTCATTCAAAATATTATGTGTTACAAATCATAATGTGCGTTTAGTATAAAGTATTAATGAAAAATTCATTAGCCAGATATAAAAAAAAGGGAGAAAAAGATAAAGTAATTTAGTGTTTTCATATGAGCTTAAAGGCAGCCACTGTTGTTAAACAAAGAAGGTTCAAGGGAAGGGCATGATATTTTCAAATACAAAGACATAAAACTTCAACAGCACTTTTTTTTGTTATGTGAATTTGTCTGTGTGTAAATAAACTCCTTTTAGAGCAAGATGGAAAAAAAAAAGTTTCACACAGTATTTTCACCCATACAACTACCAAAAATGAGATTTCATTATGTCCTTTATTTAAATTATGTTTATAACAATTACTTATGGTCATCAGATAGCAAGTCCTACTATTTACAAAAAATTATTTTGCATATAGTATTTACATACACACATATATATATATTTCAGGATCTTTGGGCACCAGCTCTAATGGGTACCTGACATATGTTGGCAAAAAGTAAAGGTGGTTGGTTGTTGTGCTGGCCACATGACACCCTCATTAACCATGGGCCACAGAAACAGATGAACTATTCATCATCTGCCCATCTGCCCTATAGATTGCATATATATATATATATATATAATTTATATGATGTAAGTACTGCATAACAAGCAAAGTAAAAAAAATAGTTAAAAAAAATAAACAAAGCTTATATATAGTTGTAGCAATTAGTTTTGATCAATCATGTAATTAAATTAGTTTTGATCAATCATGTAATTAAATTTGTAATAGATCTATTCTAGAGTAACAATAATAAATCTGTGCAGTTAGGAATATTTTTACCAATTTTTTTTTAGTGCAATTTCATGCTTTTAGCTTTCTCAATATGCTATAATTATATCACTTGTCTAGACCAGATGGAAAAGAGTAGGGGCAAGAAAGAAGTGGGTATCTGGGTGATCACTTTTAAATGCATTATAAAAAAAAAAAGTGAGCAACCTGAATTCCAATGGCTAAGGCCTCCTCAAGCCAATATGGTAACCACTGTGCCATTGAGCTGCTTATGAAAATATTTTTTATAGCTAATTATTATTTTCTTTCTACAAACAATAAAGGGACTAATTCAACTTATACCACTTAATCAGTCAAGTAAAATTTCTTTCCCTCAAGATACCAAACAAAATGATTAATTATCAATACTAAATTAACTAATTGTTGTTTTTTTTTAGTGATTCTTGTGTTGGCATGTAAAAGAAATGATTGTGAAACATTTCAGCTTGATATGAGATTGGGTGTCAGAGAAATAATGTGTACAAACATTTTACCAGACAGAGTTGATATAGGCTTTGTAAAAACTTATGATTATTACATGAGCACTACTGACCAGCTTACAAGTGTGTGTGTGTGTAACATAATCTTCATTTGTAACCATGCTTTTTTTTAGTAAATTATCTCTTCATAAGACTGATGGTTGCAAATTCATCTAATTATTAATACACTTTCATATGACCTAAACATGGAAAAACTATCGATGCACATTTCAACAAACATCAAGTAATTCTTGCTAGGTGGCCTTAACCAAAAAAGGGTTGCAATAGCCAAACACCAGATGGATGTTCATGTTTATGTTACAATAGATCAAAATTACTTCTAACACATGCATATAAATACTACATATAAATCAAATACCATGCATAGACAATAGATTCTCAGTGACAAAGTAAATAAAAGGAAAAGCCATTATGATGAATTAACAAAGAAAGGAAAAAATAAAAGTCTGTAAGTAGTTCTTGAAAAAAGAAAACCAACTTTGTTTAATAATGTGAGTACTGTTACAAGCATAGCATATATTCATGCAGATTGACTTTTTAGGTATTTCAGATATAAAACTTACCAAATGTTGATTAAACTGCTAAGTAAAGGAGCAATGAAATGTATTACTATTTACACCAAAACAACAAAAGGTGTATAAAATGGATAGATATTGTTTTAAATATCAAACTTGGACTTTTTTTGCATGTCATTAGTATTTTGTAATGCTAGAAATCATTAGAGTTTTACTCTGATCATGATCAGTGGTTTAAGCACTAGCCCAATATTATAATTTGGACCAATAGATACAAGCAGTGTCAGTGTTTCTCACAGATTTAACCACAAGGCAGTAAAGCACTTGAACTGCACTGATATAGGAAGATTGAAAGAAATCTTTAATTTCGTTACCAGGAGATAAAATATTTTTTTGCAACATGTTGAAAATATAGCTTTGACAAATTTAAATAATTTACAAGAATCAAGCTACAATTTTTTTTATTTTTTTTTGGTTTCCAAACCAAACTCTTAGTAACACTATAGCCACTATAAGCAAAAAATTATGCAGTAAAATGTATTACTGTTGTGAACTCCTAGCCTATGACTTTGACATGGATACATTACGTGTACAATACTTCAAAAAACACCAGGGATGCATTAGAAATAAGAAATATTTAATAAAGCAATAGGAATAAATTATAACTGTAGATAACGCCAACAAAAGCTGAATTCCTAAATATACATTAACTATCAAAACTGCCTTATAATGGCTCCTACTATGCTATCACAAAACCCCGGTCCCCTGTCAACAATAACAAAACTCAAGCGCTGTCACTCTGTCTCAACCAATGGACCAATGAAAAATAGTAAAATAATAAATAAACATAGAATTCCTTGAATCTTATAACCCAGGTTGTATCAACTGCTGTTTACAATCCTATATACAAACATAATCACCACAATTACACATTTATTATGAGCATTTTATACAGACTATGCTAGCAGCAAAGACATACAATAACAATAAGACCAAACACAAGAGAAAAAGAGTCTGGAGGGCAAGTCATGCTGTGGAAATTTTTAAAATTATAAAGTTGTCTGAAATCTGAAATAAGTAAATGAAACCAGGTCTATGCATAATCACTTTGATGGGATTGGGGGAAAATAGATCAAATCAAATTAGAAACAAATGGTGTTGACTGGAAAAAATATTGCCAGTGAGCTTTAGATACTGCTTGCTTCTAACATCAAGTACTGTGTAAACTAAACTAAACAGAAAGAAAATAGAAGTAAGAAAAAATACAATAAGAAAATGAAAATAAGAATCATTTAAATTTCTTGAAATGATTAAAGGTCTAGAACTGAACTTAAACCTTAAGTAGTCAAAGAGTTAAACAGAATACATTGAGACCAGAAAAGAAATTATAGTCTTACCATGGGCATCACTGGCAGCTGTTAAAAAAAAATGAAACACAATTTTAGAATCTTTCTGACCTATCCACATAATCACAATTTCCAGTAGAACACAAATTTAAACATCTACAAAGAGTTGATAATTATTCAAAATACAGAAGAACTGTAATTGAATGCTGAATTACAATCAATATTAAATGGACAATCAGGCCCCAGGGTCTTGAGTTAGTTGTATGACAACAGTAAGTTTCAGAAACTACTACAAAGATACTGAAAATATTTTTAGAAGGATTTTTAATGGACACATAAGGAGAAATTATGCATTTTGAAAATAAAAATCTTTATCTCCAAAAATTAAGTTTTTTTTTTTCTTCGCCCCTAAAGTTCAAGGTACATTTAGATAAAATAATTGGTGGAAATCTAAAAGTAATAGAGATGGAATTGTATTAAAATGTGCTTTTACCAGAATTACCAGAACAATTGACACTCTAAAACCATCAAAGCAACATTGTAGTCTTTAAAGCTAGATGTTTACAACAATGATAGTGCATAACGTTTAAAACTCAAAGGTACTTTTGAAGACAAAGAAAAACCTTGTAAAATGCCCTTTTTTTTTAATCCATATCTGAAAGATTAATAACGGGAGATGATGATAAATCAAATATTAAATAATTTTAAGGGGTATGGCGGTTGAGTGGTAAAGCGCTTCGCTTCTGAACTGAGGGGTTCTGCTGGGTTTGAATCTCAGTGAAGACTGGGATTTTCAATTTTGGGATTTTTCGGATGTCCCTGAGTCCATCCAACTCTAAATTGGTACCTGACATTGGTTGGGGAAAGTAAAGGTGGTTGGTCATTGTGCTGGCCACATGGTACTCTTTTTAACTGTTGACCATAAAAACAGATGACCTTTTACATCATCTGCATTATAGATCCCAAAGTCTGAAAAGTGTACTTAACTTTTACTTTACTAAATACATTTTAAAATACTTTTTTTCATTTCTGAATTTAGTTTAGCACTTTTAAATAAAAGATAAGTTATTATCACTTGTTTTTATATAGTTTTTTTTAATCTGTTTTAACATATTTATTTAAAGAGAAAAAAATGAATACAGATCAAAAATATTTTTTACAAACAAGTTCCATTATAATAATAATGGCAATGTCTTCAATTCTACGATTAAGGTAGATTGCAGTGTTTCACATGACTATGCAAACCCAGTTGCAACCTGAATATTAAGTTCCATTACCTTTTAAATTACTCAAAATTAGAGGTTCATGAGATGGGTGATACTAGAGTTCACCTCTTTCTATGTACAAGAGTGTTAAGTGGTCAGCACAAAGACAAACTGACTGACTTTACATTTCGTTAACTATTGTCCCCATCAGACTCATAAATCTCATAAATTTTGGAAAAAGCCACAACAAACTAACCAACATGATGGAGACTCAAAATGCTTAAATCAGCTTCAAAGGGCTTTACAGCACAACCCCCACAACTATTATCTTTAGAGTAAGATATATGTTTCTTGAAATTATAGAGTACACTACCCGTTCACACCACAATGCAAACAGTTAGTGTAATTTCAATACACAATCTTACTTGCTGGTCCAGAGTAGTCAGCCAAAGCCTTTTGCAGTACTGGACCTGGATGAAGAATGCCTTGTTTATGTCCCCTAATTTTTACTTGATTTAGTAAATTCATTAAAAACTTTTTATCTTTCCCTTCCTGTTCAATCATTAAAAAAAAAGATATTTAGAAAAAAAAAACAATTTCTAGAAAAGATATTATTGTTATAATTATTTTTACAAATATATCTTTTTTTGTTTATTATTTTTATTATTATTGTTGTTAAATTAAAAATAAAAATTGATTCACTAAAAATAAAATAATTTGTATGGTTACAAAATAATTTTATTACAGACTTACAGAAATGAGCTGCAACTGTAATTGTTCCACCATAGCTCTGTGACTAATACTTATAGTTCTAGTGTAATATAATACCATACTGAAAATGATGATCAAATAATGAATAAAAAGAAAACACATCATTTCACTTTGACAAATCCTAGTATATTAAAATTTAATTATTTTCATAATGCCAAAGGTATAATTTTTGGTCACATTCCAATAAAATAACACTAAATTTATAATTGATGCTTACACCTCAGAAAGATAGAAAACACTTGGGATATCTTGCAATCATATAAATACTATTTTCTCTTAGGTATAAATGATCTCAGTTCTGTTGATCTGCTTTATTCATAAACATGAGTTGAAAGCCTGGGCATTACTTATGATTGGAATGATGTCACTCATGCAGCAGTTCCCCAACTATCCACAAAGGTGATGTGTACAAAGGAACGGCAAGTACCCAATACAGTTTTGGATCAGGGATTTGCAGGTTCTGCCAGGATGTAGCACTTTGTGCTGGAAGCTGCCTAATGATTTTTCCTTGTGTTGACTCCCGAAGCCTTTCCCATGTTTGGTATAGCTGTAAAGCAGCAGAAATTTGGATTTGGAGTTTTTCTTCTGCTAGCCAGGTAGCTATCTAACAAGCCCTTCCTGACAAAAGTTTACTGGTTTAGGCACCAGATGCTTGCCTAAACATGTCAGTGATAACAGTTACTCTGGACCCAATATCTGTGCCACATGTCAGGAATCAGACTGGTTGTCTGTTGGACCCTTGATATACCATACAAGATCTGTTGACGGTCTTTCTCCATTCATCTCTGTCTTTTGCTAGACTGTCCATTCTTTAGTGTTGTCTTCCCATCGCTTTCTCTGTTTGCCTCTTATTCTTTTTCCTTGTACTGTTCCATGAACGAAGGTCTTTGCAAGCCCTGAGGACCTTGTAATATGGCCAAAGAATTTTAGTTTGTGTTTTTAACAGTAGGTAGCAGGTCTTCATAGGGTCCGATTACTATATTAATCCTGTTTCTAATCTCTTTGTTTGTGATGCGGTCTTTGTATGTGATACCTAAAATTTTTCTGTAGCATCTCAATTCATTTGCTAGCATCCTCCTCTCTAGTTCTGTAGTCAGCATCCGAAATTTGCAAACATACAAAAATGTGGCCATGACCAGGGAGTGTTTCAGTTTAATTTTAGTGTCGAGAGGTATGATTTTGTCTTTCCATAGGGTTTTGAGTTTTGCAAGTGCTGCTGTGGACAACCTAGTAATGCTATAAATACAAACATTGGTCTTAAGGTTATAATTTGTAAAGACACTATGGAAAAATCTATAGTTTAAAACGTTCTTCCTTAAAATTTAAGCTACTACAAAAAAGCCAAACAAACAACACATTTTTTGAAGTAGATTCTTTGTATTTAAAATTTATTTTTTTTCACTTACAATCTTAAATTTCTAAATTTCATGCTTAATTTTCTACTGGTAAAGAGCAAACATCTGAAATAATGACAACTTACAACATAAATATTAAGACTCCTGCAACAAATCCAGGGGAATTTACCACTTGGGATATCTCATCGAAAGCTGGGCTATCATTCCTCCATCTGCTAATTATATCTGTGTTGATAACTTCATAAATTGCAGAATAATTTTGATAGGGGCCACAAACATTACTAGGTTTGATGCTAGATTTATATAAAAAAAAATTAATTTGCTAAAATTGAATCAACTTAAAAAAAAAGAAAAAAAAAAAGACATGTTTAATAATGATTCTACCCTATTGTCGGAATCTGCAACATCACAGTTAGGACTAAGAAAGTGTTAGAGCCGTCAGAATATGATACATGTCTAGATATAAAGCAGTGAGCTCACAAAAGCTCATCAAACAGTCAAACAGCACTTTTAAAAACCTCCTTCTTATGCCTGTGTAAGGGATTACATAATGTTTCATGGATTCCAGCTTCAGGACATCGAGCACTTAAAGAGCATTGGAAAACTTCTTTCAGAGAAATGTGAAGACAAGGATTCTTGTATTGCAGTAATTGGCTTCGTTTATGGTAACTAGGAAAATAGATTAATAAAATCTATTCTTCTAGAATGACAAGGCCTTATTATCATCAGTGTTTAACCAGGACAGAAGAAGACCATTTGTTGCATAAATAAAGACATAAATTTAAAATATATGGTTAATATAGTTAATATATTATCATATCTATTTTAATGTTAACATATGTATAAGAATAATTTAGTACTCAAGTTATTTCCTACTTAGTCTATATGTAAGGCATACTTTGCTTTCATTTTTCATTTAAATAAAGTCTTATTTATAAATGTTTTTGTAGGCAAAACATTTTATTCTTTACCTGAAGTAGGTTAGAATGCTAAAATACAATGCATAGCAAAAGTAAGAAATAGCAAATTTATTTCCCTACTTTGCATGAAAACAGATTTTGCCTATAACATTAAACATAAGGTCAAGGTCAATTATACACAATGTTACTTACAGAACTATACTGTATCCAACAGCTAAGCAGCAAAGAAGGAAAAAAATAAATAAATAGCCAACAAAGATAGTATGTGCCCTTGAATCTCGACAAGATTTCACTGAAGGTGTGCAGTTGTTCATCAAACTAAACTAACAGTACAGATAGAAACAATCAAAAATTTCAGGCCTAATCAAATCTTAAATTTGTACCATACTTTTTAAAAGTATATCTATTTAAAAAAAAAAAGGAATTAAAACCAAGAACAACATAAAAAATACTTTAAAAAAAACAACAAAGCTTACACAAAGTGTAATTGTATCAATTAGTCTGGATCACTCATGTAATTAAATTTGTAATTGATCTAGACCAACAACAATAAATGTGTGCAATTCAAAATATTTTTACCAATTGTTTCTGTTTAGAGCTAATTTATGCTTTTAGCTTTCTCAATATGCTATGATCCTATCAATATCTGGACCAGTTGAGAAAATGGGGGAGAAAGAAGGGGATATCTGGCATAATCGCTTTTTAAAAGCATTTATTAAAAAATAGTGGAACGACTTGAATTCAAACTCATGGTTCAAGCCTCCTCAAGCTGACATACTAACCTCTCTGCTGGTGAAGTGCTTATGTAAATAGAAGATTGTATAATTATCTTTTGTTTGTTTCAAACTTACTTTAAAGGGGAGGGGCTATAAAGGGGACTAATTCAGCTTACCACAACTTCAGTCAAGAACAAAATCTTTCCCTTGTTCAAGATACCAAACAAATTAATTAATTACCTATAGATAATTAACTAATTGATTAATTTTTTTTTTTTATTCTTGTGTTGTCAGGTAAAAGAAATAATTGTTAATTTCATCTTTTTACCAGGCAGACTATAGAAATACAGAGTGAGTTGATATAAGCGTTGTAAAAACAAACAAGTACCAAAAAGCACAACTCACCCGTTTAACATAAAAAATGAGAACAAGTTTCATAATTACTACAAGGGGCAGTAAAGGTGCAAAAAATAAACCAAGCCTAGTGGAAAGATAAAGAAATGTTAGAAGTCAAACTTAATCAAGAATTACAGCCAATGTATTTTCTTTTATTAAGGAATCTAAAATTTTGAAAAAAAAACATTTTAAAAAATATTTTTAGGATTCCAACAATTTTTACTAGCATCATTTGAATATTTGATACATAGAAGGACCAACAAAAGCCAATAACTTATTATTTATTAGTATAATTTAAAAAAATAGCCATAGTGTTTCTAGCATTATTTGATATTGTGCAGGAGAATTGGCAATTAATTTTAAATTCCTTCGGAATACAATCAAAATGAAAAAAAAAAAGAATAAATGTAGGCCTATACTAATAACCATTCTTGTTACAAAGCTACAATAACTTTTATTTAATTTTTCCTTTCAATTAAAACAACAGCTAAAAAAAAAACACAAAAAACACACACAAAAAAAAAAAAAAGAAGGAAACATGGGTTAGTAAAGTAAAATGATTAGAATTGTAGCTGAATTAGTCAAGTTTCTGAAGCAAATCCTCAAGTTAAGCTCATATATCTAAAATATAAATCTTAGTGAGACATCACCCCCATTCCAATTTCCCATGCCTTTACACCAGCTCAGCTCATTTCTTTTCTCCCTTGATAGACCACATCAGAAAGGTATTTTGTGTTCATTGTCTTTTTTGTTTGTTTTGTAGCTGATGAAGACCTTGTCGCCCAAGCGCCCTTTTTTTCCTATTAGGTCTGGCTGGGTTATCTATTTGTATGTTTATTGTATTTTGATATTTGTAAAACAGGTACTCACCAACACAAAGACTGAGAGTAAATTAATTCCAGTGTGTGCTGAGCTATAGCAAACTCTGCCTTTTTTATCCGTTCCCAACGTTGTGAACAAATTCTAGAAATATTAAATAAGAAATAGAATAAAGTAGCAGCGCATTGTTTACCAAACACTGTGTCATACATCATATTAATCATTGTTTACCAAACACTGTGTCATACATCATATTAATCATTTTTTACCAAACACTGTGTCATACATCATATTAATCATTGTTTACCAAACACTGTGTCATACATCATATTAATCATTGTTTACCAAACACTGTGTCATACATCATATTAATCATTGTTTACCAAACACTGTGTCATACATCATATTAATCATTGTTTTTCAAACACTGTGTCATACATCATATTAATCATTGTTTACCAAACACTGTGTCATACATCATATTAATCATTGTTTACCAAACACTGTGTCATACATCATATTAATCATTGTTTACCAAACACTGTGTCATACATCATATTAATCATTGTTTACCAAACACTGTGTCATACATCATATTAATCATTGTTTACCAAACACTGTGTCATACATCATATTAATCATTGTTTACCAAACACTGTGTCATACATCATATTAATCATTGTTTACCAAACACTGTGTCATACATCATATTAATCATTGTTTACCAAACACTGTGTCATACATCATATTAATCCCTCTCCCCATTCTAAAAAAATGTAAGCCAATAGAACGCAAAAGGGCTCACTGATTTATATTGCATGTAAATTGTTAACTTTAAATCTCCATTTTGGATTCTCAGTGGCTTTTTTTTTAGTCTTAAACTGCTTGAATGAATGACCCTTAATATTTAAAACTCATTCCAATTAATGAAATAATATGCTAAGAATTAGAGAGTGAACTTAGACACAACAAGAAGAGATTTTAAAGAAAGGTATTTGAAGTGAAAGACATTTTACATCTTAAGATCCATCTTGGTTAGTCATTTTATTATAAAGACCATTTATCGTTATAGCGGGCTGTCATGTCACAGGTCTGTGTTCTGGCTTATGAGGTTAGTCACTGGATGAAATCTCACATGAAAAATGTGAAAGTTTAGAAGAAACAAGCAAAATATAAAAAACATTTTTTTTAAACAAAATGTTTCTAAGGTGAAGAACTTAAAACTATATCTCACAATAATGTAGAAGCTATTTCCCTTTTTGTATCAAACAAAATGTATAATTAACAATAATTGATTGATTAATTTCAGATATTCCTTACATCCTAGCCCAAATCTCTTGAAAGATGACAATCCAGAGCACATACCACATGACCAGGCAGCCATTACTTTGTTTAAAATTTAATAGAGGTTGAAAAATATTTTTTAAACAATCACATAATTTGATAAGTTATAATAAGCAAGAAAGTTATAAGAAGCTAGTAAATTTTGAAATGAAGTTATGACGAGGTTACAAAGACAGTTTGTGTGGCAAGTGACAAAGCAAACTGAAAATCGATCCCCGAAGTGGTCCGCTCTGACAGATAAAAAGCAGGTTTCAATAAACAGCAATAGCAGCAAAACATTTAAACTTTACAATAGAGGTAAAACATTCAATCTTTATAATAGAGTAAAACATTCTAACTTTATAATAGTGGTGAAATATTAATAGAAGTAAAAAATTCAACCATTATAATAGCAGTAAAACATTCAAATTTTATATGAGCAGTCAAACATTCAAACTTTATAATAGCAGTGAAACATTACAACTTTATATTAGTGGTGAGACATTTAAACTTTATAATTTTTTTTAATAGAAGTAAAACATTCAAATTTTATAATAGTGGATAAACAGTCAAACTTTATAATAGCAGTAAAACATTCAAACTTTATAATAGTAATAAAACATTCAAACTTTATAAAAGTGGTGAAATATTAAAACAGTATAATAGCAGTAAAAAAAACTCAACTGTTATAGAGCAGTAAAACATTAAAATTTTATAATAGCAGTGAAATATTAAAACTTGATATTAGTGGTGAAACATTTAAACTCTATAATAGCAGTGAAAAATTCAAATTTTATAATAGCATAATAGCAGTGAAACAGTATTGTGATGCTCTTAGAATGCCCACAACAGAGATTAGATCATAATTATGTATTGGTATTTGTACATTGCAGATATCGAAAGTGCTATCAGGGAACAAGTTTTCTTGTTCCTTGATAGAATCTTTTACAGTTTAATACTATGCATAGTGGGACAAAACATGAAACTTACTTTCTCATAAATTCCATGAAGAAAGAATAACCCAATACGAAGATCAAATCAACAATAACCAGTCTGTAGATTTCTTCTCCTACAAAAGTTTCCCAACACTTGTAAAATAAAAAGAACAGATGTATATTTTTTAAATTTTTTTTTTCAAAATTGTAGTTAAGTAAATTCAAGCTTGAACATATTTCGTTTTATCAATTTAAAAATACTACTATCTTATCTTCTTATCTTATAAAATACAGACGTTACTTCAAAAAAGAAGATGATTACGTCCTATGCGTCATGCATCTAGTCATGCATGTTAACCAATGACTTAAATTCTGCCAAGTCATTGGTTTTTCTGGCTGGTTCAGGCAACCCATTCCATGCCCTATTAGCACTAGGGAAGTCATTCTGATTTTCTAACATGAAATTATAGAAATCTTAATTACTTTTAATACTTTTTGAATGATAAATAAAAAAATGTATTACTAAAAAAAAAAAACAAGAACAAAACCCAAGAACAATAATATTCAATTTATTTTTTGGGTCTCTGAAAATGTAAACAGAGTTAACAGAAAGGCTTAACAAAATGTTATCAAATAAAATATTAATCTGTTTTCACCTTCCCTGCAAAAGTTGGTGACATATCTTGCTGAAAAATGAAACAGCTGGAATATGAATAACTATGGAACTGTTAATACAAAACAGCAAACAATTCTTAACAAATTTGTATACCCCTAAACTTCATTACATTAATTCGCTCAAAATTAAATTGAAATATTACGTATATTAAGCGACTCTTGCCATTTGTAAGATAATGGTCGCTACTACATCTGACCTTAATAATTTACCCATAGCAGCATACTAGATCCATTTTCTAAAAGTTAGTATTTATAAGAAAGGCAAGTGGTACAACTGCTAAAAAAAAACTAGAAAATTAATTTAGATTATGGGGGTATCTACAGGGTTAGTAGTACTTTCCATGACAAAATTTTAGGAGATTTTAGGAGGTTTTTTAAGGATGAAATGTATGATGTGTGTGTGTTTTTCCTATCCACTTGTGTGATACATAGTAAAACATACACAAAACTAAGCATTTATCAAATCAATTAGGCCTATTGTTATTTGATTTTAAAAATAATAAATATCTTGCCAATATGCCACAGAAACAATGTTATCAGCTGTGGTATGTCCACAGAAAATGTAATGAAAGTTATCTTTTAATCAAGTAACAACTTGACTGACATCCCAAAACCTCAAACAACCATTTTTTTTTCAAAGATTTATTTAAAAACATTACAAATGGTTGCTTTTCCATTTTTTTAAATAAGAAACATTCTTAGAGATGCCTTCATAATGTGTATTCTCTGTGATGAAAATGTACATTATTAGTTCCTATGTGTAGGCCTATCTTATAGATACTAGAGTCATGGTGTGCATTTGAGGTAATGTTTTATTCTTTTATTAACTAACTTAAATCCTTCTCATAAACAGAGCCAGTAATATATAGGGCAATATTGGCCTATTTGAATGTTTAGTTGACATTTGCTTACTAAAAAATGGCTTTTGGATTGGGGGGGGGGGGGGGTATTAGACCTATTCGCATTTTTTTTCCTAGCAGAATCTTTTTTAACCATATAGTTTCCCTGGCTTTTACGAGTGAAATAATGTTTACGGACTTTTCACAGTTGTATGAGAATTATTTTCGTTAAATCTACAGTAGATCTAGACTCTAGATCTAAGTCACTAAAATTCGCTGACTTTTCAGGGCTGTGAGAGAAACAAATATAGGGTGGCAGGGCCTATAATCTATATATTCTAGTGATTTAACGTAAATCTAGAGTCTAGATCAAAGTCACGAAAATTCGCAGACTTTTCACTGCTGTGTGAATATTATCTTCACTAAATTTACAGAAGATATAGACTCTAAAGTTAATTCGCTAAAATTCGCGGACTTTAAGTCAGTAAATTTTGCGGACTTTTCACGACTGTGTGAGAATTATCTTCACTAGATTCTAGCGATTTCGAGTAAATCTAGAATCTAGATATGTCACTAAAATTCGCGGACTTTTCGCGGCTGTGTGCGAATTATCCTCACTGAATATACCGTAGATCTAGAGTCTAGATCTAAGTCACTAAAGTTTGCTGACTTTTCGCGGCAGTATGCGAATTATCTTCACTGGATATACCGTAGATCTAGAGTCTAGACGCGTATTTCTAGAGTAATCTAGATATTAGATGTATCGAAATCATTAAATTGACTAAGGTGAGAATTATCTTCACTAGATCTAACTTAGATCTAAATCTAAATCTAGATACTATTACTAGATACTAGCTAGATCTAGAAGATTTACCGACTTTCCACGCGAAGTCACTCTTACAACAAGAAGATTTTAGGTGAGGGAGGGCCCGGAGGGGTGTAGCCTACAAATTACTTAATTAGTCTGGTAATAGTCACTACAGACTAGATCTAGCGCCTCTTTAGTGGTAACAATAAATGGAAACAAACATTTCTACGCTGACTTCAGAAAAATACTGCCAGGTGAAATGCTTGCTTAAACCAACGCCATCTTCAATCACGAGGTCGCGCTTCACAAGTGGGTGAAAGGCGGTGCAGAAGCGTCACTGGTCAGCTCATTAACACAGCCAGCCTGTAAGGCCATGCGATCAGAATGCCTAGTTACGCTGTTGTTGTTTTTTTCCCCGCATTTTAGCAAGAAATAAGCAAAATTATATTTTAAAAAAATATTGGGTAAAAATTTTAGGAGAATGGACAAAATTTTAGGAGACTTTCAGCAATTTTTAGGAGAATTTTAGGATTTTAGGAGACTTTTCATTTTTTAGGAGATTTTAGGAGTTTTTAGGAGCGCTATACGAACCCTGTATCTAAAAAGGGAAAATTTGTCATGAATGAGGGTTTGGATATCTGCAAAAATGCAATATGGTAACCTGACATTTTCAGAAAATTAATATAAAGCTAAAATTTTCACAAAATTAAAATAAGCCTGAATATTTGCAAAATTAATAAAAGCTAAAAAAATAATACAAGTTATAATTTTCACAAAATTGGACTTTGCAAATTGTTCAAAAGATGATATAATCAAAAAGAAGTCCTATTCATTCTACAATGCTATGCCAGAAATCTTGAAAAAAAGTGTTATAAGTTCTTTAAACGAAATTAAAGGTACTTACTTAAACTCAGACTTAGGTCTTCCTGTGCTGTTTGGGGCATAGCAAGGCAAATTAAAAGTAAGATATAGAAAATTTGCAAAATTAATAGAAGATATAAAAATAATATAAAAATATAAAATTTAAAATTAAATGGTTCACATTCGGAAAGGAAAAAGTAGCCATTGCATCAGAACTTTGAATGATATAAAATATCATGATGTCAGAATTTCATTTTCTCTTCTAGTTTCTGAGATCTAAACGGGAGGGATGGATGGACAGATGGACGGACGGACCGACAGACCACACAAAACTAACAGCGTCTACTCCCCTTTTGGGGGCCACTAAAAATTGAATGTGTAGTATCCACAACAGAAAAAAAAAATTCATTACCTCTATATTTGAACTTGCTACTGCAAACCAAAAATAAACAAGCACTGCAAGCATTGTTCCTTTAAAAGCCATTGCCCTGATATAAAATAAAAATCACTGCTTCATAACCACAAAATTATGTTCCTTTATTACAACTGTTAAATCAATGTTGCTATGAACTTTTCATTTACTGCTAGCTATAAATTCTTAATTAACTTTCATTAACTTTTGTATTACTGCTTTCAAAGAGGGACAAAGTTGCTAATTCTAAATTTCAATGACAAAAAATGTGTCTTGTGAAGAGTTATGAATTAATATTTGTCATAGTATTAACCAATTTAACTGACTTGAACACAATTATTTTAAAGAGATCAGAGGTCAATAGGCCTCTAGAGAATCTGTTTGGATGCACCAGTGGAGTTGTTTCATGTGGTACAGAAGGAAAATTAAATGGTCTCCCTAGGTGCTAGGGAGGCGCGGTGGCTGAGCGGTAAAGGGCTTGGCTTCCGAACCGGAGACCGGGGTTCGAATCCTGGTGAAGACTGGGATTTTTAATTTCGGGATCTTCGGGCGCCTCTGAGTCCACCCAGCTCTAATGGGTACCTGACATCAGTTGGGGAAAAGTAAAGGCGGTTGGTCGTTGTGCTGGCCACATGACACCCTAGTTAACCGTAGGCCACAGAAACATATGATCTTTACACCATCTGCCCTATAGACCACAAGGTCTGAAAAGGGAACTTTACTTTACTAGGTGCTAGCATTCGACTTTGCCTCTAACAGTAGTGCCTTATGATTTTGACCTCTGGAAAAAAAGGGAGAAACTAATTTGCTTGTGCTATAAATCTTTGCAGACAGAAAGATTGCTTTCATTTCAGGCCAAAAGAGAGGACCTTCCATTGGCCTACAGTTTCAAAAAACCTAGTCTCAACTCTAGTGACTGTCACAGATTTAATCTAAATAATTAAACTTAATTTCTTGGTATTATCCAGTATGGATGTCAAGAAGATAGATTATACTTACCTAAACATGTGTACATAAAGTTGCTTTTTAGGCGAGCTGTACTCCTCATATGATTCAAGAAAAGAAAAAACCAAGGGGAATAATTGTTGAATTGAAGACAAAACAATGGGCATTGCCAGAGTTTTCAAAGTTGAATAACTTTTCTAAAAAAAAGATTAAAAATTCAATATTATTGACATATTTAGTTCAGCACCAAAATGAAAGAAAGAAGATGTTAAAAAAGTCCCAGGCTATGCTACCCAGCCTCAAAGTGGCAACCGGATAGAAATGACTAGGCCAATAACGAAGAAAAACAAGACTCCCATTGAGACGCCTAAGGGCTGTGTTCATTGCACTGGCAGAGATTGAAAGAGAGCCCCAACATCCCAGTCACAATCCACATAATGCTCTTCTAAGAGCGTTCTATGGCTTGGCCTTTGGCCCATCACTAGTCCCGAGAGACTTGGGATAAGAACCACTGGAAACAGAGACGTGATCTATTTAAATCTGCTTGAATCTCTCCTAGAGGGATCAATTGTTCAAACAGGCTGACAGGAGCTTCTGTTGGCCTGGAGTTTCAAGAGTTCATGACTTAACTATTACAATTACAAATTTATTAAATATATTTATTTTGTTAATTAGATTACTATGCGTAAAAATTTTATTTTTGAAAACAGATTTACTAATGCCAAGAAAGCGAATAAAGAAGGACAAATAATTTGCTTCCCAGTTTTAAGTAGATCTATAACAGCATTCAGCACAATTAGATAAAGAGAGGAAAGAAGTATCGTATGGAAAATATTAGCAGGTGATTAAAATCAAAGGCTAAACTTGAGTTGAACATTAAGAGAATCCTCACTGATTCTTCAGCCAGCTTATTTGTAATGGACAGTTCAGTGGAGACAAAGTAAGTGATATATCCACTCAATGTTAACATCACAATCACAAGTAGCCACGTCAAGGTTCGTATCAACCAGAGCTTTGTGAGTTCATCTTTGTCTCTGAATGACTTCTTTTTATGATGACTGTACAAGTTTTCCTACAAGCAGGAGGAAGAGAAGTTTATATCTCAACAGATAATCATTATCTTCAAACATCATATCAATTATCAGTGTATTACTTGCATTGCTACAGTTACTAGGACAGGTCAATATTATCAATTACTAATGTACTTACTTGAATGCCTATAGCTTTCTTGGCAAGTCAGTATTATTACTAGTGTATTATCTGAATATCTAGATTTGCAATGTATTATCAGTATTATTTTTCATACGAAAACCAAGGCACTATGCAAGTATCTTTTTAATTATTCATTATGCAAATGGAAAGAAAAAAAGTTTTATTGATTAGAACAGTGTTTTTTAATAAATATATGTACACAGCTTATGATAATCTCAATTATAGAAAGTCTCAAAAATAGTATTTAATTCTTATTTTGATCCACTTAAATATGTAATCAGTCCACACTACTCAATTTTTTCTATCCCCTACCTCTTCCACAGCCAAGCAGCTAGTCACATTTTTTTCTCTAGAAGACATATCCCCACTTTTTAAATTGTCTAAACTTATTCAGAAATAATGCTGCTATTTATTAAGGGTGTAATAGCTTAATCTCCTGATAAAGTGCAACTTACACTTAAAAAAAAAAAAAAAACAAGAAAAACATAAAAAAACACTTTAGAAAAAAGTTTATACAAAGTGTAGTTGTGGCAATTAGTCTGGATCATCATGTAATTAAATTTGTAATAGATCTAGACCAACAACAATAAATCTGCGATTCAAAATATTTTTACCAATTGTTTCTGTTTAGAGTTAATTCATGCTTTTAGATTTCTCAGTATGCTATGATCCTAACACTTGTCTGAACCAGTTGGAAAAATGGGGGGAAGAAAAGGATATCTGGGTGAATCTTACAATAATTGCTTTTTAAAAGCATTTATAAAAAAAGGGGGAACGACTTGAATTCAAACTCATGGCTCAAACTTCCTCAAGCTGGCATACTAACCACTCTGCTAGTGAGGTGCTTATGTAAATAGAAGATTGTATAATTGTCTATTGTTTGTTTCAAACTTACTTTAAAGGGGGACATAAATTCAGTCATACCAATTCAGTCAAGTACAATTTCTTTCCTTTGTTCAAGATACCAAATGAAATAATTAATTACCTATAGTTAATCAACTAATTGGTTAATTTTTTAAAATTGATTATTGTGTTGTCAAGTAAAAGAAATAATTGTGCTCAGCTTGATCCGAGATTGGGTGTCTTGGAAATAACATACACAAACTTTTTACCAGACAAACAGACAGACAGATTTGATATAAGCTTTGTAAAAAAAAAAGGAAAAGGAAAGTAGTCAACAGAAATAGTGAGGAAATATAAAGACAGTAGACCTTAAATTCATTGTACAGGCTCTTGTGTTTCAGCAGGCTAGCCTCATTGCTTGTAATGCCATAGTCCCAGCCGCTGACAAACATATTGAAGTAACAGTTGATAGTTGGTCCACCAGCCTCAATGTAGTAGATTCTATAAGACCTGAGATAGCTGAAATTTAAAGCAATAATTTCTATATAGAAACACTTGATAAACTTTCTAATCAAAGTGTACAAATTAAACTGAGGCTGAGTAAAACAAGTACTTTGTGAAGTAGTTCACACACAAAAAAAACCATACATGTTGTTTACCTGTATCCTAAAATAATAAGACACAATATATAATAACCAGCACAAGTAAACAGGTAGACATATTTCATCTCATAGGAATGGCCTGGTACTAATTCCATTGTTTGGTTTGTGTAGAATCCATAATACATGATGGAGTTTTCCAGATAACCCTAAAAGAATAATTAAATAAAAATAGAATGTAATCATAAATACACCTTCTTAACACAATCGTCATCCCAAAAGCAACATATGCATGTCAGACATGGAAGTCATCTGCCTAAATTGAGAAAAGACTAAATGTGGCTCAACAAAAATGTCTAAGACAGATTTTGGGAGTCAGTTATATAGATCGGGTCTCAAACAAGGAAATCCTATGCCGAACTGGGAGTCAAACACTTAGTGAGGTTGTGACAGAGTGTCGCATGAGGTTTGCGGGACATGTTCTCCGACAAAATGAACTATGTATGCTAAGAGTTGCGATGACATAGAGGCCAATATGAGGAAAGCATGAAATGCACCAAGATATCTGTGTGTAGTCGCTGAATGAATTCTTTATGTTGTCTGTTGTATTTATGTGTATTTTTCTGTTATGTTGTCTTTATGTGAGAAACGAGTCCTTGTAATCACAACAAATTTCTGTAAGGATCAATAAAGCAGTCTTAGTCTTAGTCTAACTTGGTGCCACACTTTCATGAAGGACCGCAAAACAGTGCACACAATGTGGGAGGAGGCTTCAGACATTGTGTGTGACAGATCTTTGTGGAGACAGCTTGCTGCCCAATGCGCCGAACAGCGCAGGAGGACCTAAGTAATAAAGTAAGTAAGTATAAAACTAGTAGCCTTTTTTAACCCCAACATAGAAGACAAAGAAAAGAAAATTGTTACGATCATTTCACTAACAAATTATTTTTGTTTAATAATGTAAAAAAAAAAGAGGGATTACTTACACATCCAGTAAAGAGATCCAAAAAAGAGAAAGACACATCATCCTCCAATTTCTGAGAACCATACCAGCTATAGAGAAGAGCAGGAATTACTAGCAAGGTAAATGTGAACAAAAAAACTGGGACATTGATAAGGAGCACCCACTTTAGGAAAATAAAATAAGAGACAACACTAGTTCCAAAGCTCCCTTCAATTATCAGTAGATGTGAGCGCCACAAATCTAGTAACCTTTTGAACTGTCTCCATTTTAATGTAAAATACTTTGAGACCTGAAACAAAAAAAAAATGTTGTAGTCTAGCAAAGAATTCAAAAGGCCTTAATTGTAAATCTCTTTCCCATCATTGTAAGGAAATAAGTGTTTATGTTTGAAATGAATAGTTACTTTGTTAAGTCTGTATTTTAATAAAGGCAATCCTCTTTCAGGTTTCTTCACTTTCACCAATATACTGTGTCTGAAACAAAACTAATGTAAATAAAGCTAGTCATAGTTGTATTATAAAGAAATAATTTTTGCAAACACATTATAATGTGAAGAAAACCTCAATATATGGAACCTCTGCATATGAAAGGTGACATTTAAAAAATGTGACTCTGGTACAATCAACATTATCTGATGATGGCTGCCTGGTTGAGTGCTATGTGCTCTGGACTGTCCTCTTGGTGACCCTTAGTTTATACCCTATCCACTACCATCCCCCACAGTCCTAGGGGATGTTTGGGCTAGGATATAGCATTAAAAAAACTTTTAGTATTAGCATTATGGAATAAGGGGGAAAACAAACAATGCAAGCAAACTGTAAAACCTAATGATTTGCTGGACAAAAAGCATAAAAGCATCAGAAAAAAAAATGAAAAGAAAAAGTTGTATTAAAAAAACAACTCTTGTATTCACAGTTTTAGCATTGCCACCATTTCCTTACTTGATGTTTCTCTTTTTGCTTAGTGTGGTAGGAAATGTTCTGACAGCACTGTCCAGGTACCCACTCAGGTCAGTAGCAGACTGCAGATCTTGATCAAGGGAGCCCATAATGTCATCCTCTAGGCTGTCTTCTCTGCTCAATCTCAGAGTCATACGATGAGGTTTCAAACTTTTCTTTCGAAGCAATGTTCTTGCTGCCAAGTCAGCAACGTTTTCTAAAAGAGTTTTTTTAAAGTGTATAAACAATGTACAGCTTTGTTTGCTAATTACTTTCATTAAGTCTTGTTGTTATATATAGTGTTTGGCTGAAAAGATTCTTAAACATTGGAATTTTTAAGGGATACCGGTATCAGAAACCTTGACAAAAATCCTATAGTTTTTCTGAACTAATGTCTATCCAGCCTCAGCTAGGCAGCAAATAAAGGGGGTTATTATATACATCAGCTTTACTTTATTTAACTCTGGTAAGGTATAATACATAACCAAGCATAATCTTAACTACACTTCCATTTTTTAACAGAGGTATACATTTTTTTTTTAATACTCTTTAGTGACAAAAGAATTACAAAAATTACTTTTTTTTTTAAAAGACTTAATACTAAATTTAAAATTTCAAACCTAATTGTCTGCTGGGAAGCTTTTGAAGTAACTCAGCCATTGACCAATCATAGCCCCGGAAATAGTTTGTAGCTCCGATGGTCTTGAATTCATCACTAGCCGCTGAAAACTGTGACATGCTTGGGAAAATCTCATTACTCATTGGGTTTAAGTCAGTGCTAGAGCCAGATTTATGAAAGGCTGAAAATATTATTAGAAAGAAATTACTTATTAACACTGTTATAAATATAAATCATTTCACATTTAATTAATATTGTTGTAATTCTGCCCTGCACCAGCACACTATTAAAAATTGGACAGGAAACACACTGTTGATAGAGAGATAAAGTTTACATCTGCATGAAGCAACTGTGTGTGGCATTGTACATATCTGTCTTTTCCCTTTGCAACTTCTCATGTGACTAAAGAGGTCAATACTTGATATACATCTGCGCCATAGGTTAGGCATAGAATCTGTAATCACCAGGTTCTTTTGCACTTTCACCCTTCTTTCTACTTCTAGTGTGTATGCCATCTGCAGTCCAGGAGTCCATGTGGATATATCCAGTGTCTCTTTTTCTTATCTGTTAGTGTTAATTTTGAAGAGCTTCATGTGGTGTTTGCATACATCAGAATACCTTCAATGTGGGTGACCAGTAGATCACCATACAGAATGTCTGGTGGGAGTCGACCTTGTGGCATTCAGTGAACATAACCAAGCCAGCCAAGGCATTTACTGCTCATAACAATGTGGTTGTCCTGGCACCCTGCTCTTCGCAGAACTTCCTCATTGATTTTTTTTTTTTAATTTGCCACGTTATTTTAAAAATCTGCCTTAAGCATAGGCAGTGGAAGATATTCAGCTTTTTTTTCCTTCTGAGAGTAGGTCATGTTTCACTACCGAATAGCAGAGTGGTCATCACACAGGTTGGGTAGTCAGCAAGGTATTGTCCCACACTATAGCAAATAGTGAAAATAGAAACACTCAATAGACAATATAATAATTTGGGCTTTTTTGACTGATGGCTTGAGAGTCTTAAAGTTTCCCATTAAAAAGCCCTGGTTAGTGTGCTTGTATGTTTCCAAACAGGTTAAGAACCAGTGACTTTCCTGAATCAGTATCTTGTAAGTTGGGAACAAGCATAATGAATGTCCTATTCTGATGCAGTTAACTTGACTTATGAATAAAGCTAGCCTACCTATTCATCTGCAGAACATCCAGCATTTTTATTGTTTCACTCCCTTAAGAGGGTCCCAGATATTTACTTTAAACTAGTAGACCAAGTCACAAGTAATCTATAGCAACTATCTACCTATTAGTGAGATACCATATTTTCGTACATATAACCCACAGGTTATGCAAATTTATATAATCCAATGATAGCTGTGTGGGGTTTGCAAAATATATTTTACTCATAAACATAGCATAATGGAAACTATGGACATACTGGTGGGCCTTTATACCTCCTATAGTTCGCTGTGTGGTTGTGAAATGTCCATTAAAAAGCTTTATGAACATCTGATTATAAACATCAAGAAAACAAATAGTACCAATATGGCAGAGAATATTTAATATACCAGTAATCAATGGTGACTAGTAAGTAAGCAACATATAGACTACAATGCATGCAATACATCCGCACTCAATTGCCAGTCTCCAGTCTCACAAATGTCACTGTCCTTGCTTTGGTTAATGAAGCCACTGTCTTCTTCCAATAGGTGAAGTATGTTGGCAGCAACTCTTGGGTCATAAATTAACTCTTCACATGTGGGGTATATAAGGGTGCAGGTTGTATGATTTTGTTTTTACTTATTTTGTCATTTGTGCAGAGTATAAACATGTGTGGATTGTAGTGTATGCAAGATGTATGCATGAAAATATGGTACGGTACTGGAAACTATGCAATCTTGCGCCAAGTGTCATCTTTGCTTATACTGAGAAATGCTGGCCACAAAGTCTATAATTTGGCTAGCATTTCAACATTTCTTAGCTAATCAAACTGCAATGGATAATGCAGAAGCATCTGCTATTTTGACCCAGAATCCAAGGTAATCAAAGAATGTAAATGACTTATATACTCAGTATCACACCCAGAGTAATAGTGAGGTGATACAGAGCCTAGAATAATCAAAATGTCATTGTTATGGCTCTAAATTGATTTGGCCAATGCTATAACATTAATAGGTAACAAATCGTATCAACCACTGCAAGTTTTATTACCTGTTTCAGTTTCAATTCCAGAGACACCTGAGACATCAAGGTTACTCATTTTTAGTTGTTATTTCCTAATGGGAACTACAAAAAAATAATGAAATAAAGATAAGGTGTATATAAAATTACTAATGTCAGTTTTTTTTTTGGTTTGTTTCAAAAAGGTAACTTTGATAACCTTAGGTTAAAAAAGTTGCAATTATTTTTTGCTCCCAAGTGACAGGTATATATGTTTCAACTAATATCACCATCAGATTTGAGGGAATGTCTTGACCATGATTTTTGAATATTCCTTTTGTATAGTGCATCTTTCATGCTATTGCATGCACAGTGCAGTATGGTCCAATCTCTTTTGTGGTATTGCCATGGGGGAGGGGGGTGTTAGTTAAGAGAAGGTTTCCATGCTGACTTCGTGTTCTCAGGAAAAACAACTTATAGCTCAAGTTGGGATTCTAATTTGAGCCCCCTTGATAGGTAGCCTAGCTGTTTATGCCACTCAGCTAAATACATTTAAAGCTTTTAACTTTAATTTATAATAACGATACAAATTAACTACCAACCCACATACCAAAAAAAAATTCTAATCTTTATGAAAAATAAAAAATAACCTAAACTTCCTACTGGTTAAAAACTCTGCAAATTCTTTTTTTATTTTGATCTGTAAACTAGAACATCCCATAACATATAAATTGGTGATTTTCAAGGACATGGTTCACTGGTGAATGGTTATAAATATAAAAGAAAGAAAACCATAGAATAAATTTTAAAAATGCACAAAAAAGCTAGTTTTTGTGGTCAATGAAACATGCTTAACAAAGAGTTTCTAGTTCTTAACAATGTCATTAAGTGGGGACTCACGGTAGTGAAAATATGTTGGTAACAAAGGATTTCTTATTACTTTAAATCTTTAACTAAATATAAATAAATATTGTTATGAAAGATAAAACACAAGAAAAACCGGACAGATCACAATGGAAAATGACCTATGCCTGCAAATGAACATGACTTTTGTTTTGCGACAGTGAGCATGGTGGCTTGATGATGTAGAGGCAGATCTACAACAGCTAAGAGCCCAGGCATGGCATGGAGATGGAAAGCCCAAGATCGATCAGAATGGAAAGATGTTCTAGAGCAGGCTAGGGCCCTCCATGGGCTGTAGTGCCACTGGGATGGATGTTTTATAATATATGGAGATGTAAAAAACAACAACACATTTTCTAAACTGAACACCAATAGAATATTTTATAAAGGTTCCATTTACATGCCCTAATAAAATCATAGATGATGCAATAATGATTCTTCATCGATACCAGTGTTTTTAACCCCTTCCCTTTCATTTACAATACTGTTACAAGAAAAAAAATATTTAACACTTTTATATGAGTGCACTGAACAAGGAAAATTACAATGTATAAAACATATATAATTGACAACAGTGTGGAGAATTTAATTGCTTAATTTTAATTGCTATTCCAAATAGTCTATTCCAAACTCAATGATTCACACTTCTATTTATTATATAGCATATTTTTATCCCAATAAGTAGTTAAATGACTCCTAAAAAACAGCAAGAGAAAGAATCATTTTCACACTTAGACTGAGAAACATGGGCGCCTGCAGGGGGGTGCAAGGTGGTTCACTTGCAACCTCCTGGATTCTGAGCAGACAACGTCTAGCCAATTTTTTGCACCATCAAAAAATTATCTTCTAAGTACCAACTGTACAAGTAGTGCTTCCACTGAAGTACAGTTGTAAGGATAAGCTTTTATTGTAATAAAATAGAATAGGCTAATCAGGAGTTGATGGCTGACCATGTACCTTTTTTTTTTTTCCTGGCTGGCTCTAGTTACCCATTCCATGCTCTAATAGCACTAAGGAAGAAGGAGTATTTGTACAAATTTATTCTAGCATATGGAACAAGGAATGTGCCTTTACCTTTGTGTCTTTCTGAGTATTTCATTATATTTTGTTTTTGTATAATTGCTACTTTACTTTTGAGTCTTCTCTCCTGAAGGCTTTCTAAATTTAGAGGATGCATAATCTATTAAAAATTATTGGCCTAACCAAGGTTAAATAACATTTTAATTTAAATGTTATTTGATTTATAGAAATTTCTTTTATATAGCGTTTTTAGTCTAAGTTACTGGTTTACCATAAATAATATAAGTGGAATTTATTTGCTTTAGTTTTTTATGTTACTCTTAATCTTAATAACTAACAGTGTATTAACTATGGTTCGACAGTTACGCTGGGCAGGGCATGTATCTCATATGGGAGACGAAGGTATGCCAAAGGCAGTCTTTTTTGGAGAGCTAAAGATGGTAGACGTATAACAGGTGCCCCATGGAAACGCTTAAAAGACCAGCTTAGGTGCAAACTTGACTTAGCTTTAGCTGACATATAAGAGAGCACCTGGTTGCATGCGGCCTCAGAATGAGACAGCTGGAGGTCACTCACAAAGGCTGCACATTTGAGACCAAAAGAAAATCCGCTGTCGAGGACAGACATGAAAAGAAAATCTTAATCGACCACCGGTGGACAATCACAATGGAATGGTTATGCTTGCCCTGGATGATGATGTGGCAAAATATGTAGGTCACAGCTGGGACTGCGTAGCCACGGGAAATACTGCATTCTTCATTATTTAATTATTAATATTCGGACTTGAAGACACAGACATGAGTCATGAGACAAGCCTTATTTTATAAGTTATTAAATTAACTTATATTAAAATATTTATTATTAGATTTAGATCTAGAATCTACTTAAAGTATTAGTTAGTAATAACTAATTCAAGTAATTCTACCTAGTTAACCTAGCTACTAAGCTACTGCTAGGGTCTAGAGTCTAGACGACTCTAGAATTCTACTAATTCTATATATGAGTGTTTCTCCAGTACTGGTATCAAAAAGTGTCACATTAGGTCAAAAATTAAAATGGAAGATTTTGGTTTCATTTTAAGTGTATTCATTTCTTCACCCATTGTACTTTAAGAATTTATCAATAGAAAATGAATTGGAATACATACATTTCCTCAGCAGTGCTGGTAAAAGGGGTACCCACTATTGCATTTCAGGTGCATCACTGGGACACATTTGATGATTAAAGTACAACTAACTGTTAATTTGTTTGCTTTCTTAGCATAATTTGAATGTTTCTATTGTATTAAGCAGCTAGATAGAGAAATTGTAGTTCTTTAGCACTTACGTTATGTTTGCGCTCAATTTAAAAAATGGGACACCGTAGCACCTGTAACACTACTGGTAAAAGTTTTTAAAATAAATTTTTTATAAGAAAATAGAATTTATGCTATACTTGCATTGTAGCTAAATATATAGGCTATTATATGCTGCAATATCTCAACAATAATTCAAGCATTTATTATAACATAACTATTATATCACAAGATGTTGCGGGTGCTACAACGGGACACCAATATGAAATATATGTTTTTTTTTGTTAATACATGCTGAAATACAATTTTTTTAAAGTCTGTAAATACATAACCAATTATTCTTTTATCAATGATTCACAAAATAATTTTCTATAACCATAAATGAATGTACTAGACCTTTGTGTGTGTGTGTTCAATAATCATTTAAAAATATATTAGACATAACTGCCTCAAACATGACCTAATCATAGACTAAAGCAGCTTTATGACTTTCAATGCACCAAGAACAAGACCCAAAACTAGATTTACATATAAATTGAAATATAGAGTAGATTTAAATCTACACAAGACCTATATATATCTAGATCAAGACGTGTTTAGTGTCCCGTGAAGCACCACAGACAATGATAAAACAATAAGGTTTACATTAACTTAGATTAAAAAATAGTATTCTATGTGTATTTTAGATCAAACTTGAGAATAATAAGCTTAATTCTCATTATAATTCAAAACTTTGGTGAGAAAACTACTTATATCTAGATCTCTGAGATTTTCTGGTATCATTCAACATGAGGCGTTTCGGGTGCTACAATGAAAAAATGTGGGACACCATGTCTATTAATGTCTCCTGTTAATTACTATGTAGCCTTTTCCCAAGAAAATGGAGTTTATTGTGTACTAAGCAGTATCAGAGATACCATTAAGTAATTCCCATCTCATTAATAACTTTGTTTAAAAAAATATTGTTCTTTTTGTTAAGAGCGTTTGGGGTGCTTCACCTGGGACACCAAGACCTATTTTACTCAAATTATATAAATTTTTACAGTTTTAAAGAAAAATTACACTGTGTAAATTAATCATAGATGCTTTTAGTAACAGAGAAACAATTGGGAGCAGAATCCTTTACTTTGTCTACTATTGATAAAGGTTTAAAATTTCAAGTTAAGTGGGACACCATATATGTGATGCACCTGTGACGCATTTTTTATGGCAACATCTAAGTAATACCAAAGTAACTATAAAATAAAAAGATATAGAATAGATAATGCAATAACATTATATTGTTAACCTATTTCAGCAAAAATGTCTGTTGAATAATCTTTGCTTTTAGTAGAATATTACTTCAACCTAAGCCTGGTATTCCATGTTACATCAAAAGATGCCATTTTGTGCACTATTTCACACATTTTCTACAATTTTAAAATTCCACAATCCACCTTTCAAGCTAAAAATATCACAATTTATAGATAAACCATTTCTAAGTGAAATGAAAAGAAAATTGTGATATTTTAATAAGAAGTTTTTGAGTTATAGACTTTTTAGTGACCCAGTACCTATTTGTCACCAGTAATGGAGAAACACTCATATATTACCTATTTTAGGCTATATTATATATTTAATATTATAATATATGATATATCATATTCATATACTCATTACCTAGTCAGTATATTACATATTACATAGAATTCATAGATTGATAGATCTACTAGATGTAGATCTAACTAGAGTTTACTAGAGAGAGTAGAGGTAGGACTAGCTTCTACTAGCTAGATCCAGATCTAGTCTAGTATTAGTAGTATAAATCTAGCAAGAGTTAGGGTTGCAAGACTGTGTCTGTATAGACTAATAGTAACTAATAGAGTATATAAATTATAAATATATGGTAAGATCAGGTTTAGGCATTTATATAGTCTTACAAGTCTTATAGATTCTATACACTTTGTACAGAGCACAGATGATATGATTATTCCATTGTATAGTTTCTTCTTACAAGTCTTATAGATTCTATACACTTTGTACAGAGCACAGATGATATGATTATTCCATTGTATAGTTTCTTTTTTTTTTTATTTACATTTTTTTTCCGAGTTCAAATTTGCAGTTTTATTTCAACTTTGAAATAGAGTGGCATCCCCTTTTAACACTTTTTGTTTACATAATTATTTGATCAAAGTGACTTCATCTATTCTATAGTAATAAAGAGTCTAGATTCTATATATCATAATGTTAATAGATAATAATAGATCTAAATCTAGAGTGATATAGATTTTAGATCTACCATGGGCATGTGACTACCTAGTTAGGCCTACGAACTCGATTTCTAGATCTAGACATAGTTTTTGACATAGTGATAGTCACAATCACATAGACTTAGTTAGACTCGTACTCATACTCATAGTAATTACTTAGTATGATACTCTATGCCACTATGGCTATGTGACATGTCATAGTACTCATAGTCATACTCATACTCATAATACTGTGACTCATAGACTTGTCTGACTAGATACTTGTTCATACTTACTTACTAGATCTAGATCTAGATTCTACTTCTAGATCTAGAATCAATCTATCTAGCCTCTAGCCCGGCTGCTGACTTAGAATAAATCAAGTTAGATTAAATCTACTATCATAACTATGATAATATAAAATATAATCTAGACTTTGTAAAGGTTTAAAAGTGTAAGCAACAGTCTGGTGCTGGGTATGAGAACTTAAGACACTTCTCTGGCTCTGACTAAGGAAGATGTCAAGCATTGAAGTAACTTCACTTCAGTAAGTTTAAGTTTGTCTTTTATAAAATTTAATAAATAATCTTATTCTAAATATAATTAACTAGTCAACCAGTGGCGTAGCATTACTAGCATACGCTGCTATTTTGCAGGGCCGGCCTTATGTGACCACAGTGGGCTCCGCACTTATGCAACCGAAGTGGGCCCCGCACTTTCATTAGACCCGCGCTAATTCTAGGTGTATAAATTATTATATTAAACCATTGTATTTAGAAAAAGGTCTCAATTTATGCCCTGCCACGTCTGCCTAACATTAATGTCGCATGATCTTTAAAGGCCTTGAAACTAGGCATGTTGGCAGCTTCTTTATGAGTGTATGTTCTTTTAACCATTTTTTTTCTAGAACAAACCTGTCTGTCATGGTCGAAAATTTGTTCTGGTCGATAGGCGCCTTGCTCAATTATCTCATCCAGCACATAATAAAATTCCCCAGCTACCTCCATATTGGCACTTGCTGCTTTACCATGAATGTTGTGTAGACTGTATCAGCGTTGAAAGCAATAGAACTAACCTTTGCTTGCTCTGAATGTTTCGGTACACTCTTCTCCCTTACGTGCTTTTGGCATGGCAAAGATGCTAAGTGCCTTGATCTTTATGATATGGAGACCAAAGGGCATTTTCTTGCTTATTCAGCTCTTACACTTCCATATATCCCACAGTAATCTTTGCTCTGTCAATTTCTCTATAAGTATGTTTGAACTGGCTGAATGAGGAAATCCATGCTAAAAGCAAGTTTCTGAGTTTCTTAGCGGAAGAGCTTGTAGGAGTTGTACCTTTTTGTCAGCCATGTTGATGGGATACTTTTGATAGTAAAATTTAGAAAAAAAAAACTAACAAAGTGTGAGAAAGAGCAATTGCATTGCCGAGATGAGCTGTGTCAGCCCAGCTTATCATACACATCACACCACTGTGCTGCCACTGCTCCATGTACCACAAGAAATTATCACTCTGCCATCCGTCATATCTTTAAAATGTGGTCATATATCGGTATTATACAGAAATGATTATTTATTAAATTCCCCTCGTTAATCAGACCCATCGTTAAGTGAGGACTCACTCAGTGTACTGAATATGAGAAGATTTATATTTTTTTTTTTTCATTTTAACCTGCATGACGTGTAGGGCGTAATCATCTTCTATTTCAAAGTAACATCTGTATTATATAAGATAACCTTAGAGGTCTTTTAAAAAAAAATTTAAGGGTTTTCTTTTAACTAGTATTTTTGACATTTTCTACTTTGCAGATACTGGAAGAGCTGATAAAGTGATTACAGAAATGCACAAGTCCACATCATTTGTTTCTTATCGGTACAGTACCTCTGCTATTGGTCATATATATAATTTATTATTATAGTCATTATTTTATCGGAGGAACATGAACAAAATTATTCAAAATGATCAGATGAAACTCTACAATTGTCAATCTAAGGATTGTTTTCAAATCTTTTACTTAGTTACTTGAACTTTGTACATTCTTAAGTAAGATAATAACTTTTTTGTGTGTGGATAAAACAAATATATATGATAATTGAAAATGGACTCGCACAAAAAAATTCACCATCGCTATCTTTGTGGAGGTCTTTCTAAATTAAAATCATCGACAGAGCATATTGATACAATCCTTGTAGTTGGAGACTGTAATTTTCCTTGTCATCGCACAGTGCTGGCAGCCATGTCCACTTATTTCTGTGCCATGTTCAGTTCCGGAATGAAGGAGAGCCATGAGAAGGTAATTACCCTGAAAGGAATTTCACCTACTCATTTTGAAAAAGTCTTAGAATTCTTATATACTGGCAACATTGAGTTGACCTACGACTCTGTCGTGGATCTCCTTCAGATCTCATCCATGTACCAAATAGAGGCTTTGCAACTAATTTGTGAAAAGTTTTTAGCCAATGATATTTGTATTCAAAACTGTATCATAAATTGGAAATTGGCTTTATCATACAACAGTCCATTGCTTGAAGAAAAAGCTTTTTGGTTTATGACAGAAAATTTCCCAGAGTTAAAAAAATCAAGAGATTTTTTAGAGTTGAATAAAGATGAACTGATCAGATATATTGATGCTGATCATTTAAATGTAGAGAAGGAAGAAGATGTATTAGAAATGGTTACTACCTGGTTAGATTATGATTTGGAAAGAGGCAATAAACATGTGCTGGAAATTTTCAAATTTTTACGCTTGCCATTAATGGAAACAGATTTTGTGAATAGAACATGTCAGAAAAGCCTATGTGTACAATCAAATAAAACCTGCCTGGAATTTATCCAGAAAGTTGTGAAAGCTAATCAGAATTCAAATTTTTTGGGACTTGAACTTAATCCTTGTATATTCAAACTCAGGAAAGAGCATGCTTTAGTGATGGTAGATGGTAGGCGACAGGAAGTGTTTTGTTTTACTTTACATAGTAAAAAATTGTATTTCTTGGCCAAATTCCCTTATTTTTCCAATGCTAAAGCAGCTTGCGTTCATCAAGGGGACATCTATGTTTCTGGAGGGTCAGATGAACAAACAAAAATGGTAAAATTTGTTACAGAGCAGAACAAATGGGAAAATTGTAGTGATCTGATAGAACCTAGATATTTTCATGTCATGCTGTCTCTTGGAGATTACATCTATATCCTTGGGGGGTATACAAAAAACTCAGCCAAGAACCCAGTAACGGTTGAGAGGTATGATCCTGCAACTAATGAAATCACTACTGTTGGAGAAATAGCTCACCCTGCTGGAAAGATATCAGCTGCATCTTATGGGGATGTTATTTTCATGTTTGGTGGAAGTGAGAATTGCTATGACTATGTAGATAATGACATTCACTCCAAGCCCACAGTATTTCATAGCTTTAATACAAAGACGAATACATCCTGCTTGTACAGTAATATCCCAACTATCACTGTTGGAAGTCAAGCTCTTACAGTTGATGACACTGTTTACATATTCAGTCCTAATGGAAATATATTGACCCTCTCAGAAGAGAAGACCCCAATAATCATACATGTCCTAAAATCTTTTGACCATCGTCATTTCAGGGTTGTTAACCATCATGGTTGCTTCTTCATTCTGCAACTTGCAGCTCCGAAATTTCATGATGAAATTCTGGTTTTGTCCTGGAACCCTCAGACAAAAGAAGAATATGTTTTACTCTGGGATAAGCTTCCTAGAACTCTTTTAGATTCTCATTGGATGAAGGTAGCCATAAGTAAGCAGCATTTGCGATATGAATGCAACCGAAGATAATGTTTTAGTGCTTGTCTTAGTATTAAGTTTGCCTTATACATTTTTTATAGTTTTAATATCTATCTCTATATACATATATATATTGTTATATTTTACAATTCTTGGAATGAGTATTTGTGTATTTTATAGCACAGTTTTATTTTGTCTAAAATGTTTATTGTTAAACTGTTATTTCAACATCCATGGGATCTCCTTTTTTATGTATACAAAATTCAAAATGACCATATGCTTTATTAAATACCTGGTATTGATTTCTATTTGTAGGGGTTACCAAAGATAAGTCCCCAAACAAAGCAGATCTAGGACTCATTCTCTTATTATCTTACTTGACAGACATCAGTTAAAACTTATTGTCAATTAGTGTTTGCATCCAAAGTTTTTACAGTGTATTTGTACAGCTTTTTCAGTTGTATTTTGTTCAGTTCTCTATTATCAAAATTCCATTTCTTTGTAATACTATGGTATTAAATTTAAGAGATTCTACTGGAAATAATGCCTTGTGTGGCTCAAAATACTAGAAAAATCTGCATTTGATGGTCACTTTCTATATCAAAAGATACCATCATTATTATAATTTGTTTTTAGTGTGCAGTGATGTCTCCTACAGAGTGCGTTTGAGTGACATGCATCTTATTTTATTCTTATGTACTAAATTTGGACTCACATGTAATAGTTTTAATTAGGATAGCAGTTCTGTTTTTCAAACCTTTTATGGAAAAGCAAAATATTGTCACAAAGACACAAAATTAATCACTCTTGATGTTTTAAGTATCTGTACCAGTATACAAGCTTTCAACAGCAAAACTTTTCTTTGTGCCTGATAGTCTTTGTTTTTACAATAAATGTAGGATGCTGGTCAACATTTAAAAAAAATTTTGTGAGCTGTCTACTTAATTTTTTATTATAGAACATCTAATCTCATCAATTTTATGTTAAATTTTTGGTGGAATGATTATTGTCCAATTTGACTGTTAAAAACCAGTTCAAGGCCAATTCATGAACCCTTTGTATGAAATGTCCATTGTTGTTTACTTTTAGTCAATGTTTTATAATCAACAACAAAACACAATATAAAAGTCCACTAATAGTACAAGATAAGCATCAACAATAAAGCACAGTATAGTTGTAGATCAAAGTTGGCCTTGGTTTAATCTGCCAAGACTTTGAATATAATAAGCTATTCAAAGCAAGAATGAGAAATCATAGCAATCTTCAAACACATTGTCAAAGATATCATACTCATCTTTCGAATCAGGAACTTCATTATTTAGAATAGACATCTTTATGGGTGGTACTGGTGCTTTAAAGTGCAATGTTTGTTTCAAAGCACAATACCTATTATTTGATTTTTTTTTCTTTATACACACACAAAGATCTTGATATAAGCGAGATTTTATGCCCTATACATAAGATATTCAATTGAAATGAAGCTCAAGGATTTGAGATGTAATGGGTTATGATTATATAATGGATGAAGCATTACAATTAGCTTCTTAGGCAGCCTTATCATCCTCATTAAATCCTTGACTTGTTTATTTGGAGTGTTGTAAAAATATGCCCAAATATTTCTCCATTCTTCTGATTTAAAAGACATCTACAGGAGCTAAAAAAAAAAAAATAACAATCTTGTAAGTATTTGCTAAAGCTGAGTTCTGGCCATTCATAGGTGAAGAAAGAGAAGAAAAAGAGGTGAATGTGAACATTTTTTTTTTTTTAAATTTATATGCATCTACCTCTAAGTATATTCTTGAATCATGACATGATATTTGGTAGTCTATTCTTCATGGTAATAATTTATATTCGGGTAGTCTATATTCAATGTTTACAAACTTTTCAATTGCTTACTACATTTTGTTGTTGTTGGTTTTATGCCTTTTTATATAAGACAGCTTCTAATGTTCTTTAATTCAACTTTGTAAGTTTATGAGTATAATTTTCAAATATCAACAATGGGGACTGATATTTTAATTGGAAAAAAAAATAGTTAGTAAAGAAACTTCTATTATTTTAATTTTTAACACACTTTTTTTTTTTTTTTTTTTTTTGTTATAACTCCCTTTTTTGATTCCTTCCTTTGAAATAGAGTTGCACTTGATTTGTATATTTACTAAATTGATGTCTTTCTTTTATGATATGTAAAGTTTTTTTTTATTTGTGCAATATTTAAGTTATTGGTATTGTTGTTGTTGCTGTTTCCTTGACTTTTTTTTTTATTTGAGGGGTTTACCCCAAGGAATGACCTAAATGATCTAAGAATTGGTAATATTAGAAATTAACTTTGGATTTGTTAAGTTTTGTGTTGTTGATTTTTTTTTTCTTTGACAGAAACTTTATACAGTTTTGGTCCACCAAGTGATATACTTGTCTTTCATCTTACATTTTGTTTTTCTTAAAATAAAAGTGGCCAAAAAAAAATTTCATTAAATTTTCTTTCATATTTGCAATGTACAATGATTGCCCACAGATCAGTACAGAAGTTGGCAAAGTGGATTTCCAGCTTTAAGAAAATTTACATGAAAAAGGTTTAGTTGAATTAATTCTAATGTAAAACCTTTTTTCTTTACCTTTTCACGTTACTTTGTAAACAATATTTAATAGTAAACTATAATATATGTATGTATAAGTACAAACAATAATAAAACTATCTAATAAAATATTCAGAAAGATACAAAGAAATTTAAAAAAAACAAACATTTTTCTCCATAGTAAAGAATAAAGAAATGTTCTAATCAATGCAAATTCTAACAAGGACCAGGTCACTTGAATCAGAAAATCAATGATAACATAGTTGATATAATATGTGGGCTGCATGTTGTAAATTCATGTTTGTAGGAATAATTCAAAGCTTTTGATGTTATTTGTTGCCTGTTTCTTCCTGCTCACTTTTCCAGTCTCCGTTTATGTTGACCAGTAATTCATCCTTGAACTGATGTGTGCATAACTGAACTGATGTGTAGTCAGCTCTTCTGTGTGCCTTGTAGTTAGTAGAAGTGTACACACACACTTCTTTTAACAGTTGCCTCAATCATAGAAATATTGTTCTTTATTCAGTGTGATACAAACAAACAAACAAAAAAGAAATAAAATAAGGGAATGTGGGGTAGGAATGGTAGAATTTTTTTTTTTAAATGCTAGATTTGCCTCCCTTAAGTTTAAACCTTATGCCAAATTTTTTCTTTCCAGTTCATAAAGTCTAGTTACTTGACCAACTGGTCTCATTGTCTTTTATTTTGTTCATTCTAGAAATATTTTTAGAGAATAATGGTTAATATTGATATTAAAAATAAATGAATCTAAAAAAACATTTTGGTTGCTGAGTAAATGTATTGTAAATACAGTTAATATTGAAAATGGAACTATAAAGAACTATTAAAAACTTGTGTATATTCTTATTGTGATATGTAAACAGTGTGAAACTTTATTTTACTTGTAATTTGAGTTTATCTTTAAAGTATTGAATTCTAAAAACATTTTATATATTATGTGATTATCTTTAGTTTCCTTTTAAATCCTCTACATGTCTGGTATTTAAAATGGACTTTATTTCATTTTGTCATATTTAACTCACAAAGACATCCATTTCAATGTATCATATTCATGAATTTCTGTAGAAAGATTTTTTTTCTCCAGATACAGAATTTACATGAAAGAGAAAAAATATTGTTTAAGTTTATATTTTTTTGAAAAAAAAAAGTTTCTTTTGCTCAAACATCATTTTGTATGCCTTTTGTGATTTGTATATTTTTTTCAAACAATATTATTGTAACTGTAATACATAATCACAGTTTTACATATTGGCATTATCTTTTGTTATGATTGTAACGCATCAACTCAAGTGTGTGGTTACAATTTTTATGCTCATGCAGAATTTTTAAAAAACCTGCTGAGTAATATAAAGGTTAATAGATATGAAAGTATATGATATACCTGGTACTATTAAAATATATTGGTGCTAAATAAATGTATTGATAGAAACCAGAAACTATTTTGTTTCTTTTTAGTTTTACCACCTTTTTTTTCTATTTAGTTAAGTTAAGATAAATGATCTGTTTATTGAATCCATTTTCCTCCAAAGTCATTTCTATTTCAAAAATCTTCTATTATAAGTTGGAAAAGTCTTTTTTTTTTTCCATTTTTAAATTTCACTTGTATTTTTTTTTTTATCATCATTGCATCGATGCATATTTTGTATTTTCCCCATTTCCATTACTTCTGAGTCTAAAAGTAAAATAGATATGGTAGATCAGAACTAGATATGGTAGATGAGAACTAGAAATGGTAGATGAGAACTAGAAATGGTAGATGAGAACTAGAAATGGTAGATGAGAACTAGATATGGTAGATGAAAACTAGAAATGGTAGATGAGAACTAGATATGGTAGATGAGAACTAGAAATGGTAGATGAGAACTAGATATGGTAGATGAGAACTAGATATGGTAGATGAGAACTAGATATGGTAGATGAGAACTAGATATGGTAGATGAGAACTAGAAATGGTAGATGAGAACTAGATATGGTAGATGAGAACTAAAGTGATTAGTCCCTGAGACTAAGATACATGAAGGAGATGGGATAACTTGGCTCCTCTGCACCTTGCATAATATGTGCCCACTGAACTGGTGAGCTTATCTTCATCACACCACATGAGGTTTTGGTCAACACTTTGAACTGCTAATGCTTTGTCATTTTATCAATTATCAACAATTTTTCTTTTTTTTGTACAAAAATATTTTCACGAGTTTTTTTGGGTGTAGTGATTTTTTTCTTCTTTATTTAATTATATTCAGTTTTCAATGTTTGAACTATTGCTTTTGTATTTGTGTGTTAAAAGCCAACAAATCTTCAATAAATAACAGAATGCAAAGTACCGCTAGCTTATATTATCTTTTTGATAGAATCATTATGACTTGTAGCACCAAACTGCTGGTAGACAACAAAATCGATGCATGCATATTATATTTTCATTTGTAACGCTTGAACTTGAATAACTTTTTTGGTGAACAAAACTAAATAGAACTTTTAGTAAAATACAGACAGAATAAACTTTTGAAGAAATGCAATAAATAGAGTAAGGGTTAGTAATAATATAAAATGGTATTTTAAACAAAATCTAACTCACTACAATAACACGTCTTTTCAGTTTCACGTGCTGGGGTCGTCTGTCTAAACTCAGAATCACTTCTTCCCACCGTCAACATAGAAACACACACACTCCATAACAAGAATGTGACTTTTACCCACACATTTCTAGACCGGAAAGAATGAAAACTTGATTTAACGGGGCCACTTGATCCAGTCTTAACCTGTTTACGCAGTCCTAAATTCATTGCAGCTGACCACTTTGGGCGGCAGATGTACCAGCTAGCTCATGTTGTTGGGGGTCACGTTGAGAACGTATGAACAGAACTTCTTTGTTGACTAAATATACCAATATAGTCGGATACGACCTAATCTTTACAGTTGCAGATTGAGACCCTTGCATTGCTGAGCTTCGTGTAGACCGTCAAGAGCGAACTCCCGATAACGAAGTGTGTATCTACAAAGGGAACTGGCGAACTCCTGATAACGAAGTGTGTATCTACAAAGGGAACTGGCGAACTCCTGATAACGAAGTGTGTATCTACAAAGGGAACTGGCGAACTCCTGATAACGAAGTGTATCTACAAAGGGAACTGGCAATTCGTGAGGAGAAGTGAAACTAGACTCCCAACTCATTTGTAGGGTTTCTTCGTTCATATTGGGTTTATTATCATCTACTTTGGTTTGACAGAAGCGATACTGAGGTGGTAACTGAGGTGAGAAATCGTACAACTTTTGAGTCATTGGCGAAAAATGGTATGAAATTCCGGTATTCTGACTTAGGTGTAAATGGTAAACAGTATTGGGTCAAGCACCCAGCCTTGGGATAAACCAAACCTCAATATTGATCTTCATGACACTGTCAATTAAACTTCTGCGACAGTTAGGGAACGTTTGGTCTGGACCCGAGCCACGTTAGAACAGATCTTGAAAAAACCAAAGTGGCAGAAATCAGCATCTCATTGTCTAGCGTATCAAAGTCACTGACATGACCGGCATCAAAAGAATTGATAATATGACCTACGTGAGCATTATGGAGTATGTCATTTGGTATGCTTACTCTGATCACAGTTGTCCCGTTGCTAGAGCGTTTTCTATACGAGGATTTAAATTTCTCCAAGGAACTACAATAAGCAAGAAAATATAAAAAGACTTCCTTATTATAACAAAAACAATTCTTTGGAGCATAATTTATCAGAATGCTATTACATATACAAATATATTTTAGTTGAACTTGGCATTATATTAAAAATTTACAGCATCTCTCTAGTTTTACTTGCACATTGCCAACAACAACCTATTATTTTTTCTTGTCTCGTCTAAACTCTTTATTTTTCCTACTTGGAGATCTACTCGATAATAAAGACCTCTTCGCTTGTGTGCCCTTTTTACTACCAAATAAAGCGGCAAAAGAAGACACTTTCTTGGCCTCGATCTCTGGCGGCTCTGCTCTGATTATTTTCACAGACTTTCTAAAGGATTGTGTGTTTTGCTCTGACAAAAGGTTCATAATGACACCAATACTTCCTAAGATGTGCCTGTATTCTGTCATTTTGTTTTTATCCACTTCGCTGGGGTGAAAATGGCTAGCGACTCGACCTTTTGTAAATGATGTCTGCTCTAGTAAAGATAGCGCTTCTGCAGTTTTAGCTTGCCAAGGTGGTTTGTTATTTACCAATAATGAATGTCGTTGCATTTCTGTTTTGTTATCTGGTCTAACAATGTTCGCAAGTTCTTTTGGTTTTATTTTGTTTGCATCTACTTCAGCGGTATTTTTTGTGACAATGCAATGCGTTGTCTCGGGAGAATCAATGCGGTTTTGAAGTTTTGAAGTATTCACGTGTCTGTCTTTTCTGGAAGAAAAATGGTTAGAGATTAAATCATGTTTTTGTACAGGCTGGACTTGGCTTATTTCTGACAAGTCTCTGTGTAGCTCTTCATTCAATGCTGGAAGAGAACAACAACTTCGTTGCATTGATCTACGTTTTGGGTGTAACGTCGGCTTTCCTTGCACTCTGGCTGCATTCATCATGTCCTCAAGTCTAAATGCTGCAGCCTTTTTCCGTTCAAATTTTCCGATTTGGGACCATTCTCGCGGAGTTCGAAACAAGGAATCGCTGTGACCTAAAGACGCCATTCCTTTTCGGTGTAGGTGCTGAGCAATATCTTTGTAGCCCAGTCTTCTAGCAAGAAGATATGCGGTTGATCCCAGATTGTCCTCGACATCTACAGAAACGCCAAAACGATTATGGAAAAGGGTTAATAGCTCTACTAAAGGAAGATTCCCCGTGAGAACTGCATGATGCAACGCTGTGTTGCCGTCTTTGTCTTTGTCCATTAAGTTCATATCTCCACCAGCTTCTTCCAACAAGACTCGAACCTGCAAATGTAACCAATATGAATGTAAATAGTTACATTTGTGAATATTACGTAATAATTATCACAAGAACACCAAAAGTCAATTAATTTTAACGGGTCAGTTGGTACCCTAACGATGTAACTCTGATTTAAAATGTTACCATTTTTAAATTAATGATGAAATATCTATGAAGAGACACTATAAATCATTTAGATCAATTTTACAAAAGTCACATTGATTTTAAAGCTATGCTATTTATGACACTCGACTTGATAGGGGCCTGTCGTTTCTTATCAGCTCTGGATTAACTCATTGACTGCTGTGTTTTGTTTTAAAAAAAATGCTACTTTTTTTAAAAAAATAAGAAAATGTTCCAAACATGGCTAAAACAAAAATTTATTGTTTAAGTACCAATGATGCTATAGTAACATATTTGGTATCAAAGTAAAGGTAAATGAATGGAGAATGTGAAAATGTAAACATCTTTCTATTTAAATATAAGATACAAATTATAATCTAAATAATATGACACTCAGAAAAAAAAATGGATGCCAACTTTAGAACTTTTGAGACCTAAATTTAGATTTTGTTCTTTGTATTACTGTTGAAACAGCATATTTAGACTATTTACAGCATTTTCAAAAAGAAATGTGATAAAACAGTCAATAAAAGATGATGAATCATTGATTATATTATTATTTTTACCTTGTTTTTTAGTCAGAAAAAAAGTTAAAATTATTGCGCTTTTCATTACTACCAATAACAATAGATACCAGTACTAAATCTATCAACCAAATGCACTCAAATATTATGTACATTTGAATCAATGGGATATAGATCTAGATTTGTCTTCTTTTTATTTGCATAGAACATCTTTCATTCTAATACTAGACCAGTGCAAGACATAGGCTAGCGAGAGATCAAAGCCTAAATCTCTAACTAGATGAAGGACAATAAAAATCCTAATTCATTTTACCTAAGATTTAGACATCGAATAGATCATTATTACTGTTCCTTTGTGATATTTTCAAAAAGAAATGTGATAAAACAGTCAATAAAAGATGATGAATCATTGATTATATTATTATTTTTACCTGGTTTTTTAGTCAGAAAAAAAGTGAAAATTATTGCGCTTTTCATTACTACCAATAACAATAGATACCAGTACTAAATCTATCAACCAAATGCACTCAAATATTATGTACATTTGAATCAATGGGATATAGATCTAGATTTGTCTTCTTTTTATTTGCATAGAACATCTTTCATTCTAATACTAGACCAGTGCAAGACATAGGCTAGCGAGAGATCAAAGCCTAAATCTCTAACTAGATGAAGGACAATAAAAATCCTAATTCATTTTACCTAAGATTTAGACATCGAATAGATCATTATTACTGTTCCTTTGTGATAAATTATGGATTTAGAATAGTTTTATATTTTACTTTTATTTAGTAGTAAACCTATTGGAGTGCAACTTGAACCAGTATAGTGATGGTGATGATTTTTACCAAAAAATAATACTAAAAAAAATTGCTAGAAAATATACCAAGAAAAGGCCCAGCATGGTGGATGAATATTGGATTTAGATCTGCCATTTCTGTTGTTTTCATTTATCTAAGGGTTAGATCTATAGGAATCTACAAAGGTGTAAAGATAAAAGCATAGATCTAGTCAACCTTGATCTACATTCAAGACCTAGCCCTAGTCTAAGGCTAAAGCCTAAGCGTATAAGGCAATACTAGATCTAGATCTAAATCTAAATGCTAATAATGTCCAAGTCTGCTTCATCCTATGCTAAATCTTGATCAAGATCTTCATTATTACAATTCATAGAAGTATAAATAAAACAATAATAAAGCTTCTTCAGTAGTAAACATTGTGGGTGTGTCTTGGAAAAGCATAGCCATGATGTTGTAGATTTTTACAGATAAACAATACTAAAAAAAAAAGAAAATGGGGAAAAAATGCCCACAGTGGATGGTTATTTGATGTAGATCTACCATTTCCTTTCTTTTTATTTACCAGAAGCTTAGATCTAAAGATATATCTAGATCTAGAGTCCAAGTCTAGAGATAAAAGCTTAGATCTAGTCAATCTCGATCTACAGACTACACCTAGCCTACTGACAATAATAGATATAGATCTAAATACTAATAATATAGATATAAATACGCTAAATTTAGACCTACCTGAATCTAATCTATATATCTAGATCAAATTCTTCATTATTACTATTTATTTGTGATAAATTTTAGAATAATTATAAAGTCTCTTTGGTAGTCAACATTGTGGGTGTGTCTTGAACTAGCGTAGTCATGGCGACGTTTTTTTACATTGTAAAAAAAGTAATAAATAAATGTCTAAATAAAGCCAAAAGCTTCTAATTTCTATGTAAACAAAGGATGAAGAACTCTTTTATAAAGTAAAAATAGTTCCACTGTTGTTAGTTAAAAATTTTAATTTAAAAATGCAACGAAACAAAGGTAGGGTAAGAACGTTCCGTGCGTTTAGGGCAGACAGACCGTCTATGGGATAGACGCTCCGCACTCATTGAGTTAAAGATTGTTTTTAGGCCTACTTTAAAATCCAACAATAAAAGTTTTATTGTAGTAGGCCTATACATTAGAAAGCAAATAACGTGATAAACATTCGACAAAATAGAAAAGATGAAATAGACAACCGTGCGTGTTACTAAGTCGAATTGGTTCTAACACTTTAAACAACTTAGTCTCAGCTTGTTAAAAAACTACTTAGTCTAAGCATGGAACTATACTAATGGAACACCAGCTTCGAGTTTTTTACAAAGACAAAGAGAGTCGAAGTGCCGTCGCGCATCTTTTTTCGCGCACCATACCAATTTGAAAAATCGATGAGGATGCCAAAGAAGAAATTTACTCCGAGAGCCACTTGGATTGACCTTCATTGAGAGTAAAACTTCCCCACACTATATTTTATTAGATCTGTAAAAACTTTATCCATTTTCTGACTATCTGATAAAATAGATACAATTTCCCTGAATAATGGATCGTCACAAAAGATTTTTTTTTAAGGCCACTTCATTAAAATAGGTGTTTCCAGTACTTCCTCATTTGGGTATTTTACACAAAATCTGGATTTTTTTTATGTACATGTCATTTTTATCATTTGTCCCGCGCAACCAAACCATCCACTTTTCCCGGTCACCAATGTTCTTAACAAGATATCAAGAGAGAGAGGCTGGTCCATTATTTGCGTAGTCCAGCCAGCTTTTTTTTTGACAACCTTTTTTCGTTCTCTCTCATGAAGGATATGTTTTGAAAATTAGTCTTACAAAATACAATTCCAAACCAACTCATGCAGTTATCGTCTTTTCACAGTATTGAGGAGTCATCCTTTTTGCTAGCCAGAGTGTTAATTGGCAAAAGTGAAAAATTCATTTTCTTTAATTTTTTAAAGTAAATATTCATAACTATATCTTTTATATAATAATATATTTTTTAAATAATAATCTTTTATATAGACATGCTTTAATAGATCTAATAAATGATTAACTCGGACCTACCAATAAGGGTATATAAATACTTAAATCTGGGTATTTAAAATTTCGAATGCGAATTTTTAAAAAACCGAACTTATATTGATCTAGATCTCTTGTATAATCTAGAATAATATAGATCTACAACACCTAGGCCTAGACTAAAGTTAAAGACTAAAGTCTAGATTTATTTAACGTTTAAAAAAAAAAATCAATAGATCTAATATAGACAGTCATGAGATCCACTCTATTTTATCTAGATCTAGATCTAGACCATACATGAGATCAATAATTGTCAGTATGAATATTTAATTATTTATAGAATAATATAGATCTAGTCACAATCTAGTCAAATCTAGTCACTCTAGTCTAGAGTCTAGATCTATCGATCATCTATGATCTAGTCTGTCTATAGCTATACTTACTATTATACACTTTTACAGTATATGAGTATACTCATACGAGTCATACTGGCTATACTATAGTATAGACACTATAGTTAGTATAGTTAATACTTTTTAATAGTAGATCTATAATCTATCAATTCTATCTAAATTATTCTAAATCTAGACTTCACTTTCACATCACATTCAGTCATTCACACGATTATTGATACAGACAGTGAATGAAACGAATGCAGTGGTTATACTGATTATACTTAAAGTGACGATACTACTTATAGATCTACCAGTTGATAAACATCATCATCATCATAGTTCATAGATAATAATCTACATCTATAATCATAGTGCCCTTTATTTAGTCAATATAGTCAAGTCAAGGTAGTGGAACGTAAACTCGAAGGTTTAATACAATATGGTATGAGTCTATGAGTTAGTATAAGATCTAATTATTTTGTTGTTACTTTGTATGTGACAGTATGTCAATGTCTCAATTAAAATAATTAATATCACCAGCCATATCATTTTAAATATTTAAAAAGTAGACATAGATTTTTATTATATTATAAATAGATAGATTAGATGTACATATAATTTTACAAACTTTAGAAATGATAGAGTTTATTTTTTATTGATAAGCCTTCTAGACTAGATCTAGCATCTCTAGCTAGACTCTAACAACATGTAGATTGTAGATCTTTGAATTGGATCGATATTCTCCTTCCTAAATTGTCTCTAAAGTCTATAGCTGATTTGAGAGGCCCAACGAGGCAAGACGAGTCTATTAGCACTCTGTCTCTTGATCTATCTAGTAGGCCTACTAAGCTAGTGCATTAGCCATAGTGACCCATAGTGTAGTCAAATCTTGACAACTAGTTGAACTAGTCTTCTAGATCTAAGCTTCTAGAATAATTAGATCTAGATCCAGTTTAGATTTAGAGTATACAAGTTTTTACTACCTAAAATACTAAATCTACTGATCTAAATTCTAGATATATAGATCCAGTTCAGATTATGATATAAAAATATTCCACTAGCTAAAATTCTAAATCTACTGATCTATACTTAATATGTTAGATATTATATGACATCTATCTACAAAAATTTTTATTAAGATATAATTATAGATTCTAGACTAGTTATATATGTACATAAAATATATAAATAAAAGATAAAATTTATGCAGGCCTAGGTCCCATAAATTTATAATTGATCCAGATCTATCAGTAAAAGTTACCTTCGATTGGCAGTTTTACCCAATCTAATCTATACAAGACAATTTATAATCCATGCCTTGCCTACACCCCATATTCCATGCCATACCCAGACCCATGAGTTCATGAAATAATAAATGATGTGGTGTCAAGTTGGATCTATCCCCTGAAATTCAGTACTTTAATATAAAACTCACATATCTAGTTAATTATTTGCTGACACTCTGATAAACTTGGACTTGTGTGATACATATATGTTTCTTATCAGATTTAATTAATGAAGTTTTGGTGCATTTTAACCAGTAATAAGGCTACAAAAGTAGCATCAGGTGTATTCTAACCATTGGTATTTTTCCTGGCAACATTTCTATTCTAGTCTGACTCTGTGATAAATTATAAATAAAAAAAAAATGTTTGTAATGTTTCAGTTATTAACAAGTAGAACCATGGCAACCAGTTCTGATGATGTACCAGAATGGCTCAAGGATCATACTTATACTATTTCTACTCTCTGGGCATCCATTCAATATTTAATGTAAGTACTACTATACAATTTTTATTTTAGTTATCTAATAGATGTTTTATGAATTGTGTGATTTTCATGGTCAAGCAACATCCAAATATCTGGGATGGAATTTAACATTTTTCTCTAACTTTTTTATTTTTTTATTTATAACACTCTTAAGCACATTCATCTTTCATGAATGCCTAATATACCTTGGCTGTTGTGCAGGCCATTCCTTTACAATAAACTGTTAGATGAAATTAGGCAAAATTGTCTGATAATTTGTATGTTTGATACAACGTTTTCAATTTAATAATATTATTTTTTAATTGTAATGTTTTCAAAAGAAATTAACCAATATGCCTAATTGTATAATTACAGTTATGTTTGGAAATGCAAGAAAAAGGCATGCATTCCTGAAAAGTCAATGATTGGTTGCACCTCTTAAAGGTAAGGTACTGCAATTTTTCCCATGTACTTTTCTCATAAGCTGAAGTACTTGTATTTTTGAAAAAACTAGTTTTCCATGAAAATGTAAATCATAATATATGTTATAGTTGCTTTTAGATTAGTTCAATGTGCATAAAATTAACTGAACATCTGCCTTCACCTATAGTAATAATTCATAACTATTAAGGTCAGGGCCATGTCTACACATTAACGCAGTAGCTCCTTTTAGGTACAGACTATTTTTAGAATGGCAAAATTATATAACTATAATTAATAACATATATACGTTTAGCATGGTCAACACATATGTCACACATATTTTTTAATTTTTTTTTAAATCCTTTTATTTATTTTTATAACTAGATAACTTTCTGTTATGAGAAAAGATGAGATTCTTGGACTCCTGCATAGCACCACCAGAAAGGAAAATCCCATCATGTTGCAAAATAAAAGTCTTGGACCAATTTTAATTTAAGATATATCTATTATACTGTAAGCTGTATACATATTTATGTATATCCTGTCATTCAGCCAACAGGTTTGGATTTAGTATTTCTTTAAATCTGTTTGATATTGTACTTGAAAACTATTAATCTGAGCCCCATTAAAACAAGAGGGAGTGCAGTGGATGAGTGGTAAGGGAAATTTTACTTTTTTTAAATTAAAATAAGAATCTAACAAAAGTAAACATATAAAATATGGTGCATTCTCCTTAAAACTAAAAACTGGTGCAAAGGTTTAAAATGTTGGCAAAAAAAAAAGCAACATCAATTAAATATTCTTAATTCCCTTTGCAAAACTTACTGAGAAGAACATGCATGTTGTTCCCTCATAAGTTTCTTGACAGAGGAAATCTTGTTTATATTAGATTTGAATTAAGCAAATTAAGAAAAAAATTATAATCATTATTTCAAATGGTTGTATCTAAACCTTATGAATTATTTTTCAGTTATAAGTATATTGAAATGAATGGATAATCATGAAATTGTTAAATAATTGATGCTATCATTCCATTGACTAAAGAACCATAATTTTTTTTTTAAATTAATTTCAAAATTAATTAATTAATTAATTTTCAAGCAGAGTTCACGTAGATCTTGAGTGAAATTTTTCTTTTTTTGACTAATGCTTCAATTTTATTGTATCATTAGTTTTTTATTTTTATTACCCAGAATATTTTAAAATGAGTATACTATTTTCATGTAATAATGTAACTTGGTATTCACACATCGAAATATGCTATAATCTTTAGGCCATATAGATTTGTATAAATATAAATTAACTTGCCTAAATACATTGTAAATGTATATTGTTTGGATAAGAATAAAGTTTTTCTGTAGACAATTATTGTTCAAGATTTGTTGATGCTCCTGCTTAATAAATTATATACACAGGTCATTAGTTTTAACACACTATTGACACAAGAAAAACTGGTCGCCCCCACTTCCATTACATAGATGTAATAAAACGTGACCTCAAATCAGTGAACATCAATACTGACAATTGGGAAGACATAGCTTTAGACCGCAACAGATGGAGAGACAGTGACCAAGAAAGCTATGGACAGTGAAAGTACATAGGTCTCAGCTCAGGAAGAAAAACATACAATCCGAAAAACGGCCAGCTCCTCTACCACCGAAGCAAAAACCACCTTAACCTGTGCTATCTGTGGACGGGAGTGTCTCTCCAAAATAGGGCTCCACAGCCACATGAGGAAGTGTGCTCTGAGATGAAACCTTAGTCTTTCTATTTCTACGATTGAAGGAGGCCAATGATGATGATACAGGTCATTAGTTTTAACACGTCTGATAATAAATGACAGTACAAGTTATTGAATGAAAATTTGTCATTATTTCAGGTGCTTTAGGCCTACATCAATGTGAGGTACCAGTACTTTGATTGTGTCATATAACAATTTAAAGCAACATTTTGAAATGAATAGTGTGTAGAATTGACAGTAAATACATTTAAGTGATGGGCTGTGATCTGCATGAATTGAATTTGTGTTTTTGATCTTTACTTCAAGTAAATGTTAATGAACAATTAATTTTTAATGAATAAATAATTTAAAAATAAATACAAAGAAACCATAAACATCTACTTTATTTTAATAATTTTTTTTTCATCAGAACAGAATTTCCGACTTTGCATTCTTAAAATAAAATATAATTTATTTAGAGTAGAGTCAGAACACAAAATCATAGTTTTGAAATTAAGTAAATTAAGCTAAGCTGTGATCTCTTATAAACATTTGTATATAGACTACATACAATTTAATTATTATTTTTCATCAAATTGCAGGAACCAGTACATGTACTTATGCATATTTGACAATAAAAAACCTTAGTCAATGAAATAGTAATACTAGTAAATGAGATAAAAGTAAACTAAATATCATCAATGCTATTGAAGCCACACTTGTTTCTTTTTATCTTGTTTGGTGGACTGCAATTAAAGTTGCTATTAATTTTACTGATTGTCTTAGCTGAAATGCCAGTGTCGTCTCTTTGAATCCTAAGCTTATTTTCTTGGTTACTGGAAGTCCAGATGTTTGGAGTTTCATTTTAAACACCTATATATATTCCGAAATGGCCTTCCGATAGGCAAAACCTATTTGCCTAACATGTCGTATGCACATAAAGAGGTACCACAGAAATGCTTTAAAGACAAGCTTAGGCGCCAACTTGCTTTAAGTGACATAGAATAAGAGAGCACCTGGTTGCATACAGCTTCAGAGCGAGACAGCTGGAGGTCACTTACAAAGGTGTGGTATACACCAATGAAAATTAATTGCCGAGGGTAGACGGCAAAAAGAAAAAAAAAACTGATTCTACCACAGGATGACAATGGTTATGCCTGTGCTCAGTGTGGCATAATATGTAGGTCACAGCTGGGGCTGAGTAGCCACTGGAAACATAGCATTCCTCATAAGTCTTCGGAATCAAAGACAAGCCTATCATTTTTGTAGAATAGTTTGTAGCTTCTGTAAATGCATGAAATGCCGTCACAAATGACACAAGTCCTCTGTGAGTTTGATGGATTATAAACATCTTACTTCTTTGCCTTATATTAAATGGTCCTTCTGTCTGTTCCACTAGGTTTATCTAAATATCATTGATATATCGTAACATGTCATCAAAATAAAAACTAGAATCTCTGCAACTGGTTTACAAGTCAGAAGTCATCAATAACACTTGCCATTTAAAAAAAAAAAACAATTTAGATTACTGATTAGTCAAATTAGTGACTGATTATTCGATTCATTTTAGGCCTATAATTTTTTTATGTGAATATATAATGATCCTTTACACTTTGTGACTTTACTAGTAGATCTATACTTTGGAGTAGACTTGTTTGTTGAGCTAAAGTCGGAAGTACACATTGAATTTTACTGTGATCTAGTAATCATCTAGTCAAATGACCCAAATGTAGTGATCTACTAGTACTAGATGTAGATGAGTCTAGCGACTCTAGTAGTAGAGAGCGTAGGCCTATCTGTCATATCGTGATCAGTAGGTGGCTGAAGTTTTATAAATCTATTCCATGACAAAAACCCTGGCTAGATTTAGATCTACTGGTCTAGACATCTAGAATCTAGATCTAACTAGAATTAAACTAGAAAACTGAATTAGAGAAGTAGCTTTCTGGATCTAGAACTAGAATCTATATATTACTAATATTAGATCTAGTTGCGTCAAACGCTTAATTTTTGGTTGTTGTTTTTAATAAATGCACATAAAATACATTGTATTTTGGCGATAAAAATACCCAGTAGGTAGTCAAGTAATTCTAATAATTAATTAATGAAAGACTCTATCAGTATTTGTTTTAGATCTATCAGATTCATATGACTTATTATTTATACTTATTTTATATCATTCGTCCAAGAAAATCTAGCTCTAGATCTATTTCATTTTAGATTAGGCTATAGTTGTTTTGTTGGTTTTTTTTTTTTTTTTTTTTTTGTCATTTTATTTAGGCTACCAAGATTAACTTTTTCTTTGTTTCTCACGAGACGTGTATGCCTATAGCCTAGTCCTTTCGATAATAAAAAAAAAAAAAAAACGATTAGAAATGCGTAGCTTGGAGTGTCAAAACTGTATTAGGCCTCCTATTTTTATTTCGTGCAATTTAGTAGGTATATCGTAACAAATACGCATTTGGCGGAACGGTAGACAGGTCTTCATCCAGATTTAGTGTAAATAAACCAAACACAGAAACACTGAAAGATTGTATTTTCGGAATTTAGATTCTATTTTTTGGAAAATAAGTGGCATTTTATAGGGTGATCGAAAAAAAACAACACTTTTGTGACGATCTCTTATTCAGGGAAATTGTATCTATTTTATCAGATAGTCAGAAAATGGATAAAGTTTTTACAGATCTAATAAAATATAGTGTGGGGAAGTTTTACTCTCAATGAAGGTCAATCCAAGTGGCTCTCGGAGTAAATTTCTTCTTTGGCATCCTCATCGATTTTTCAAAATGGTATGGTGCGCGAAAAAGATGCGCGACGGCACTTCGACTCTCTTTGTCTTTGTAAAAAACTCGAAGCTGGTGTTCCATTAGTATAGTTCCATGGTCTAAGCTTGTTTAGGGATTCTCAGTGACGTTAAATTGATAGTATTCAATCATGGATTTTTTAAAACAAAGTACGCTTGTTGTTGATATGGTGCGCAAAGGTGCAAGCGTTCAATATAATAAAGTATCATTCTCCGCCATGACACTAATGGTTGTTGTTTGTTTTTTGCTGACTGTGAACCTAGATCTTAATTAACATGGTGGCAGCGGTGTATTAATGATCAGAAGTAATCATTAATCAGTAGGCCTATATAAAGGTTTATTGTTTGCAATAATAAATGGGCAACAATTCAAGGCTACGCCGTGCAATGGCAGCTAGAAATTTCCTTCCTGTACCCGAGCCGCTCGAGGTAGAGGGAAACATGGCCGCTATTTGGCAAAAGTTTCACCGGAGCTGCCCGGGTTAGCCACTAAATTGTCGGAAGAATCAGAGGAGGTCAGAAAGGCCACCTTTCTAACAATTATAGGGACAAAAGCGATGGACATATATGAAGGTCTTGAAATTGAGAAGGGAAAAGAATGAAAGATGGAAGAAATAGTGAACAAATTTGAAAGTTTTTGCATTGGAAAAACAAATGAAACTTATGAGCGCTATGTTTTCAATACTCGTGAACAGCAAGAAGGCGAGGACATTAAAAAGTACATAACAAATCTGAGAAGACTAGCACAATAGTGTAGTTTTGAACGCCTGGAAGATAGCTTGATTACCTCAAAATGAAATTGTTACAAGATAGTAGTCTCACATTGGAAAGGTGCAGAGATATTTGCAGAGCATACGAGATAGTGGAGCTGATGTAAACACCATCCAGGAAAAATACGTAAATAAGAATCAGATAGAAAAGGCAACGCAAAGATTACTAATGTGGAATAAGACTGAAATGAGACCCATAGGGAAAGCCACTCTAACGACGAGAAATAAGAAAACAAACGAAACATTTGAGGTGGAATATATAGTTGTATCAAATAATCTAGCATGCCTTCTAGGTCATGAAACTTTAACAAGAATGAAGTTAATCAAAGTCAATAAAGATAGGTTCATAGCATCATTAGTGAATAACCAAGAAGAAGACTGTAATCCAAAGTTTACTGATGATTTGGGTGACTTAGGAGAAGTGTCTTTAAAGATTGATAGCAGCATTAAGCCCAAGGTTCTGCCGTGTAGAAAGATCCCTATTGCTTTACAAGAAAGAGTTAAGGAGGAGTTAAAGACCCTAGTGCAGAGAGGAATCATAGAACCAGTGATAGAGCCTACAGAGTGGGTGAGTCAGATGGCAATTGTGGAAAAAGCTAATGGAAAAATTAGGATCTGCATAGATCCACAAGCCCTGAATAAAGTTTTACTAAGGGAATTCTATAATCTTGCTACTTTAGATGACATATTGGCAGATTTGAACGATGCCAAAATATTCAGCAAATTGGATGTGCAAGAAGCTTTCTGGCATGTCAGACTAGACACAGCGTCATCTAATTTGACAGCAATGATAACCCCTTTTGGTAGATACAAATGGAAACGATTACATTTTGGTCTGAAAGTGAGTTCAGAATTTTTTCAGAGAAGATTAAATTTAGCACTAGAAGGACTGAAAGGCTGTTTCAATTACGTTGATGATATTATAGTGGTAGGAAGAGGAAGAACGAAAGTAGAGGCACTCAGAAATCATGATATTAACCTAAGAGAGCTGATGAAGAGATGTCAAGAAAAGAAGATTAAACTGAACCACGAAAACTCTGTTTTTAGAACAGATGAGATTAATTTTTTGGGTCATATTATTACAGAAGCAGGAATAAAATCAGACCCGAACAAAGTACCTGCCATTTTGAGTTTGAATGCTCTAAAAGATATTTCATCGGTCCGAAGATTCTATGACATGGTTCAATATCTTGCAAGATTTGTTCCAGACTTGTCGACAGATTTACAGCCCATAACAGAGTTGATCAGAAAGAACACACCATTTGTTTGGTCTGATCAATGCACACGAGCTTTCAACAAAATAAAACAGAAAATATCGACTCATGGCACATTGATATATTTTGACCCTAACAAAGAGCTTACATTACAAGCAGATAGCAGCCAAAATGGGTTGGGAGCAGCGTTATTACAAGATGGCAGTCCAATAGCATATGCTTCTAGATCATTAACTGATACTCAGAAAAGATGGGCACAGATTGAAAAAGAATTGTTAGCAGTGGTTGTTGGTTTGGAACGTTTTGACCAGTATACGTATGGCAGGACAGTTATAGTTCAGAATGACCATAAACCACTGAAAAACATCCTTAAAAAACCACTCAGTTCTGCTCCGAGAAGGCTACAAAGTCTAATGATGCGTTTTTATCGTTACGACATCCAGTTTCAATATGTCAAAGGCAAAAATTTGTTCATAGCTGATACTTTGAGTAGAGACCCATCAGAGGAAAAGAGTGATATCCCTGATGTTTGTGTCAATACAGTCGGACTGGCAATACCAGATGCAGTGCTGGAGAAAGTCAGAATTGAGACAGAGAAAGATAGAACAATGCAAACACTTATTCAGTATATCCTAAATGGATGGCCAGACAAACATAATAGTTTACCTGAACTCAAACAATATTTTCACTAAGAGACATGTTAACATACGAAGACGGACTCTTTTTGAAAGGAGAACAATTAATCATACCGATATCACTTCGCAAGGAAATAGAAGAAAAACTCCACGCAGCACATCTGGGAGTAGACTCAATGAAAAGAAGAGCAAAAGGAACAGTTTTCTGGCCTGGATTATCAGCTCGAATAAAGGAAATAGCCAACTCATGTTATATTTGTCAGAAAAATAAACCAGCAAATCAGAGAGAAGAATTAATACAGCACGAAATAGGTTCTAATCCGTGGGACAAGATTGGAATTTATTTATTCCAAATGTGTGACCAACAATATCTAGTTATAGTGGACTATTATTCAAATTTCATAGAGGTAGAAAACATGCAGTTGAAAACAACACACGCAATTATAAAGAAACTGAAAGTTTTATTTGCAAGATATGGGGTGCCCAAAGTCTGTATATCTGATAGCGGACCTCAGTTCACATCGGAATATTTTTCCAAATTTATGATGGAATGGGGAGTGACTCATTTGAAATCTTCTCCAGGACACAATCAATCCAATGGAAAGGCTGAGTCAGCAGTTAAAATTTTGAAGAACATAATGAATAAATCTAGAGAATCAAAGTCAGATGCTTATGAAGCTCTTCTGGAATTTAGAAATACTCCAAGGCAAGACACAAATCTAAGCCCAGTTCAGATGTTTTTTGGTCGGATGACTCGAACACTGATACCAAACAAAAAGAGTAACATTAAGATTTCTACATGTCAAGAGAACATTATGAGAAGGAAAGAAAAACGTCAGATGAGTGTAAAAACGTCTTATGATAAGAAGTCAAGAAATTTAAGTCAGCTGAGAACTGGTCTATTTCCAATCTCCTAATGACCCTACATGGAGACGTGGAAGAATCCAGTCTCAAGTCAACCAGAGAGCTTACATTATTCGAGGTGACAATGGTGCAGTATACCAAAGAAACAGGGTACATATTAACCCGAACAGAGAAACAGAAGAAGATATATTTCCCGATACTGATGACAACTTACAGGACAATAGAACTCATAATCAACACATTCGCCACTCATCAACTCATCATTCCCTGCGACCAAGGGATCAGTTGAAGAAACCGACAAGATTCAATGACTATGTGTCTTAATGAACTATTGAATGTTTATTTTTAAATGTGATATGTTTCATATTCATTGAAGCGTATATATGTATGTTATGTTTAGTTGTTTATGTTGTGGTTTTGTTTTATTTTTTTTTTCTATGATACTCCCCGAAATGTTTTATTTTTTTTAAATATTTTTTTTAAAGAAAAGGGGATGTTGATATGGTGCGCAAAGGTGCACGCGTTCAATATAATAAAGTATCATTCTCCGCCATGACACTAATGGTTGTTGTTTGTATATTGCTGACTGTGAACCTAGATCTTAATTAACAATTGTATATTTTAGCAGTGTTCTTTCGGAAATCTGCTAGAAGTGTGAATTATAAGCGTATAGATTAATAAACTAATTTTAAAGTTGAACAAAGCGAAGCTCTATTCGCAAGACAAAATTGGCCCATGAACAAATCATATCCCTGCTTTTAAAAATGTATATACAAGCTATTGAAAGGCAAGGTTTGTAATTTGATAGATTTCGTTCTGACACAACTGAGCTCAAAACCTTAAAGACCAACTGAAGAGGTTTTTTTCGAAATTGAGATAGCGATTGATTTAGATAGTAGATAGCATCAAAGTTAGTTCCTAAAAATTTGAGGTTTTAGAAAAGCGTATTTATATTAGAAAAAGTAATTTGAAAGTGTAAAAAATAACGAGATTTGAAAATCAGCTTCAATTCTAGAGCAGACTATTGAATTAATATAATTATAGATAGATTATAATAATAGGACTAGTCACTAGTTTAGATCTATTTTTTCTGGTATCTAAATCTAGATCTATAAGATCTACATCTAGATCTAGTCTACTCTACTCTCTAGCTAGTATACTAGTAGTAGTCTCTAGTATCATCAAGTACTAGTAGATCATCTAGGACTAGGTCTAGGTATACTATACTTAGACTATACTAAGTCTAATAGTACTAGTTTTACTAGTATACACTATTAGTCTATTATAATTGTTATTATAACAAAACTAAATGGTTAGATCTATCTATATTATTTTCTATATCTCTAATTCTAGCTAGGCCTTCTAACACTTTTACTAGTCACTAAATTTTTTAATAAATTTTTTAAAATCTATTTTACAGAAAACATATATGACATGTGGCATACAGACAAGTTTACTAGATGGATCTTTCATCATTTTGGAAATACAATATTCCCTGTGAAACAAATCACAGAAACATTCTACAATTTTATTTTATCTAATAAATACCAATAAATGTAAATACAAAATCACATTTTAATAGAGTTCTTCATTATACACACAACATTATTTTAGTATGTTCCTTTTCACTTGCTAGGTTTAGACAAAGTTTCGAATCAGGATTTAATATTATTAAGTCATAGCCCAAAACTCCAGCAGAATGTTAGTTAATGGCAGTGGTCAATGTTTGAACCTGAGACCACAGAGAAGACAGTTCGGAATGCAAACCACACAACTTTCTTCGTTTCGAAACCTATTCAAATTTTGATCATTTTTAGGTTAATGCAGATCTGAATGTCCATTGCAATGATGACTTGATCTGTAAAGGGGTTACATTTTTAAAAAATAAGTTGGATCTCATTCTTCGAATGATGCTATTTATTACAAATTGCAACGTGGAATACATATTAGAGGCCAAAAGAAAATCCACTGATGAGGGAAGACGTAGACATCGTAAAGAACATTTAAATTGACCACCAGCTGAATATGGTTATGTCTTTGCTGGACGCGGCAAAATATCTAGTTTGCAGCTGGGCTGCGTAGCCATGGAAAATACTGCATTTCTCATTAATCTTTCGACTCGACTGCCAGCCTTATTTATTAAACACTTTAAATTATGAATAGCTCTGCATTTTTTAATAACAATAAAAAAAATATATATATTCAGTGATTAACTGACAATAATTGGGTTACTAAAATTTAATAAAATGAGTTGCATAATTACATCAACAGTAGCCTATATGCATTACTTAACATTATATTGATACTATAATTTATTTTCCACTTCCCTGACTTCCCAGAGAAAAGAAAAAAAGGACAACTCCTTCTCCAGTAGGATAATCTCTTTCATTTATAGTCTAAACACAATTTAAAACTTTGTTACCTACAGTTACAGATTAACTTGCTAACTTAACTATCTAATAATCTAATGATTCTATTCCAATCAACAAATGAGTCAAGCGTGAGATAAATAAAAACTTTAATTTTTAGATATTTATTTATAGAACTATGTAAGTATATAGGACCGAATATACGGTACGAATATATTTAAATAAGAGTGTAATAAAATCCATATTTCGTATATTATTAATATTATAGAATTGGTAGATCTAGGTCTAATTTTTGCCTTATAGATTAGTTTTTAGAAATTTAGATCTAGTACTTTTTTTACTAGTAGATCTAAATCAGACTACTTTTAAGTCTAAGTTATGGTTTAAGTTAAAGCTATTTGCCTAGTGTTGTACGGGGTTGTGACTCTAGATTCAAACTAAATATAATCGTATACTACAATAACTACATTGAATGAGCTCAACATTCACATTGTAATAATTGTTTTTTTCCCATATTGGGCCTATTTAGGGACGACTATAGGTTAATAATCACTATTAAGTGTATAGATAGAGTATATAATTTTAAACTTTGTTTTTCTAGGTCTAGGCCCAGCACCTCGATCGGATCAGTCTAAATAGATAGGTCTTATCTCTAAATATCCAATACTACTATTACTAGATCTAGACTTCATCTAATTGGATTTAGATCTAAATTTAGGTCTACTTCATACATCATTAATGATCTGAGAAAAGAACTCTGCTCTTGATCAAAAGCAGTAGATCTAGAACTAGAATAAGCCTGAAGCAGTAACATAAGCCATAAATTGCGTAACTTGACTAAAACGAAACATGTGAACTGAGGCTCGCGGTACTGCGTGGGCTGAAACGCTGTTCGCTTGACTAGATCAAGAATAAGCCGACAAACAGTAGATCTAACATGCAAAGCCATAAATTGCGTGATTTGACCTAATTTCCCCAACTCTAACATCCACTTTTTATAAATTGGCGTGTTTTAGTCGCCTTTGTTTTTAGAAACTAGCATTCCTGTAAAAAGGAATAGGGAAATACGCTAAGCCATAAACTGAAAAATTTGACCTAATTTCCCTTAAACTACGTCATCGACCTTGGTTGTCTGGGAAATACTGATCTCGAATGGCTTCGAGATTGTGAAATTTAATAGTCCCTAAAACTCACATTAAATTGCTTATATCTAAATAATTACAAAGAATATATGTCTAAAATTTCGTATGTATGTTTTTTTAAGCATTATGAATCTAAAAAAAAGTATAACACCAGTTTCCGCGTCTGACCCCAAAACCTCTTCAGTTGGTCTTTAATATTTTTAAAGCACAATATAGTCCTTCAATATAGTCAACTAAAGAAAGACAAGGATTTGGTTCTTACCTGTTCATTTCGTCCCAGAACGCAACCCCAGAGCAAAACAGATCTGTCGTGTTGATCATCTCTAGCGGTGTAAGATGCTCCGTTGTCCAGCAGAAAGTGAAAGATGCGGTTCCTTATTTTCTCATCCTCTATATGTAGAGCGGCCACAAGAGCTCCAAAGCCGTAATCGTTTTTAGTATTGATCTGCACTCCTCGGTCTAGAAAGCGCTGGATCTAGACAATGGCAAATAAGCCGTGAATTTAAACGAAGAAAAAAAAAGATTTTATGTTCGAATAGAGTAGGAAAGTGGTTTAAATAAAAGGGGAAAGTATGTTTAAACATCTGTTTAAAAAAATATTTTTCCTTTCGGGTGCTATTAAGGTTTGTGAGTCCTGTAAAGTTGAATTTGTATGAGCAGCAGTCTACAAAGTAGTGGTGTGCTCTACTGTGCATCCAACACATCTGCAGACGCCTTCATTTTTCACCAATAATGAAAACGTCTCAACAGAGATGTGACGCAGCCAAAGTCTTTCATATTGTTAAAAAAGAAACCCTTATCAACCATATCAAGATTTGAATCTGTTACATAATCGTATTCAGTGATAAATGCTTGCACATTTATTTAAGAACAGTTCATGAATCTAAAAAAAAATTGTTTTCAAAATGCGAATAAGTTACCTCCCCTCTCAATTAGCACCATTTAAAATAAATATATCATAATCCATTTAAAATAGACAAACATACATAGCTTATATATCTTGTTTATTAGAAATATAAGCATGTAGGGTCTATTGCAATTAGTTTTAAACGTTCCATTTTTTAATATAATTCTATTAATTATTCAGTATCTATATTAGGCCTGCATTTAAAGTATCTATAACAATTATTTTCTATAAAAAAAAATGTGTAGGTCAAAATATGAGATGTTTGGCTGAAAGGCTAAAACTACCTGGCTACGGCGTGGCCACTTAAAAAGGGGGCTCGAGTTCGAATCCCGACTCGAGCAGAGTTGTGTCTAAAGTCAGCATGGAAACCTCCCATACCTGCTCTCCACACTGGTCCACAAATGAGATTGGACCATAAGGCACTGAGCATGCTATAAACATGACAAATTTTAAAATGCTAGATAGACTATGCTGAATAATGTTGATTTTGTTCTCATTTTTCTAAATCTCTTTCCCATTTTTTAAAATCTGAAAACTGAACAAAGTCTATTTAGAAATGTGGTTGTTAACACGCCATACTCTCACCTTCGTTTGATTTCCTGACATAATAGCTTGTATAAACTTGTTGGCGAGAGTTAACTTGATGTCTTTTGAGACATTCTTTGCTTTATGAGTCAGCCTCAGTGTAGGCACTGGATCTCTGATGATAGCCTCTTGAAAAGGGGAACTACCATTTCTAACAGCCATCTTTTTTTTTTTTAACAACTGTTTTGTAGTCTATTGTGTAAACATTGCTTTCTGATCCATTGACCGTTTCATATAAAGCTGTTGTCTCAAGACTAGAACTGCTTTGAGCTATAACCTCAGGTGTGTTGGAAGTTTTGGTGACAGTTAAATCTTAAGAGGAAAAAAAGTAATAGTTAATGTTAGCTTACTTGTTTACTGTTTTATAAGTGTCACTTAGAATGTTCGGAAAATTATTATATGGTTATTTATTTTCACATTTTAGTGCAGGCTATTTAAAACAAAGAGTATAGCCTGCAACGCTTAGATCTGACTCGTCGAAGTGTCATCATCAATTGAAAAGTAGAGTAATTATCCCTTTTATGACTCTTTGTCCAGGGAAAGGCTTTTATCTTAGATCTAGCTTGCACTATCTAGACTCTTACATTTGGTGATAAATTACGTTCTTACAATTAAAATGCAGAAACCAATAGACCCTAAGCAGCCTAAATGCGATTGACACATCTACTTTTGGGGAGATAATAAGGTGCTAAAGAAAAATGTAGTCTTTCGATTTGTGAACTCAACCTAACGTAATTATAAACTTCACCCTGTAAAACGCACGCCTTTCAGTGTGTTTCCTTTCCTGAGCTATTTGAGATATATGCCCTTGGGGACAGGGCAGGCCATAACAATTGCGAGGCCCTATGCGAAACGGATTGCGCGGGGCCCAGTGTGGGTAGGGATAAGCATAATATCAAAATTAAGATTTTGTATTAGAAAATAAATTCGTCTTTGCAATAATTTTTATGAAATGAAAGCTGACAATGCCGTTTTTTTAATCGCGCGTAGGATTGGCACCCCAAATTTGACAATTTTGTCTATTTTTCAAGAGATTTTATGAGTTCTTTGGAGATTTTTATAATTTCTGGATATTTTCAAGACTTTTTCGTATATTTTGCAATTACAGGAGATTTCCAGAAGGCTCTAGAAAAACAGGAGGCCGCGGAAACCCTTTTATTATATGTAAAAGTCATAATGGTTTAATTTAATAATTTACACCTAGAATTAGCGCGGGGCCTTTTGAAAGTGCAGGGCCCCTCTGCGACCGCAGGGCCCCTGGTAACCAGCATAAGGCATTTTTTCTTTTGCTTTTTTTCTTCAAAATGATTGAAAATGTCCATGAAACCATTTTTCTGGCTAAGCTTGTGTTGCCTATAAGTAAATCCAATTCGGCATTATAGTTACAGAAGAAACGCAGCACAAAGAAATCAGAGAAATAATTAAACAGTTTCAATTCAACAGGCACATTACGTTGAGCTAAACCCTCTCTGTACAGTATGATTTTTACAAAAACAATTCATTTCACCATATTTGTTAGGGTCGAAGTACGCACGATCTTTATGAAAATAGTCTTTATGCGTCCTAAATCTAGTGTAATCCATCATCCTCCTCAAGTCAATAGCATTGGGTGCTAGGTTTATTTTTGTGCAGAATTGAGATTAGTTTCCTGTTGAAAGATGGAATAACAAGTCTTATATAAGTGGTGCGATTTCTAGCTATTCTATTTCTGTGCTGAATGAATTTTTTTTCCTGATTAAAGGATGGAATGGCAACTCTTGGACTACATGGTAAAATGTCAACACCTTCATTAAATGCGAACTTTGGGCATGACATGAGTTTTTGCAATGTCATTACACAACAGAGAAGTGCCTAAGTTTGAACAATTGTAAACAATCGAGTAATTTTGTGTTTTTAACGTAGGCTATTTAAGAAATGACTATTGATAAAAAAAAACCCCACATCTTTGCATGTTTATTGCCAATTATGATCTTTAATATCGTTTTGACAAATGTTTACTTTTATCGGATCCCGCTGATTGGGGGTCAATAAAAACTAAAACTACATCTTTTGGACCCCCAAAAATGCAGACAGATGAGCTACATGTAAACCAACCCAATGAGAAACTTAACATTTGATTTATCGATTTATCTAAATTCATGTTTCGTCATTTGTTGTGACGCACAAAATAGCTGTATACTGTGCATAGTCAATAAACAAAGCTTCCTTTCGACCTAAATGCAGGCATATCTAAAGTTTAATAGAGGTCTGTGAAACAGGCAAAAATACTTAAAATACGTCCATTACTCTCTAACACCCATCTTAGGTAACAATCTAAGTTTAAAGACTCCATTGGTGTCCTATATTTTTTTTATTCAATTTAGAACATATCAGGCCTTTATCAGACCCTTCGACAGCTAAACGTTTATTTAAGTTCAGCTCACCAGATTTATATTTTGATGCAATATTTTGTCTCGATGTATTTAGTAAACTGAAACACAGATGACAAATATCGGTCGTTACAGTGGTGTTGATTTTTTAATGCAATTTGAGAGCCGCTGTATTGTACAGGATGTGGAGAACTCAATAAAAACACTATTTGTTGTCCACAGTAATCCAGGTGAGGTCAATGTAATTAACAGGATTTTGTGTTTCTCTGTGTTGCAGTATATTATAGGCCTACTTGCAGCACGAGTTCGATCAGGGCTGCGTTACAGATCAATACTAAATCGGTATCGAATATTAAGTGCTTCGAAGTTCGAGGCCGGGTTGAGAAACATTGACAAAGCGGAGAATCAATCAAATGATATTTTGTCTAAATTTATTTTTTGTAAAAAAAAAAAAAAGGAAAATACAATTATTTTTTTTTATATAAAAGTCTATTTATTATAGCCTTAGTCTTCTAATTCATAGATTAGAAATAACATTTAAGTATTTTTAAAATTCCTTTTTGACAGATTTAGGCAGACTTAACTCACAATAGTAGCCTACAGTGTAGAAAGCAGTTAAGGCCAGGCTTATTAAAAAAAAAAAAGACTGCGTAGCCAATTAGATCTTGTTTCCAAAAATGTAGAATATATTATTGCAGCCCTACACAAATAGATATTTGGCATTTGTGAATTTTATGAACGGCTGTTTAATAATATTAGAATGCATCAATTAAATTATATTTACGAGTCCAAGCAGAGCCGGCCTTGGGTAATGAGAGGCCCTATGAGAAATGAATTTGGTGGCCCCAAATAAAATAGAAAAATAAAAATAAACTCCATACAAATAAAATACCGCAATTTCAATTGTTTGGTTGAAGCAATCAATGCCGACGAGTAACAAAATTTAATAAAGCACGTCTTTGCATTGTCCGTTTTTCGTTTGCACTTTGTAGCACCAGACTAACATTATAACATTTTGACATAATTACCAATAGGAAACAACAGAGTTCTTCTAACATAGATAGTCTAATAAGTAGATCTTAACATTCACGAATAAACATTGAGCTAAATTAGACACTTCTTACAGCTAGGCCAACAGACGTAGATCTCTGCTATCTTGGAGATTTCATCCAGGTTTCGCAATTTTTCTCACATTTTTTTTTTCATGTGCGAGGTCCCAACCAATTGGAGGCCCTAGACGGCTACTTAGTTTGCCCATGCCAAAGGCCGGTCCTGGTCCATACTTAAATAGTGACATCGGTTTTGACACATATGTACTCTTAAGTTCGAGAAACACAAAAGATATACTTTTGGAAAAACATTCTTAAAGCTGTACAGGTTTAAGATGGTGAAATAGATTGTTCAAGAATGCTATGAAACAAATATTTCTAACAATAATGTTTCACGGTGTATTTCACACATGGCTTAAAACAAATGACTAAGAAAGACAGTTAGACGAAACATTTTTTTTTGTTTAAATAGGAAAAATCATTTGATGTTAGTGCAAAATGAACATACATATTTTCATCACATCTATCAATATAAAGTGTATTACGTCAGGTGTTATCAAAAATAGTTACTTTGATTATTGCTCTTGAAAAAAAACTATTTATACTGCCCAACTAAATGGACTCCCATTGAGTGACTGCCATAGTACCCGTCTGCTACAAAGACATTAGTCGTCGCTGGTCACTGAAAGGTGAGATCGAAACAGAACTGCATAAATTTGACGATTTCTTATCTTATATGATATAGACCTTACTTCTAAAAAGAAGATTTAAGAAAATTTTGCTACTAAAATTTTGCAATGATTAGGCCTACGTGCTGACTGCAAATTGTTTCATTCAATTTTCTAAGACCATTAAAAATACAATAAAATAAAGACTAAATAAAGAAAACTAGAAATAGGTGTAACGCGGCTGCCACGCCATAAGGTAAGGCTGCTAGGCCGAGTTGTATGCACTGCCATCACAATGGTTCTGAGTTTGAACAGCAGGCCTTAAAAGTTAATGACACTTTGTTACATTTCAAAATATTATTTTATAGCTTTTTTGAAGTTAATAAACTTGTGAGGTTTTTTTTCTAGCTCCTCCAATACACGTTGTTTCAACCTCAGTACCCTTAAATATCCGCTGCACTTGTGCTTTAAAGAAAGACATTCTGTACACAATTAATAACAGCAGCCCCTTGCTACCAAATGTATCAATACCAATAATAACACTTTTGTCAGTATTCCATAATATAATTTTTGTATAGACTTCAAATGACGTCGCCATTCAAAACAAAACGTAAGGAAGTCACTCAATGTCTAGTTGTGTATGTGTGCTTGCGTAGCAATGCGTGTATGTGTGTTTGAAAAAAAAGTGTGCTACGAATACGTGTTCCTCCTGGTCATTAGACCACAACTAGGACAAGCTATCCCGACACGACCAACATACATTTCTGTCGACTCAGAACCGGGCACAACAGAAGGAGACAACACATGTTCCGGAAGCTAAAAATTAGGACTAGTGAGATTATCCTTAGTGGAAAGTCACCAGAGAAAGTTTAGCATGTCCTTTATAGCTACATACTCTATCGAGAGGCCGTACAAGACACTGGCCCCAATACCCTCCTATAGAAAAACTATATGAAGAGCTGCCTGTCTTGAAACTGCGTAGTTCATTTCAGCTATAGGAATACTCGTCTGAACATTTCATTTTAGCTATAGGAATACTCGTCTGAACAGTTCATTTCAGCTATAGTAATACTCGTCAGAACAGCTCATTTCAGCTATAGGATTACTCGTCTGAACATTTCATTTCAGCTTTAGGATTACTTATCTGAACAGTTCATTTCAGCTATAGGATTACTCGTCTGAACAGTTCATTTCAGCTATAGTAATACTCGTCTGAACAGTTTATTTCAGCTAAGGAATAGGCCTACTCGTCTGAACAGTTCATTTCAGCTATAGTAATACTCGTCTGAACTGTCCAACATAAAAAATGGGAAGGAAGAAGAAGACGAAGAAAAATATCCCAGTGGCTACATAGGCCTACTAATTTAAAGTGGATTATTTTTTAAAAAAGACAAGGGTCAAGGTTGGTGTGGTTGGGGCGGGGAGGGAAGGTCAACAATCTCAACGTTCAGAGAAATATCCTGACCCATATGATTCAGACGGTAAAACGAAATTTGATCCTTGTACAGATCTATGGCTAGCCGATAGTAAATATTGTCATGCCGACTCTTATTATAGTTCAATCTACATATTATTGTGAATATACACCTAACCAGTAAGGGCATATTTGTTATCTGTTTGTTCTTCTCATCCAGAAAAAAATGATTTAGGAATCAATCAGCTCATTCATTTCTTCATTTCAACATTAATATACCGCTCAACCTCCCAATAACTTTCTTGACAGTAACTAGACCTATATGTCCCTTTTTAGAGTTGTGAAACGCTTTTGAGGTATCTCTTAAAATCTCTTTTGAAAACAGTAACTAGCCTATTAGTTCAGCGACTAGCTAATTTAATCAATAGGGGGCCTACTTTATTTAATTTTTTGCAGTAATAAAATGTTGTTTTTTTTCCTTTCTAGTTCCCGAAATCCTAATCTGCCACGTTATTCCTTTATAGAAATCTTCCCATCACCTTCCCAACACTGCCAGGGGAGTCTGGCAGCACATGCGTCGCCCAAATCGAGAGGACCCGTGGTGGAGGCTAAAAAGGTCGGAACAAACAACAATAGCGCAGTGGCGTACGGGACACTGCCCCATAGGTGCGTACTTCGCCCGGTTCCTGCCAAATTTTGATGCCCGTTGCCGACACTGCGGGGAATCAGAAGAGACGGTGGCGCACGTCTTGCTAGAGTGTCCGCAGCTCCGCGAGCTGCCTGAAGACGTATCCAGTGGTTCACTATGTTTGTATGGAAGCTATGAGGCACTACGCCAAACAGCAGAGTTCCTTACCAGGGCACTACGGGAGACCTAGGTCTCCCTGCCTTGTCACCAATTGGAGTTCATCTCTCTCATCACCTTCAGCGTACCCCTCCTTCTTCTTTCAAAACTTTTTCCAGCAACAATTTAAATGTGTCGTCCCTAGTTCATGTCCTGGTAATCATCGAATTTGTGAACCTATTCTTTGAGCATCTTTCTTGTTAATATTATTCGATACAAGAAAGACTTGGTAAACTTTTTTAAATAACCGTCTATTATAGGCCTATTCATCTTGGAATCAAACGTTTTCAGAACGAAGTCTCACAAATTTCGGAAGACCACGCCACCCGCTCCATTATAACTGCGTCAAGTCGTTGCGAAGGGGAGTCTTCTGTCCGTTAAGATAAGAACCGAAAGGTACAAAAATTCCTTTGTTCCTAACTCTGTCTGAATGTATCAGCGTTACTCGTTAACTAGGGAACGTTTAAAAGATCAAGACTTCTGTGTGTAGCCACTCAATAAACTTTTCTGTGTGTTGTGTTTATTCTCTTTTGTATTGTGTTGTTGTTTTTAATCGAGAAAAAAAAAGAGCCCTTTTAATCACAACAAATTTCCAATAAGGATCACTAAAGACGTCTTAGTCTTGACTGCAAGGGACACTGTTCACGTAATATATCATTCTGCATTATAGTTGCAGGCGAAATATTAGCTCGAAAGTTTCGGATTGAATGGTAAAAATAAAAAAACGACAGAAACTTAAAACATTAACACTCTAAAGAGTCAGAGCTTGAAAATATGAACACATTTCAAAACATAGAAAGCATGAAACTTGGTCTCAAAAGACAAGAATTGCACCTTTAATTTGTCAATAACTTTAGATAAAACTTGTTAAAAATGTTTTTTGTACTTTTTCTTTCATACAACGTTGATGCTATTCTAACAACTGCGGTTCAGCTAAGTCGGTTAGTTACCATACCTAAGAAGATTACAGAATCTTTGCTGATAAAAATATAGATTAAATTACAGACACTTTTACAGCTATAGCCTGGGCCTCGAGAGCCTTTTAAACTAAACATATAACATACATTCTTGTTTTGGTCGATTAGTCAAGTAGTATCTATACACTGAAGGCCTACCTCTATTTATAGAGACTAATCGCTACAGGAGAAAAAAAAGGTGGAAAGGAATCAAAGAAGAGGGGGGAATGTCTAAGAAGTATTGTATTTTACAAAGCATGGACTCCTCATTATTAGCCTGATAGCGTATTTAGCCTACAATGCCTATTTCACAAAGCTCAGAAATAGTATTATCATGCTGGCTTAATAGTTACCTAAAAACAATATATAAAAAATCCTCCCTAACAATAAACACACCAGCACAAACACATTGTAAAAAAAAATAATATAACACAGGGCTATCAATAAACCATGATAGGTGCACAATAATTAGCTGTAGGCCTACTGTAGATCCGTGCAGGCTACATGTGAAGTACATGTCGAAATGTTGTTAGGTCGTAGGCCTGTATTTGATTTCAGCAATCTTGAATTTTTTAAAGTGTTCAACTTATGAGATCGCGCTTATTGTCGTATATACGCCCCTCAATCATAGAATTAGTACTACATGTTTAAAAAGGGCTATTTATTTAACATAACAGAAATATTTTTTTTATATACATATAGGCCTATTTTCATAACCCAATAGTTTTTAATAGCCTACTTGCAAATAAAAAAAAACAAGGTTACAAAGACAGTTTGTGTGGAGACACAAACTCAAAATCGGTCCCCGAAGTGGTCCACCCAGGTAGGTAAAAAGGCAGGTTTCAATATTTTCAGAAAGAACATCAGAATGAAAGTCTATTACATATGACAGAGAAGAATGGAGAAAGAAGGTTGACGGATCTTGTGTGGTGCCCCAGCGGTCCACAGACCAAGGGATAGGTGAAAGTGAAGGTGGAGTCTAACATGAACCTGGCCTAACTGATGTCATGTAATGATTATCTAATTGATCTAATTGTTTTGTAAAGGGTCATTCTGTTCTTCAAAGAGGCAAGGAAAAAAAAAACATTTCGTAAAAAAAAAATTCCTTTAGATAATTAAGTAAACATGTTGTTTTTTTGTAAATGTAGTAGTTAATATGACAGAACTTACTAAACTTAGCAATACAATAGTAAAAAAAAAAAAAACAATGTTTCAAAAAATCTAAAACCGTTAGCATAAAGGTGTTGTAAGTATGGTAAACATTCTTCTTCCTTACTAACTAACTAGCCTCCCGTGTTTCCTACTATTAGGCCTAATAGTGAATAGTTGTAAAAATGGTGTATTTTTATGAAAAAAAAAAAAAAACTGCTTGCATTGTTGATTTTAATAATTATTTTTTTCGTTTTCAGAAAAGAAAAAAATAGCCGTTGCATCAGAACTTTGAATGGTCTTAAATATCATGATGTCGGATTTACAAAATCTTTTCCAGTTTACGAGATCTAAACGTGGCGGACGGACGGACTGACAGACAAACCACACAAAACTAATAGCGTCTATTCCCCTTTCGGGGGCCGCTAAAAATAAATGGCGGCTTTAGAAAAAAAAAGTTACGTGGTATTTCTGCTAACCCTGCTTTCCAAACACGCTATAAACACCTTAAAGACTAGATCGTTATAAGCACAAAATATCCCTATTCGTGTTCTAGAACAATATAAGGTCGGAGTAACAATAGTTGTGATTACGGTTTGGGCACATATGGAAGCCTATTTTATTCAGGGCAAGTCGTGCCCATTAAACCTTCATGAATTATTGGCCGCCTATCCAAATTGAAATATGTCAATATTGAATTAATTAGTGTGTGTTACATGAGATAGAGATATTACATCTTATACTTTGGCAGAGACGCACTACTGAACGCGCAATTGTGACGACATTAATTCAAAGCGAGACTGTAGATTAATTATAGGTAGACAGTTGAGGCTAGGCTTTCATAGGAGCAACATCTTTGTTATAGTGACTGAGACTAGACTGTTCCCTTTCTGAAATAAACATTCCTATTTGATACTACACCTGCTGATTTACTTTATTGTAAATGTCTTGATTTGTAAGTCTGTTACTACGAACTTAAGAGTAATACTACGCGTTCCGAAACACGCAATCAATCTTCTGATCAGTACAAACTCTACAGATTCAGATTAGGCACCTTACACTCTAATACCGTGTGTTTATTTCCCATTCTTACTGGAACTCTATATATCAATCATGCATGTACCTATTTTCAATTTTATACTTAGCGACGATCAATGGGTATTAAGAGCTAAATTGAGATCGTGCGAGTACATGCTCCCCCCCCCCCCATGGGGCTACCTGGTCGTGTATTATGAGTTAAAGAATTGTCTTCACTAAGCTCCCGATCTCGAACCCTGCCACATCCCCTGCCATGATCCCCTTTCTGCCATTCCCTGCCATGATCCCCTGGCTGCCATCCCCTGCCATGATCCCCTGGCTGCCATCCCCTGCCATGATCCCCTGGCTGCCATCCCCTGCCATGATCCCCTGCCATGATCCCCTGCCATGATTCCCTGGCTGCCATCCCCTGCCATGATCCCCTGGCTGCCATCCCCTGCCATGATCCGCTGGCTACCATCCCCTTCCAAGATCCCCTGGCTGCCATCCTCTGCCATGATCCCCTGCCATGATCCCCTGGCTGCCATCCCCTGCCATGATCCCCTGGCTGCCATCCCCTGCCATGATCCCCTGGCTGCCATCCCCTGCCATGATCCCCTGGCTGCCATCCCCTGCCATGATCCCCTGGCTGCCATCCCCTGCCATGATCCTCTGGCTGCCATCCCCTGCCAAGATCCCCTGGCTGCCATCATCTGCCATGATCCCCTGCCATGATCCCCTGGCTGCCATCCCCTGCCATGATCCCCTGGCTGCCATCCCCTGCCATGATCCTCTGGCTGCCATCCCCTGCCATGATCCTCTGGCTGCCATCCCCTGCCAAGATCCCCTGGCTGCCATCCTCTGCCATGATCCCCTGCCATGATCCCCTGGCTGCCATCCCCTGCCATGATCCCCTGGCTGCCATCCCCTGCCATGATCCGCTGGCTACCATCCCCTTCCAAGATCCCCTGGCTGCCATCCTCTGCCATAATCCCCTGCCATGATCCCCTGGCTGCCATCCCCTGCCATGATCCCCTGGCTGCCATCCCCTGCCATGATCCCCTGGCTGCCATCCCCTGCCATGATCCTCTGGCTGCCATCCCCTGCCATGATCCCCTGGCTGCCATCCCCTGCCATGATCCCCTGGCTGCCATCCTGCAGGAGGTTAAGGCCTGGATGTTTTATAGGCCTAATAGTCTTTATCGTTTAAGTAACGTTTGAAAATATTAAACAAAACATACCATCCAGTTTTACCTAACTAAATGTTAGTTTAGGCCTACATGTAGACTACATTTTGAAAAATATAACACATAACATCAGAGCAAGAACTTATAAAAAACGTCTTAATCAAGCCTGCTGATAATAAAAGCAATTTGAAAATTCACTTCTTGTTTTTACAGCTGATTTTGCACCGGATATAGGCAAAGTAAACATAATTATGCAATACATAGCCCAATATGTATAGATCTAGTGTCGGGCAGAGAAATCTATTTGGGTTTAGGACATACACCTGGCCAATATATTATATTTATTTTGGTTTAACTCTAGTAACAATGAGATTTCAATAGTCTCTTTGCCTATTCTTAAATTTAAAGTTAAAAAAAAACTTCATACATAGCTCCTACTGTACAATAATTTTAAGTCTACCTAAATTTCTTTAAAATCAATAGGAAAAAAAGAAAACAAAACTTAGAAAATATAGAGAGCAAGTGTGTGCATTACCTGTGATTAGCGTAGACACATTAACGATTGCCACTACTGCCAGTCAATTGGATTCAGTAACTAGATTCTATGTCTCAATGCTTGAATGAGTGCATTACATTTCAACTTCTGGTGACAAGACCAAACAATAGCAGTGATTGGCAAGGCGCGGCTCCACAGTGCTAAAGTCGTTAAATGTCTGGGTACAATGATTCTCAGCATATTCACAGTGTTGCCTAGTCTGTAATTACCAGATAACTAGACTAATCACGTTTGAAACAATATTGAAAAAAAAAAAGATATTCCTAACAGGCATTCAGGTTTGTTGTTGTTTTTTTTTGCCCAAGGAAAAAAAGAGACAATTTACTGTAGCAAAGCTTTCGCGATAATGTATTCAACTGTATTCTCTTCCACTTTATGGACCAAAAAAGAATGCTATTATTATTGTGGGTAACAAAGGACTTTTATCTGATCATTGAGAATGAAGGTTCAAGAAGCATACTTTATGACGCACTTATAATGGGCTAACAAAACAATAAAAATTGTATAGCCTAAACTGCCCTAAACTTAGATCTAGATTCTGTTTTAAATTAGACCAAATCACGGGAGAGGATACTTAAAAATAGACGTAGCGTTTGTATATCTTATAAATTGTTATTTATTTAATAAATGAAAATTCTTTTTCAACGAGAAAACTTGTGAAAATTTTTAGATGTAGGCTTACTCATTTTTTATTTTATTTTTTTTTTAGTAAGCGCTTTGTGTTTTTACAAAGCTTTAAGCTTATATCAACTCACTCTGTCTGCTGGTTTTCCTGTCTGATTCAAAGACAATTATATTTTCTAATGTGTATTACTTTTTCCGAAGCTTTTATCAACTCACTCTGTCTGTCTGTTTGTCTGGTAAAAAAAAATTGTACCCATTATTTCTCCCACACACAATCTCGTATCGAGCTGAAATTTCGCACAATTATTTCTTGTTCAGGCGCTTGTTCCAGGTCTTTTCTTTTTATAGCCTCAATCGGGTTTTATCCCAACTATCCGTATTTTTTGTGCAGAATTTTTTTTCTCTATCAGGCACAATTAAAATTATAGCAAAATAATGTCAGTTTAATTTAAAAAGAGAACTGAAAAATGCTAAAGATATATAAGGAAAAGGGTACTCCGGCACAATTTATAATTCTAGTTTTAAACCAAAGTAATGAAACGCATAAACGCAACAAAGCCAATTAACTATTGGTAATTAATTATTTTGTTTCGTGTCAAACAACGTAAAGAAATTGTACTTGACAGATGTGGTGGTATAAGTTGAATTAGCCCCCTTTATACTTTGTAAAACACCGCTTTAAAATTTAAAGCTAACAAAAGTTAACTATAAAACCTCTAATTTCATAAGCACTTCGCTGGCACAGCGATTAGTGTCTTGGCTTGAGGAGGATCGAAACTCGATTTCGAATACGATTTGTATAACTTTGTTTTTAAAAATGCATTTAAAAGGCCATCACAGTAGCATTAACAGAGATACCCCCTTTCTTTCCTACCCTCCACATACCGCATTTCCCAACTGATCCAGAAAAATGATAGGATTAGGATCATAGCGTATTGAAACCATAACGCATGAAATTGCGCTAAACAAAAACAATTGGTAAAAAATATTTCTAATCGCACAGATTTATTATTGTTAGTCTAGAGCAGTGATGGGCAAACTTTTTAAAGAGCGGGCCAAAAACTAAAAGAAAAACATTTTGGCAGTGAATAATATTTTTTAACTAGAAAAATACAGAAATTTTAGTATTTGATTTTACGATATTAAAATTAAACTGCCATGCATGAAAATACAATTGTTTCAATAACAGTTCATCATAATTGGGTTAAGACATTTTGACATAGTTATTCAGTTATTCTTAAAATTGAACTGCGGTGTTAACCTATTGATCTTTTTCGGACACTGCTCTTTCTAAAAGTATCATTACTGAAAATAGCTGCTTTCTAAAAGTATCATTACTGGAAATAGCTGCTTTCTAAAAGTATCATTACTGGAAATAGCTGCTTTCTAAAAGTATCATTACTGAAAATAGCTGCTTTCTAAAAGTATCATTACTGGAAATAGCTGCTTTCTAAAAGTATCATTACTGGAAATAGCTGCTTTCTAAAAGTATCATTACTGGAAATAGCTGCTTTCTAAAAGTATCATTACTGGAAATATCTGCTTTCTAAAAGTATCATCACTGGAAATAGCTGCTTTCTAAAAGTATCATTACTGGAAATAGCTGCTTTCTAAAAGTATCATTACTGGAAATAGCTGCTTTCTAAAAGTATCATTACTGGAAATAGCTGCTTTCTAAAAGTATCATTACACGAAATAGCTGCTTTCTAAAAGTATCATTACTGGAAATAGCTGCTTTCATATTTATGAAGATGCAAACGTTGCACAAATTCTATGAGCATGAGATTTAAATTTTGGAAAACTGGATTTCCGAAGATTTTCTCCCCTCAATTTATCCTTGTGATTGGCGATAGTCATTTTCAACTAGCTGAATTTGTTGTTTGAGACCTTAAATGTGATATCGTCAATACATTGTTTTTTCCTTGTACCTTAAAATGTAATTTTTTATGAGACAGAAGATCTGTGAAAAATATAAAATTCAAGACCGTGAGGAATCTTCAAATATTTTATATTCCGCATAGGCCTACCCATTTTATTACGTTTTTCAGTTCCCAAATTCTCTCGAAGACGACTTGCACCGCACCACCGTTGCGTATGATTAAGCAATTAGAGTGTTCTGATTGCATAGAACTCTTGAAATTACGTGTTCGCCAGCGGGAATGATAGTACTTAAAAGCATTACTGTTACACTGAGGACTGGTTTTATATTCAGGACAAAGAGAATAGGTGTTCAACAAACTATTGGAATAATTAACTAGTAGGCCACCTTGTGAATTAATACTCAGAATGTGCGCAGTGTTCCGTTAAGGAAAAGGCTTGGGAAACACTAAATTAGACTATAGAAATTGTATAGTTATGTATTGTTGTTTTTTTTCAAACTTACTTAAAAGCGTTGGAAGCCAACGAAATGAAAAATAATTCTACCAATAGTGTCTTTTAATTCTTGTCAATTTAATATCTTGTTTGGTTTATCTTTCTTGGTAAGTTTGTCAATGTTGATGATGTTGTGCTCTGTAAGAAGCATATATATACAACTTTGTAGCCTACAAGTTACATGGTCCTGGAAAGCTTCTGACTTGTTTTTTTATGCACTTAAATGCACACTATTCTTTTATAAGTGACAAAAGTGGTCATCATCAAACTACGATGGACGAAATATATATATATTTGCATCGGATGTAGGCAAACATAATTATGCAATATATATATATATATATATCTTATGACTTTAGTGAAGTGAGTTGTGTTTTTGCTTATGCTGTGTTTTTTTATTACATGCATTAATGTATAACATTTATTGTAGGCCTATAATATTACTGGGCTTCACTTCTACGCCATTCTGTTTCCAAAGCCTTAATTTTAAGTGTCAGAAATATAGTATTTTTATTAATATGAGTAGGTTATAGTTAGATAGGTAAACATTTTAAAGCTATATCTAGTTCCTAAACATTGAACACCACTGACAAAAACAACAACTCAGCAACACCACTGCTTATCCTCCGCTATTAAATTGAGTCCACTTTGTCAAAAAAAAATTGAAAAAGCGCACCGCCACAAAGACGTTTCTCATGCAGGTGCAATCACTTAATCAGATGTCCGAACTCAATTATGTTGTCTAACTAGGTCAGAACTCGACGCCACACTTAATGTATCTGAATGATAAAACTCCAGCATCGGAGATCTGACCCTTAATGCACCTGTGGAATATTTGCTTCGTCTTTATCTCTCCCATGAGCTAAATGTGAACTGTAGTACCTCAACGACTCCCTTATCTATGTTTTACATATTAGATCCAAAAAGTCCAATCATACGTTACGGATGACACAGACTCTGTCCCACATGACAACACATTGTGCAACTAAGAGAGTTGGGGTCAAAGTATTGGGAGCCCATATTTAAAACCCTCTTTAAAAGGATGCGCATTGAAACGCATTTGCTAAAACGGATGGGATAAAAACTTTTTTTTTAAGTTGCGAAACGGTACATAAGGATGAACTAATTAATGCAAGGAAAATAACTGGCAACACAAAATACATTTTAAACATAGTTAATATCTTTGATTTCGAAACGCAACTCTTCTGTGATACATTTAAATAACATGGTGAGTTTATAGAGTTAGGCCCTATTTGAATTTTTATGTTAACTTGTCATACTAAAAATAAAACGATTATCAGATGAACTATAATCATCTAACTGCGGTTATTGTTTCATACGCACATAGGGTATAGTCTGAATTATTCGTTTTTAAATTTCATATATATGTTAATCTAATACATCTTTTTTTTTTCTCTTCGGAAACACACTTGCAACTTTAGAGAGAGTTGCCTGCATTAATATCGTCCCTAAACATTTTGAAGAAGACATTTCAAAAAGGTCTCCGCTAACTTGATTCTTCTCGACTCTCAGAATGGTCGAAATTCTACAGAATGTCACACTTTGTGTGAAAAAAAAAATAAAGGTCCACGGCAAAACTTCTTACTCAACACGAAGATGATCTTAATATGATCACGTCCATTACAGAGGTACATGCGCTATATGTACCTCGAACGTCACTCGCATTGTAGTATTGGCCTGTGTTGCCTCCTTCTTTACAATACTTAATTTTTCTTCCATTTTTTTTTATTTTTTTTTTGCGCTCTGATTGCAAGAAACACTTCAATATCGAGCCACCCTACATCTTTTCAGAAAAGGAAGACGCCAGAAGTAAGAATTTCTGAGAGAGAACTGTGAACGTAGGCTTAATTAAGTAAAGAGAACATTTAAAAATAGCTGCTTCAAAAAAACGCTAATTACTATGACTATTATTAAGGTTTTGGTTTGAAAAATAATGTCTTTTAACCATTCGGTTTCACTTCTTTTATAGTTTTAATAGTTTTGAATAGTTTTAATAATAGGCTAACATTACAGATTTTTAGTAAATAAAGATCATTAATAAACGTTTTTATTTTTGAGTGCGAATATCTACGTAAGGCCTAATGAAAACGATGAACATTTATTTATGAAAAAAAAAATATTGCAAATGAAAGCGCTTTGAAACAACTACGCCTGTTTAATAATACACTATGTATACTTCATTTTTTATGCAATGCCTTTTATGTTAGATCTACGTGTTATTGAATCAGTTTAAATGTTTCATACCTCAATGACTAGCCTAATGCGTTAATTATAAAATGGTTTCAACTCCTCCCCTCCCCCGATCAACAATTTTTGTTCATGTTTCCAATCTACGGGTTTGGTATATCAAATCTCTAAGAACTATTAGGGTCTTGTTTTCTAATTCAACACTGGAATTTCTATATTATACTATAATCATTAAGTATAAACTGCATGTATTGGTTGATAACTTTCGTAGGTGAATGTACCGAAAAACAGAAGAACACACTGCAAGAGATGTAACAAACACACAGAACACAAGACAACACAATACAAGAGAAGCAAGGAAAGGTTGGTGGCTGCAGGTAATCTACACATTTTCCAAATCTGTGGGATAGTATGTTAGAACATCTCAAGTTAATCACTTCTCTCAATTTTCTGTAGTCCTTAGTCACATCCGAAGCGTCCATTTTTTTTATGTCCCACCTACGATTTTTGTGTTCGCCTCTAAACCTTTTCATGGTATTGCATTTTTGCCTGTAGATCTTCGCAAAGATCTTGTGACAGTCATACCACTGAAGTTCATGGTTCGTGACAAATGTTATAAATTTTCTCTTGTGACCACGATAGACTATTCAATTCTGACTCTGTTTCTAGCTGTCCACGGTTTGAAGCCTGCAATCACTCTTCAATTTTTTTTTTGTTTTACCATTTATAAGTTTTGCTGTCACTGTCTATGATATACTGCTGTTTATGAGATACTTTATCAGGATTTACCAGTCGCATAAAGTTAATCATGTGTTTATTAATTTGAATGAGTTTTTACCAGTTGTTTTTGTTTTGCGCAATTTCATGCTTTTAGCTTTCTCAATAGTATAGGACTCTATCAATTGTCTGATTAAGTAGGGGCAAAAAAAAAAGAAATTGGGGGTGGGGGGTGGGGAGGTTACCGTGATAGCTTTTGAAATGTATTTTATAACAAAAAAAAATTTCGATTTCGAACTGGAGGGCTCAAGCCTCCTCAAGCCAATACACTAACCACCATGCCAGCAAAATGCTTATGAAAATAGAAGGTTTCAAATAGCTATATATTGTTAGTTTCAAACTTTTAAGCGACGACTTAATTATCTGCACAAAGTACAAAGGGGGCTAATTCAACTTTATACCGCCACATCTGTCAAGTACAATTTCTTTCCAATTACCAATAATTATTATTTTTTTAAATTGATTCTTGTTTTGTCAGGTACTCGATTTCAACTTGTTCTGAGATTGGGTTCGGGAGAAATAATGTGTAAAAAAAATTGTACCAGACAGTTGGACCGAGTGAGCTGATATAAGCTTTGTAAAAAAATAGCACAATGACTTTTACAAATGAGTACATAAATAATTGTATTACTTAATAATAATTTTATCTTAATGAATGAGGCTGGTGGTTTGACAGTTAATTGGGAAGGAAAACATGTTACACTGGTAATTAATAATTGGTCTCACATAACCATTTCTTCATTTCTAAAGTGGCTTTAAGCTTAGTATATATAACACCAGCCAATATCAGTGTACCAGCAGTTCTCTTGTGTTGATGTAGTGAACGCAGATATTCGTAAAATAGTTTCACTTTCAACTGTTAATCTGCTTCCCATTGTTAGATTACTGACCAGGCATTTAAAATAGTTACTTCTTTGGAAAAATAAATTATGATTATGCTTGTAACATTTTGCCAGGTAAACGTCAGTATGACAGAAAACAGTCCGGATTTAAAGGGCAAACTCGACCAAAATTAAGGAAGAAGGTAGGCAATATGTTATAATAATAGATCAGCAAGACTTGATAAAATCTCTGGATGAACTTGTTTAGGCAATGTTTCACCAAAGGGAAAGTGCTATGCATGATTCCTAGATAGCCAGGAAAACGTACATGTTTTTCTTTGGTTATAAGTTCCATATTCATGACTGAGTTCCTGTTGGTCTATGTTGTCACAGTGAACATGTAACACATTTAAAATAATATGAATCTATAACTGAGAACATTTTTTGTTTAAGGGGGCAATGAAATGCAAGTTTATGCATATAAAAGGCATACGGGTGATGGTTTATGAAAAAAATAAGTTAAAGCAACATACTCTTCAAATAATTTAGTTCCATTTCTTAGGTTGCTTATAACAAAAAATATGTTCATCCTCTGCTTGATAAAAGAAAAAAAGGTTTTCAGAATTGAACAGGCCATGTTTATAATAAAGATTTTGACAAATAATGTCTTTTAATGCTTGTACAAAAGTTTTGTCATTAATTAATCCAAACTAACAGCTGACTAAGCTTTGTTAAGTACTGTTATAGTATTATTAATTGTTAAGCTGATTCTCAAAACTAATTTCTACAAACTATTATTGAAACTAATGCTAATTCAATAGCCTATTTTGTTGCTGCATTATTTGCTGATCAAATTTTGTAAAAATTTGGCATGAAAACTTTAACTGAACAATAATTTTTTGTCTTTATATGACTATGACTGAGTGAGAAACACTATTGATATTTGTCTTGACTGTCATTAAAAGCATGCATTTATGTTTAGGCCAAGACAAGTAAAAAGATTGTTCTTAAGTTGGAATGTAAGGAGTGTGGCATCAAGAAACAAATAGCTATCAAAAGATGTAAACATTTACAGATTGGTGGAGACTTGAAAAGAAAGGTAATTCATCAAAACAGGAGGACGGGTAACTAAATTATAGCATTCAAGGGGAACTAACTTTACATTAAATTTAAACAATGCATGTAATGTTACAATGTATTTGAATGGACTCAACTGTCATTGTCTTCTTTTTGTTTTCAGGGAGAAGTGCTTGCGTTTTAAATAAAAAATGGGAAAATACTCAAGCAGATGAGATTTGGATACTTAACAGAAATACTTAAACATTTTCTGTAACAAACAAAATTGTAAATATTTTAATACAGTACTATTTAATCTTTCATTAAAAAGGGAATCCTTATTATTTCTTTTTTTTTTTAAATAGATCGCCAGTGATTCACACATTTTCAACCACAAACTATAAATACCATTCAACTATATAAACACCAATAATTTTTGAAAAGGATGTGCACAAAGTACACCAGTCTAAAGGCCTTATAAAAATTCATAATCAAACATTGTTCAATATTTAAGCATGAATGATCTTTTTCAAATAAATAAATTACTTTAACAATGAACACTTTTTTAAATTTTTAAAATAAGACCTGTTCATTTTTTTTTTTAAATTTTAATAAAATCTATGGTACATTAGTCACTTTAAAAAACAATATACTATATCATAAATTGAAAAGTATCTGGTTTGTAAATATTTTATTGGTTTGAAAAAATTAGAACCTATTTCATTCTTAACAAAAAAAATAAATCTAAGCTTGTAAAGCTGTATTAAAACAATTTCATTAAAATGCTTACAGTAACATACAAAAAAAATGTATATTAATTTCCATGAGTATGTTATTACAATAAAAATGTCTATTTCTTTAAATAGTCCTATTCAAATATAGCATTTTAAACTATTTCTGAAATAAATATCAATGATTGTCAATATAAATATCACAGAGATCAGTTTTATGAAGACCATTTACAGTCAAAGGTTTAAGATTGCAGTGTGATTTATCTAACATGTCATTGTGAGTAGCATGTGATATAAAATCCTTTTCAATCAAACTTGCTTCTGAAACATCACTGTGAACTTCATGTGAAATATTGCTATCTGCTTTAGAATCTAAATCTACAGGCCTTGCAGTTCTTTTTTTCTTGATGTGATGACCTGGTTAAAGAAAGTAAAACTATTTACTTTAAATTTATCAAAAAGAAAATGGAATAATAATGATTAATATTACTTAAAAAAAGTTTTTTGATAATCTTTATTGATGTGTTTCATTCAAAACTAAATATAAAGTGAAATATATAAAATAATACCTATGCAATTGAGAAATTCAGAATGAGTTTTGGATCTGCAACATCCCTTACAAAGTCCATATTCACATTTCAAGCCCTGCAAACAGAAAAAGTAATAAAAAAATTAGCAAAGTACCCCTTTCAGACCTTAGGGTAGATGATGTAACATATAGCCAAAATATCTAATATATATGATTTCTAGTTTGGCCTTTGATAAGAGTATCATCAATAAATTAATATTCTACTATTGTTATTCTGTGTTAAGTTTATATTAGCTTTCACTGTATAAAAAAAAAATTAGAAAGAAAAAACCAAGGAAAGTTTTTTATTGAGGACAAAAATTTGTTATTCTATAAAGCATGCTTACTAATTAAACAAATTAAACTAATATTTTTTGTATATTGATAATAATGATTTTCTGCTAATTGGATGGGCTATTTACTAACCTCACAAACAATGTTATACTTGCACCTCTTAAACCTTTTAAGTTGCAACAAAAACTAAGACTTTTAAAAACTGAATTTTACGATGTAGAATATTATAATATTAAAACTTTTCTGCTTTGATAAAAAAATTACACTTACAAAAAATGAAGAATGAATGAGAATTTTATTTTTAAAGGACCCATAAGAAAAAAAAATTAAACATTTTTTGAATAATTTGGTTCAAAGGCAATTTATACTTCAATTAAAAAAAAAAATTTAAGATGAACTAAAATTGGTATTTTTAAAATGTTTTGTTGAAAAAAATATTCATTAAATTTCAATATTCTGCCCTGTCTAATAGATTTATCTTCATAATATTCAAATACTATCAATTATTTGTTAATAGTTCTAAAAACTTATGCCATAAATTAACCAGACCTTGGGATTCAGGCAAAGACTGCAAGTTTCAAATTTCATCTTCAGGCCTGGATCAAAATTTTTATTAGGACATTTTAATCTTTTCTTCAATTTGTTGTTCGACAATCCTGGTTCATCGGCACTGACTTTCTGCATGTCCTCTGAGCGTTTCAGATTGATTCTTTTTCTTAATTCTTTATGTTCAACATCATTCTCTTCTTCAGGACTTTAAATGAACAGTTGTAAAAAACATAAACTTCTCAATAACAAAAAAAAATATTAGACATTAAAGATGCATTTGCATTTAATACTAAAATATTTTTGATTTACGCAGCTACATGTTGAAACATATTAAGAATAACTATATTCAAGGTAGAAAGAGAAAGAAAAAGCAAATTTTAAATGCTTGTTTATGCTTCTGTAGTCAATGGATAATGAAAGTATTGTGTAAAACATATAACAAATCCTATTTTTTTCCTCCCAACACATGTCAGATACTCATTAGTACTTGAAAAAATGATAAATCCATGTCTGCTCATAACTAGACCCTCCAATTGAGTAATCAAGAGCTGTATCCCTCTATCACATTTCTTATTTGTTATAAGAAATGTGAATGAAATAAAAATAATTATACAAATCTATGGTATAAATAAATTTTAAGATAATATACCAACAAACAAAAAAATATTGGAAATTTAGAAATATTTATCAAAACTTATAGTTATAAAAACAGTAAACAAAAAGTAAATTAACACACTAAAAAGATGTCTTTGAAAATTAAGATATTCCTTTAGGAAAGCATTAGGCTAGTATGGCAGTGATTGGTGTTCAAACAAGTTTGAAGATGAGCAGCTATGACGAGTATACCTCTGCTAAATTAAAAAACCCAACAGGTTGCCTGTAATAGAAGAAAAAATTAGAACCTTGCATGATATTACCCTGGGCGTACATAAGGTTGGCAAATCCAGTAAGGCAATGGAAGTTTCAACTTGAAAGTAAATGTCTCTGGATCTGTTGCACATTTTTCAATATCAACCTACAAAATAAATAAAAGCCAATTTCTTCTATTATGAAACTACTAAATCAAAACACTTTTTGCTGTCACTAACACAGCCTAAGCTGAGCAACAGGTTAGTGTAGAAAATTTTTAAAGCACCATTTTGAAATACAAATATTGAAAAACCTAGACATATCAATGTATACCAGCTCATATACAACTAGAAGGAAATGAGAAGGCTGACACACTCACCAAGAGTGGGAGAACTAACTCACAAATAAACTCTTCACTTTATCCAGAAGAATTGAAGAAATTAATTGTAAATAAAATAAACGAGCGAGCTCTCATCCCAATCACAAGAAAGATGATGCTTACTATAAGCTATCCCGACAAGACCAACGTCTAATCTTTCGACTCAGGACCAGACACAACAGAATGCGACAACACATGTACCGGAAGCTCAAAATTGTAACCAGTGAAATCTGCCCATATGGAGTATCACCAGAGAATGCCGACCACGTCCTCCAAAACTGCTCTCTTTACCAAGAGGCCTGTATAAGACACTGGCCCCAAAACACCCCAATAGAACGAAAACTATATGGAGAGCTCCCTGATTTGGAAACCACAGCGCAGTTCATCTCATGTATTGGTCTAGTCATCTGAACACTCCAACATAACAATGAGAACAAAGAAGAAGACGAAGACAAATCATTAAAAAAATATGAAAAAATAAAGTTCACAGGCTTCGAATCAGAAAGACATTTAAATTTGTGGTTTAGAAAAAAAAAATCAGTCAAGTCAAAGAGGAAAGGATTTGAAACAGAACCTAAACTATTCAAAAAGAGTTCTCTTTGTTTTTCAACCAAGTAATCATCAATTTATTTTCCAGTCAAGGACACCTTCAAAGCATTCTTGAGAGATTTTAACATAGACTGCCTTTTGGGAAACTAGTACAAAAGATAATGACATTGTCATAGATACTTTGCTGAAAATTGACAGCAGAATATATTGCAATGTCAATGACCTTAAAACACTCAGGCTAGGCTTTGCCAAAGCCAGGTTGGCTTTATTTAATGTTCTTAAAAATATAGTAGATATGTTCTTACTTTACATAAAATCTTTAACTTTTCCATACATGCTCGAAAATCTTGAATAGATTTGGCATTAGCCACCACCTCTCTCACTTCTCTGTGTACAGAAAGCCTGACAAAAAAAAATTTAATGAATAAAAATTGTTAAATAAAAAAAAAGACTATCATTTCGCAGAATATTAACAATTAAAAAGGAAACAATTTAATTTGATTAAATTTAAACATACAAGCTAACTTAATGAAAGCTGTTGTTTATTCAAGCATAAAAACATTATTCTTACAATGCATTGAATTGTCAACATATCTTACCCATGGTGACATATTTTGAAAACATGGCCTCTTATATATGACAAAGGACATGGATATTTCTCTGCAAAATCAAGGTACTCCTGACTCATGTCCCAAATAAAGGGACTTAGACCATGGAACAATGCTGGGTTGTGCAAATTCCCTTCTATGTTGGGAAAGAAACAAATATTTTTAAAACTATTGAGCTTTAAGCAATAAAGAAAACAAAAAAAAACAACAACTAGCTAACTTTCCTGGAGTTAAACAGTATATCAAAGATTTTGCTGATAAAAACAAAAAAAAGCTACCTGCACTCATAACACCCTGAGCTCCTGTTTCTTGTAAACATCTATGCACATCTGCTAGGTACTGTATATTTCCATTAGCAAAAACAGGAATTCTGACAGCCTCTCTGTAAGTACTTATAGTTTTATTAATCAGCTTAAAAGTTAACAAGGTTATAGTTGAAAAATAGTTAATTTGTTTCTGATATTAGGGCATTGAAAGGCCAACATATTGGCAATCAACTCTTTCCTTTAGTGTTTTAAATTAATCTCTTAAGCTCTCTTGGAGAAAATGGAAGTTGTCCTAGCCCAAATGTACTGCTGGATAATACTGCTATCAAGATTCATATTTGGCATGATCATGCAGGCATTAAAAAAAAAGACTGGGGGGGGGGGGGGGGGTGTGTCAAGTTGATTTTTGAAAATCCAAAATATGTCTTGACTAAAACTAGCATGTTTTTTTAAATTAATTTTTTTCTTATGAAATTTGAGGGCAATTCATTTTTTTATTTTTTTTCACCTTTTAACTTTATTATTTATGATTTCCCTGCTGAAATGATAGCTTTAAACCTATCTAATCATAGCATAATACATTTTTTCTTAGTAAGTTTTGTTGCTTTGCCAACATTCATCAACATCACTCAATTTGTATGATTTCCATACTAGGACTAGAATCCCAATTTACTTTAATGAGCTAATACAGACAGCAAAAATTGACAAGGCTGTTAATTATAGTATCTTAGTCTGGTCAAATTATCTTCCAAATTCGATGTTAATAAGCCTTATTTTTTTTTATTCTTTATGGAATTTATTACCATTGTTTGGGTTATAAGTTAATGAAAGATGAGGCCTGTGGTAATTCATATTATATCTATTTCATGCACAAAAAAAAAAAAAAAAGAAAGAAGTAGTTCTGGATTAAAACGAAAAGTGTTTTATAAACCAAATATCACAAATATCATTTAAAAAAAAAGAAAGCTTACATTCATGCATTTAGTTTCTCTTCCTGGTCTTATTCCTCATTTTCGTCATCAAATTAATAAAAGCATTTGAACTGCACTGCATCATTTAACCAAAGGACATGTAAAAATCATACATATACCTCACAGACATACTTCTAAAGTAAGTGCATATTAACATACAAGGACATTATCTTATGATCAGCCTGAATTAGAGCATCTAAGAGCTTTATTGAAAAAAAAGCTAAGAAGCTAAAAAAACAACAAAAACCTATACATGTATAAATCTCTTATTAAAGCTCATAAAAACCTGCAAAACTCACTGAAATGATTTTTGTTTTATACTGCTTTAGGATGCAATACAATTATTTTTCATTGTTCCAAAGTAAAGATTGGTTTTCCAGTATTGTAAGCAGTTTTCTACTTTCTGCCAGCATGAATGACAAACCACAAGTCTAGAAAATCAGCCTAACCTTAAAAAAACTTACATTAGAAGAACTCAGATCATAAAAAATGACAAAATTAAGGAAGTGGAAGAGAAAAAAAAAAAAAAGAAAACCAACCTAACAGCTTTAATATATGTCCAATCAGCAACGCCAGTGAATTGCCCTTTTTGCTCTCTTGTTCTACCATGAACTGTTAACAGCTAGTTTGGAGCAAATCAAATAAATCAAATTGTTTTCAATTTGTAAATAAATAAAAATACAAAAATATGACTTTTTTTTTATTAGTAAAGCTCTTTAAAAAAAATTAACAATTTAACAAAGTCCCGATAAAATTATGTTTCTGACCAATATAATTTTTTAAAATTCATTAAAAATATATATACATTTATTTTTAGAATATGTATATTACCTGACAACCAGCATCTTCTAACATTTTGGCATATTTAACTGTCTTATCCACAGATGGAAAAACTCTGATTTTGCATGTGATTGGAACCTTTAGGTTTTCATGACACGTCTTAACTTTAAAAAAAAAAATGAAATAAGTTTTTAAAGCAAACTATTCAATGTCATAATTTATATCTAATGGAAAGCTTCTATTATGACTGATAAGGCAGTTAATGTAAGTTTTTTGTAGCAACATTTAATGCAGAAATGCCTATATCGGAAAAAGGAAATGTGTATTCCCAGACATGAGAAATGTGTATTTTGAGGGGCGAATGTGTATTTTCCAAAATATAAAGAAATATACTCAGGAAAAACTAATATCATTTAAGCACATAACATACATAAAGTTATAAAAGACATTCTGTATATTTTTCAAAATATTTACACATTTAGTCTTTGTCATAGACTTTTCTAGAATATGTAAGAATGGCAATGATTTTATAATAACAACGGCTCTTGTATTTTATTCCTGATTCCATAATATCACCAACAGAAAATTCATTCAAAAGAATGGGACTTTTTGCAAGTAGTGAATTTAGACTTAAACCAAAAGCAATGGTTTGCGTGGCTAGCTAGGTGACATCTAGTTTATTGTCAATGGATGATTTCTTGACAAGGTATGCAGACACTGAAAATATTTTATCCTATTTTGAGAGAGTTCAGATTTTCTTCTTTCTGACCATACTTTGCAGAGTCAGCAATGAAAGCTTTGGCATCCTCTACAATCAGTAATAATAGGGTACATTTCTTTATCATGCTAAGAGAGAGATGAACCACCAATTCTTCCATTAAAATCTTTGCCCTTCTCACTTTCATCTCCTGGATTTGGTGGTTTACAAAAAAATTGAATCTAGATCTAGAGGCAGCTTCATGAACAGTTATTGGTTTGAACAGGCTGTAAGTTTTCATCATGCTCTGGCTATAATTAAAAAAACAGAAATGGAAAAGTGGTTTGAGTGCTGGGACAAGTCCCAAAAAGCCAGTGGAGTCTGGGAGTGCATGAGGCGCCCTGACCGCACTTACCCGTGGTGAAGGCTGTCCAGACCTGAGCAAGCTATTATAGCACAGTGCAGGACAGGCCATTGTCCTGTTGGCTCATATTTCTCACGGCTATGGCCAAATTTCGATTCACAGTGTACCTGCTGCGGGGGAGGAAGAGGAAACTGTGCCTCATATTCTGTTTGACTGCCCCAGACTTGCTAGTCTCCGTCTCGACAGGTCTGGGAAACCAAAAATTCTCGACCTGTATGGCGACATTTATTCACTACACAAGACAGCAGGGTTTCTGTCCAGGGCTTTTGCAAGAGAGGATTTGAGCCTCTCAAGCCCTCAATCAAATGGAGTTTGTAAATGATGATTGGTTTTAATGTACATAGACCAGGGGTGGGCAAATTATGGCCCGCGGGCCACAGGCGGCCAGGCCAAAGTGTTTTATGCGGTCCGCCGACACCAATAGAAATCAGGTGTGCACACTGTATATACATATAAAAATGCAAATATTAAAGATAATATCTCTATATATTATTGAAATTGTCTCATTATAAAGGTTTTAAGTAAACGAAGATTATGCTTATTGGCTATACATCAATACACTTGATTCAAGACACAATCTCTGAGTGTTGGGTAGGCTTGGAACAAGATGGTAAGTGTAACAACTGATGGAACTCGATCTTCGACTGAGAAAAATATTTTTTTTTTTTAATATATCCAAACCATAAACTCTAAACAGGAAAGTTTGCACAAAGCTGCATAAAATTTCGTCATTACCTTAGTCATAATACTATAGTAATTAAACTTATTAGACCTAGGGATGTTAACCACGGGTAGTTCCGATTTATGAACAAAAATATTCCAATGTACTTGCAAGCTTAGCATGGGAAAGGCAAATGAGAAGAATATAAAATCTCAAGGAAGAAACTGTTGAAGGGCATTGACTGCGACTTTGATACCAATATTTCTAATGAAGAGTGAAAGAAAGACAGATTTCATGTCTTTTATAACTGCCATTGCAATTGGTTGCTTATATATGAAATATAAATGCATGTTAAATCTTTTCAAACAAGGCTTTCTCATTTCTTTAGGCAAGCAAAAGAAAATAGTTTTTGTCATTTTCCTTTGCTGAAAGGTGAAACTATTTTTAGTGATTTAATTAAAAATACAACACTTATTAAGATTCCTTAATTGTGCAATTTATAAAAGCAAATTTTAAGACGTCAAGAACCAGTTTTCAATACCATCAGCTCACCATTTAGCGCAGAAGCTCCAGAGGACATAACTCCAAGCAAAGAGAAGTTCCAGTCAGTACTACCACAGGAGTCTTATGGGGGCCAGAAGCTGTATTTTCAAAATTTAAAAAAACCTTTGCTGCTGTTCACACTATTTGGGTACATATACATCAGTTCTTCTTTTTCATTCTCATTTTACATGTTGGAGGGTTCAGATCAGTAATTCTATATCTGAGATGAACCGCGCAGTGCTTTCTAGATCAGGCAGTTCTACGAATAGTTTTTGGAGAGTCTTGTTCGGGTCTCTTGATGTAGTATGCACCATCGAAGGACATGGTCAGCATTCTCTGGTGATGCTCCATAAGGGCAGGTTTCCCTTGTCCCGACATTTAACTTCACATATATTATTGTCTCATTCAGTGAGCAAAATTTTTTTGTGGAAACTTAACAAGTATAATCACTAGTCAATGTTGACATACTAAATTGACAGCACTCACAGGGGTAACAACTAGTAAGATGGTTTCACAGTTCCGGAACATTATGTACGAGTGTAAAAAGAAAAATACTGCACAATAAGTAAAAATGTATATTTGTGGGGATATTGTGATATAAAAAGACAACAGCAATTTTAAAAAATCTTAAAATTGGTTTCAAAAATTGCTAACTCTTGTAATTTTTCAACGCGGAGTGTGAAAAAAAAAGAGAAAGAAACGTGAATATAATACAGTGTAAATATGAATTAAAAGACATTCTACACAGTTAGCGAGCATATCTTTCTAAGGAATATACATATATGCGGCCCGCCATTCTCAAAATTTTTTTTCAATGCAGCCCTCGATACAAAAAGGTTGCCCACCCCTGGCATAGACTATTTATAGGTATTTTAACAATCATAAGGAATTGTAGGCTACTGTCCTGAATGTAAAATACTAGATGTAGACCTAGATCAATATAAAGTTAGAACAGCTAATTTTGCCTTTTTTTATAAATTTTAGATTCCATAAATGATAAGAAAAGAGATCAATCTTTATCTTTACAAGATGGCAGAAGTTGCTGCACAATTTAGAATATATCTAGATCTAGTAAGTAATCTAAATCTAGAATCATTAGATCTACTTTGATCTTTCTAGATCTGAGTCTAGTAAACATCTGGATACATCTAGATCTATAAAACAAGATCTATTTAGAGCTTAATTCTAAATCTAAATTTAAGAAGATTCATTGTGCCTGACATCATAAAACATTTTAACACAATACTAGATATATAAACAATCAATTAATTTCCAATCAGTTTGAAGACTTGAGAAAAATTCTGACACATGGAAAGGAATGTCGTTTTATTTGCATCAGCAAGATCTAGAGCTAGTAATTATTTTAAATCTTTGTGTGTTAACGCGCTAAAAAAAAAGGTATATCTCACGGTAGATCTAATAAGAATAGTCCATTTCCAAGATGCATACTTGTAAGCATCTCTGTTAAATGAGAGCATCAGCATTGGCAGCCCATTGTCTAGAGCTATTTATTAACTTAGCTGAGCTAATAACGTTATGTAACCAGAGATGGCTTTACTTTGAAACTATCTTAAATGCTGAAGCAAAAGTCGAAACGTTTACTGTATTTTTGTAAAGGTATGAAAGCACAGATGAATGAAAATGAAAACAAACAATTTAATATTTACCCATTTTCGCCAACAAGTCCCACTCATCCTGTAGAAAAGCTCCATAGTGTCCTCGTTTAGCTATTGTTTGTGGGCATCCCAAATTTAAATCAATAGCATCACAAAATGGTTCAGCAAGTTGAGCAGCCTTCAAAAGTGTATCTGGATCATTTGCACAAAACTGTAATACACAGTACTATATGTTAAAGACTAAGACTCAGATGACGACCTAAATGGGAACTAATTCAGCTTTAGTCAAGTACAATTTCTTTCCCTTGTTCGAGATACCAAACAAAATAATTTGTTACCAATAGTTAATTAGCTAATTTTTTTTTAACGATTCATGTGTTGTCAGGAAAAAGAAATAATTGTGCAAAATTTCAGCTTGATCAGAGATTGGATGTGGGAGAAATTACATGTGTACAAACTTTTTACCAGACAGCCAGAGTGAGTTGATATAAAAGCTTTGTAAAAAAAAATAATTAAAATAGCAATAGCAAATGCATTGTTTTTAGCAAATGTTTATCTCAATATTGTCCTAACTGCTAACTGTAACAGAAAACTAATGTAATTTTTAATGTAAATTTTAATGCAAATGAAAACAGAAAGTAAAGAAATAGTGCAACGTAATTTTATCATAATCCCTTAAAAACACATTTAAAATAATTTAAGAGAAATGAAATTCAAAGATGAGAACAGTGATGGCTGGGTGGTGTTCTTCAATGTTTAAGATAAAAAATGGCTTTGAAAGTGAAAGCCCAATAGGAAGATGGAGACAGAAAACAGAGCCAAAAATAAAATCCTACATGAGTCATTTAGGACAGTAACTAGCTGGGCATGGGAGACATTTTCTTTCTGCCTAATGGAAATAAGTAACAGAATAATAAATACACTCTAAATATTTAAGCAGAAAAATACTTCCTTTACCCTCAGAGCATATTTACAGTAAAAAATATGCCAGCTAAAAAAAAACTTTTTTTATAATAAAAAGAAAACTAGTAAATCTTAAAATTAAAAAGTTGAAAATTAAGCTACCTGTACAATAAGTGGTCGATCCTCAGGACATGTTTGGAGTGATTCTTTTCTGTATAAAGCATCTCTTATAAATACTGATGCATGAAACATTGGTGTATAGCAGAGCTCAGCCCCGTAGTGCCGACTCAGCATTCGCCAAGCGAGCTCACTTTGATCAACCATAGGTGCAGCGACATATTTAGCTGATCTTAATATCTCCCTCCAAAATTTAAAGCCATCACTTTCTCCATTATTTGTTTCCGACATTTGGCTGATTTTATTAAACATCAAAGCATTACATAGAGATTAGAGTTGTTTTCAGAATGTTAATACTGTAAAAAAAAACAAAAAAAAAACTTTTGTGACATTTAAGTTACTCTGTAAATTTGAGTGAAAGAATTTAATAAGGAAAAATTTTTATTTGATAGAAATATTCCCAGTATATAGGGAATAAAAAAAAATCCTTGATAAGTGACATCAGTTGCAATTTGCTTGGCAATGAATATGTTTTTGCATATTATATAGATCTATATATATGAGAAGAGATGAGAAGACATGTTTGTTTACAAATCATCATGAGTACAAGTATGGTTGGTTCTAAAATTAATAGAATAGATCTATAAATTATAATATATAGTCTATATTATCTATAATATAAATAGAGTTAAGTCTAAGACTATAACAGAAGTTTTTGGGGCAGTGAGCCTCAAGTCAACTCAAAGTGGTCTCAAGTGAGAGGAGACTAATTTGTTTGCAATTATAATTATCTATAATTTAAAGGAAATTTTAGTTTATAAAAGTTACTAATTAAATTAAAGTTCAAAATTATTTTACTATCTAGGTCTTATTATTCTGATAAGTGAAAATTTTAGTCTTTACTATGGTAATATTCATCTTCTGAACAAGTTAAACTCTGTTGCCAATTTTTTAAGTTTGAATGTTTATAGCTATGTTAGTTAGTCCTAGGAAAAAACTGCGAAAATCTATTTATAAGCTCGTCATCCATTTTTCAATAAAAATAGCTATATTGTTTTGTTACGCTTTGCATAGTTACAACAAAATATGATGTTGAAGACAGTTAGGTCAATGAGGTCCAGCACTAACATTAATGAACACCATTCCCCGCTCTGTACACTAACAAACACTTCATGTTATTGTATTTAAAAAAATAATATTATCTTCTTCAATTTTTTGAAATTTTAATATCAATTTCTTTTTAAACCAACTCAAGACTGACAGATTAGTGTCACTTTTCCTCTTTTAATTGCTCCCTACTCTGCTAAACCCTCAACTTTACAAAGGGTCATTTACCGTGACCTACCTAGATCTAGTTGACCCCCAAAAAACAAAAAAAAAAAAAACAACTGCGTGACCCCGCGCGTCTAGCCCACTCACACCACACATGGAGTGTGACCTAATTTGGTACCTGAATAATTGTCCCTCCCACTACATTTTTTTTTCTGGTACTGTGTTGATGATACCATGCTAGGTACCTACCTAGGCTGGTCAATCAATAATCAGAGCGCCAAGGAGTGAAAAAAAAAGCGAGAGCAGGATTGTGCCACTCATAAAAACATTGTTTTCATTCCCATTATATCCAACTCTGCCCCTTATGTTTAGTGATATTCCCTTTCTTTTTACTCATTCACAACACACTTGTTTTAACATCTAAAACAAAAGCAAAATTAAGTAAGAAAATGTTAGACCTATACAAAATAAATCATAGAAATGTCTATTTCCACTTCCCTTTGATTGCATTTTCAACACTAAAATAGCATTCGTGTGACTTGTGTGTTATTAGGTCTATTTAGAAGCATTTTAGGTAGTTCATATTTAGTTGATGCTTTTATTTTCTAAAAAAATCTCCTTCAACCCGAACCTACCCCCCCTTCTGTCCTAGAAAAAAAAAATGGCATCGTCCTACCAGTTTTTTTAAAACCCCTATAAAACCATTGTTTTTCAGAGTAAGCGAAACTAAATGTGTCTGAACTTAAAGAAATGGAGTATAAACAAAAACAATGGACTAGTTTCATCATACTGTCATAGCTATCAAAATATCTAAAATAAAGGCTCATTTTAACAAAGATTGTGGGGTGTTCATTAGTGTCAGAAAATTAGGATTGTTAGGATTAGGGGTGTTCAGAAGATGAAAATTACTATAGATCTAGAATAATCTAGATCTAAAACAAAGGGTCAAAGGAAAAGGACTGAGACTGAGTTGCTGTGAGTAATCTTGATTCTAGTACACACACTTCACACAAAACTGACAGTAGATATATTAATAATATTATTTTATATACTTAATTGACTTAATACATATAATATTATAATATAAAATATAAGTATAATATATTAATTATTATATTAAATATATTATAATAAATATAGTCTAGATCTAGATTGGAGATCTAAGTACTAACTAAGTAGACTCTTAGTCTACTTCATCTTCTTCATGCAGTGGAAAATTAAGAATTTTTTGCCTATCTTGAATTCTGGTCAAAGCTCCTGCGCCCAATTAATATAGTTCAGAAGAAACTACAAAAGTCTGGACAGCATATATACGGGAAGCTGCTGAAGAAATTAGTACCCTTTCTTTCTGCAAAATGATGACAAACTAACAAAAACCCAATCCATCGAAAAAGCAAAAGAAGGTAGTGAATACTATGGATTCCCTGTAATCAAAACAACCAGAAGAAAGAAAAGACATGATGGGAAGTTGAGTTCTAATGTAGGACTGTCAATAGAACTGCAATTCAAACGTGTTGCGACAGAAGTAGATCTAGACGTCTTGTAGTAAGTTGAGTCATAATCAATGATAATCATAATCATAAACATTAAGTAGTGATTAACTTCATATGATTAAGTAGTCTTACTTACTAACTTAGTAATTATAGCTACTAAGCAGCCTAACCCCCTACTCTACGCTAGAAGTAGATCTAGTAGTAGAGTAGATCTAGATTCTAGACTAGTAGTAGTCGCTACGGCTACTGCCTCTGCCCTGGCACTACTCACTAACTCAGACTACTGCTCCTACTGAGCTAATGAGTCCTACTAGTAACTACTACTGCCTACGCCTACGGCTACTTCAGACACTAACACACTTCGACTTCAGTACTCTACTTCTACTTGTCTTTAGTCATAGTTTCTCTAGTAATAGAGTACTCGTCATGCCGATCATATAATATATCTATTTATCATATAGATCTATATCTAGACTATATTTTTAATAGATAGACTAGACATAAGACACTCGGCCACGGTGACTAGGTGACTAGTAGACTTATAATTTCTTAGTACTTGGACTTGGTCTACTAGAGATTAACTAGACCACCAAGTCAAGCCTAAATATCATGTAGATATACAGAGCTCTTCTTTTACAAAAAATAGAACTAGATCTAGTCTCTAGAAATTTATATCACAGACCTATAGATCTACTATAGATTCTAGAAAATTTAGAATAGCCGCACAGACCTAGAGTCTAGATTCTAGATCTATAATCTAGAGTCTAGTAGATCTAGATCTATAGAATAGATTCTAGATCTATGTCTATGTAGTCTAGTCAGTCTAGATGTCGAGCACATCTAGGCTAGCCCCCTACCTACCCTAGGCAGATCTTGACTACAACACAAGAAATGGAAAAGGATAGTGATATATTGCTTAAATATAGAGCCATCACTAACAAACTAAAAAAGTAAAAAAAAAATCATTTTTATTATCAAATCAAATGGTAATCTAGATAAATCTAGATCTAGTTATAGTTTATAGATGTAGTCTAGATCTATTCTACACTTCTACAGTTACAGTTTGTTTACACTAAATGTGACTATTACAGTTAAATTTACACTACATGTCTACATGTATTTAGTTTACTCTAAAAAAAAATGATTAGGTAGTTGCACCAAAAAATTTGGGTTAGGGTTAGGGTTAGGTCTAAAAAGTCTAGATTCTAGATCTATAGTCTCTATTCTATCAATTCTATGTCTATGACTATGAGTCTATGTTCATAAAATAATGGGCATAATGTTGTCAGGACTAGATTAGACTAGATCTACCTTACAAATATTATATAAGATAAGAAGAAATAATTCTGCTGGAACAGACACAAAATAGAGCAGTGAGATTCATAACAAACGAATATTCACATTTGACTAGAGTAATACCTTTAGTAAAATCACTAAATTTAGAAAGCCTTCAGGACAGAAGACTCAAAAGTAAAGTAGCAATTATACATAAAACACTGAACCATAATCTTCAAATACAAAAACTAAATTTAATAAAATACTCTGAAAGACACAAAGATAAAGGCACATTCCTCGTCCCATATGCTAGGACAAATTTGTACAAATACTCCTTCTTCCCTAGTGCTATTAGAGCATGGAATGGGTTGCCTGAGCTAGCCAGGAAAACCAGTGACTTAGCAGAATTTAGGTTATTGGTTAATATGCATGACTAAATGCATGACGCATAGGACGTAACCATCTTTTTTGAATTAACGTCTGTATTATATAAGATAAGATTAGATTTTAGTATAGAAGTACCACTTACATAAACCATAATTTTAACAGCTGGGCTAGGTTTAAACACTTAAAAACTTATAGATTTATCCTGCATGGTGGATGACCACGTGCCAAAGGCGGTCCTTTTTGGTGAGCTTATAGATCTCTAGGCTTAGGAGAATGAACAGCTTTATAAAAGATCAACTCAGGTGCCATTTTGCCCTCACTGGCATAGAAGAAAGCAGCTGGCATCAGATAGGATCTGAAAGTGATAGTTGGGACACACATTTGAGGCCCCCAAAAAAGCTCTTATTCTTGTAGAAGACAAGCACAGATGATAAGAAAACTTAATTAGACCCCTGCAGACAACTGTTTTGTGGAAAAAACTTAATTAGACCCCTGCAGACAACTGTTTTGTGGAAAATTGTACAAACTGGGTTTGCATGGCTATGTGAAACACTGCTCTTATCTTTAATCTTCGGAATTGAAGACTTTCCCATTTTTATTATTTTAAAAATTAAATCTATTTCAGTGATAAAGCTTTTTTACGTCTTTCTTTAGATTCTCTCTAGATAGATCTAGATTCTAGAAAGAGATCTTCCTGTTAACAGAAAAAATGAGAAATTTTTACAAATCAAACAAGCACATAAAAATGAAATGTTATAGGATATTTAAAATATTTAACCTTGGCCAGACCAATTTTAGAATATTAATCCTTTGTTTGGTATACCTAAATTTAAGAAACCATTTTTAAAAAGACTTGATTTGAAACAAACTAAAAATTTTACAAAATACAGCTGTGAGATTTATAAATATTCACATTTGACTTGAATAATACCATTAGTAAAATAAATAAATTTAGAGACAGTTCAGGACAGAAGACTTAAAACTAAAGTAGCAATAATACATACAACACTGAATCATAACTTACAATATATTTAAAAATGCAACCTAATAAATTGCTCAGAAAGACACAATGATTAAAGGTGCATTATTTCATATCCTAAGAAAAATTGGTACTAGTGATATTTATTCCTTAGTGCTATTAGAGCATGGAAGGGGTGACCTGAATCAGCCAGGAAAACCAATGACTTACTAGAGTTTAAAGTCTCAAATTAACATGCACAGCTAGATTAAAAGATAGGTATGTGTAGGGTGTAATTTTGTTTTTTGATGGAATGCATGACAAGTGACTGCATTTTAATGTAATGTAGATATTATCTAGATCTAGATGCCAGAAGGTAGGGTAGATGGACTGTCATGTAAAATTAAGTTTAAAAAAAAAGGTTTAAATATAATATGTATAGTAGTGTTCTTTCTTGGTGAGGCAATGGTCTTATGGCATGCGTGCTGGACTTTCGTTTAATCATCTCGATGGTCCTGGGCTCATACTTTGCCCGCTGACATCCCCCATTGTCCTGTGGGAGGTTTGGACTAGGAAGTAAATTATCTTCAACTCTAAAGGAGCATCATTGCAGGAACATATAAAACATTTTTTTTTTAAATTTCATATTTGAATAATAGTTCAAGCTAATTTCTTAAGGATATATTTAATATCAAACCTTTTTTTATTTAAAAAAAAATGTTAAATAATACCGGTAGTTAACTTTCTGTTTTTGATTGTTGACACTAAGTTTAAGGTTTAAATACTGTCACTTTCTGTTATTTTACAGGAAGTTTCATTTTGGCAGAAGGTAACAAAATAACATAATAATATTCTTTTAACTAACTTTTGACATGACTTTTTTTTTATCAGGAGATTTTTGAAAAAGCCAAATGTAGCTGAAGGAAGTGAACAGTTTGGTAAGTCGTACTGGCAAGTTGGCTGGCTAATAAATTTGTTTATCAGAATGTAGCTGTTTAGTGGAGAAAGTTTTAGATTAATTCATTTTTTATTTTAAATTTAATTTTTAAATTGAAATGCAGTTTAATTATTGAATAATTAGAAATTAGTAGGATGCTGCTAAGTACTACTTTAAATGAAACTTTCACCCTACAGTGGGACAGATGTGAGGATGTAATAATTTTTTTGAAGGAACTTCTGTATTCTTAGGGAAATATTGCTTATATTTGTATACTTATTCTTAATGTTTTTAAATTTTATTTTCAGCTAGTCTTGCTAAAAGTCTAAAAAATCAAGAATGTCCTCAATATGCTGGTTTTTGTTGTCTTGCTCAGGCAAGGTAAGATGTTTCCATTCTTTTTTTCTTTCTTTTTTTTTTAATTATAAATTATATATTAAATTATTTTAACTAAACAATCTACTTTTTTAACTTAAGTCACTTATGACCAAGTACTAATAATGCATAAAAATTATGATTTTGTTACCCAGTTAGGCAATATTAATAATACAACAGTAATTATTTTGGATGTTTGATATACTGCAGTCTTTGATCTAAATTTAAAAAAATATATTTATTTCAAGACTAGATAAAATTTTTAACACTATTTTCCATGAAAAAAAACTTACAAAAACAAAATGATGAAAAACTTTATTTTGAACTAGCATTTGCAGTATCTTCTTTAGATCAGTCTAATCCATTCCCTTTTATAAAATGTTTGTCTTAGCAAATTTGTTGTGTGAAAAGTTAGAACATGTTTTTCAAACTCTGAAAATTAACAGCTTGATCTGTTCAATTGATTTTTCATTAGGTGTGAGCACACATTATCCAATGCTGCTGGCGAGGCACAAGCACTGACTGATGCAGCAAGAGCTTTTCTAGAGGCTGAACTAATGGACAGAGAGCTAGGAGTTCCTGGATTTCAAGAGAATCTTACGTCCTCAATCAATTGTTACAGTCATGCAATAAGAGTAAGTTATAAGCTCATCAAATTTGATTTATTAATGATTTCACCCTGCTAGCTCACAATGAACATGAGCTCCAGATTGTGGTCAACAAATTTGCATATGCTGCCACCTCTTTCGGTTTATCTATAAATCTCTGAAAACAGAAATCATATTCCAGAAGTCATCCAATAAAACCTACTCAGCCCCCTACAAAATTCAATGTCTACCAAGCAGTAGTTTTCTCAACCCTTCTATATGGATCTGAGACATGGGTATTATACAGAAAGCAACTAAGACTGCTTGAATGCTTTCACCAAAGATGTTTGCGATCCATCATAGACATACAGTGGCAAGACTGCGCTACAAACAGTGATGTCTTTGCAAACGCCGGTATGGACAGTACAGAGGGACTTCTTATGGTCAGACAGTTATGCTGGGCAGAGCATGTATCCCATATGTGGGATGAATGTAAGTCAAAATAATTTTTTTTTTGTGATCTGAAAGGTGGTAGACGTACAGAGGTGCCCCACAGAAACGATTTAAAGACCTGCTTAGACACCTGGTTGCATGTGGCTTCAGAACGAGACAGCTGGAGGTCACTTATAAAGGCCATGGGATACCCATTTGAGAGCAAAAGAAAATCTGCTGCCAAGAAAAGATATAGACAGCGAAAAAAAAAATCAAAATTACCACCGGCGGACAATAATTATGCCTGCTCTGGATGGGGCAAAATATGTAGGTCACAGCTGGGCTGTGTAGCCACGGGAAATACTGCATCTCTCATGAATCTTCGTACTCGAAGACAAGCCTTGTTAATATTTATTAATAGTTTTGATCAGATTATATAAAACACTTTTAATAATATAGAAAAATAAAATAACCAGACTTTGCATAAAATTCAGTATTGGAATATAAAATCTAGCTATAAAACAAAAAATTACTATTCATTTTGAATTTTGTTTTAGAGATGTTGTGAGTTTTTTTGTTTTTTTTTCAGTATAATGTCTATCGTAGCTAATTTTCTCTCTCAATACGTTGTTGTACCAGTTGTAATAATGGGTGCAGCTAAAAGTGTTTAGTATGGTAATAGTTTGAATTTTGAGTTTTACTTTTTCAGCTCCTGATTGCCATGAAAAGCCATTTATCATTATCATCATCATCAAACTTCATTTGAGGAAGGGCTGGGAGCTCAAATTCTCTCTTGCAAAAGCCCTGGACATGAACATTGCTGTTTTGTGTAGTGCATACATGTCACCATACAGATAGAGAATTTGTGGTTTCCCAGACCTGTGGAAATGGAGATTAGCAAGCCTGGGGCAGTCAAAAAGAATACGAGACATGGTTTCATCCTCTTCCCCGCAGCGGGGGCACAGTGAGTCAAAGTTTGGCCATAGCTGTGAGAAATATGAGCCAAATGGACAGCGACCTGTCCTGCACTATGCTTTAATATCTTGGATCATGCACTCCCAGAATCCACTGGCTTTTTGGGACTTGTCCCAGCACTCCACTTTTCCTTATTTTTTATAGTTTCCAGAGCATGATGAAAACTCACAGCCTGCTCAGTTGGTGGGCCAAGGATTCAGCAATGGTGTTGTCAGTCACACCTATGTGACTCAGTACCCACTGCATTATTACAGGGGTGCCATAGTGTTGATTGATATTGTGTGAAGCCATGATGACAGTGTTGATATTGGGGGAACATAGTCAATGGCTTTGCAAAGCCTGTAGTACAGGATTTGAGTCAGTGACCACAACACTGTGTCAAATGTCCCTCGCCGAGTTGAGAGTCAATGAATTTCAAGGCTTCACAGATCACCATGACCTCCCCATCAAAACTGCAAACACTACCACTTGTTTGAAAGATTTTAACTGAGTCAGAACCAAGAAACTCAATATAGGCTCCATAGCCTGTTCGTTCAGAGTCCATTGATGCCGACCCATCAGTATATGCAAAAATGGCACTAGGTTTGAAGGCTATGATGGTCTCCAGTGCTAGTATTTGAAGGTCCTTAGATGAATGCCTTAGCTTAGTGGTGTTAGGGTCTACTAGTAAGGGGCCGTTGGGCGACATTAAGGGAGAAGGGAAAACGTTGAATGCTTTATCTATTTGGTGGAGAGGCCAGCTTTATCAAATAGTCTATTGGCATGATGCATAAAAGACTGCATCTGGATACTTCTTCTGCATCTTGAACCATCCACTAATTTTCTAGCAGGGAAGTATTCATCCTGCCTTTTGTACTACTCAAAGCAAGTCAGTATTGACTGTTCTCTCCTAAGTTAAGGTGGACCTACATTGGTCATTATTTCAGCTGCATTTACTAGGTTTGGGACTGTATCTTATCAAGCTTTTCAAGAGCCATAGATTTGAATAGGATGATTGTAGTCGATCTGTGATCGGGCTGCTCCTAAATACAGTGATCAAAGCATGAAAAGCCATTTGATATCAGAGCCTTTTGGTGATTTGTTCAAAATATCTTCAAACTTTTTATTATGTCCATTTTAAAAACACATTCATTATTTTTCTTAACATTTAAATTTAAGGTTACCCATTTTTCTAACATTTTTTATTTATATTTGAAATACATTGCTTTTTTTGTTTCTTGACTAGTGCCATAAAGTAATGTATTTCAATGAGACTGTAATTTGTTTTTAATGCTTCATTTTTTTTTTGTTGCAGGTTCATATTGAAAATAAACAAATCGCTTTAGCTGCATCACTTTGTCTTGAAGTTGGCAATGTTCTCAGAGTGAGTCAAATAGTTTTGTTTTATATCATTTTTTAAAAATAATTAGCATAAAATGATTATATAATTATAATTATTATAAAATAATGTATGCAAGAAGTAACCTCTGTATTTTATAAGATAAGAAGATAAATTAGATGATTGTTTTTTAAACAGAACTAACATAGTTACAACAAAAATTAGATTTATAATTGAAACACCAAGTAAATGTAACTCTAATATACACGCAATACTGAATACAGTAGATATGAAATTGTTAGGCTTGATGTATACAATTCATTTAGGTATGGGCTTGCAGCGTCATTAGAGTAGATCTAGTGAAACCATTTTGTCTGAGTCCTCTGAGTCCACCCAACTCAAATGGGTACCTGACATTAGTTTGGTGAAAAGTAAATGTGGTTTGTCATTGTGCTGGCCACAAACAGATGACCTTTACATCATCTGCCCTATATATAGAAAGGTCTGTAAAGGTACTTTACTTTTTTATATATGATATTTAAAGGCAAAACTAAAATATTGAAAACAAAAATTTGCCACAAAACTTTTGCTAGACCATCGAAAAAGTCCTAAAGAAATTATATGGAAATCATTAACGGCATGATGATTATACTGTTAAGACTTGGGAATGAACTAAAGAAAATAACTCACTGATTCTCAGATTGCTGGTATCCAACAATCAATATCCCTGATAAAAAGAAATAATGTCAAAATTTCCAAATCAAATTTACATATCCCGATTCACTAACACAATAGAAAACAATCCTCAATCCTCCGTCAAGAAATCCAAAAATCATAACTAAAGTTTCTTAAAACATTTACGCCCAACAGCATAAACAAAAATCACCCTACTTTGCACGTGGAAAAAATGATTAGTCAGGGAGAAACAGGGTTACAACAATACATATAAAAAAGGAGCCATGCCAACTATATCAGAATGCATCTTTAGAGATGAAAAACAACTTGAAAGAATGTCAGACAATAGTCGGTAGAAATTAATGTATCATTAAAAATGATGAGGCAGGAGATTCGAGGGCAGACTATGAATAAAATGCTTGATGATGTCAACACAGATCTCCAACCACTTTGAGTAGGGTGAATGGTGTTGAATAGCTTTTGAATGATTTGAATGTAAGAATGCCCTTTGTGGGTTGTAGCACCACTGGGGCAGATGGATTCAGTTAAAAGTTTGAAAAATGCATAATGTTGAATAAAGATATTTCATATTTCTAGATTACTTAACTTGTAATTATACAAACATACAACTTGTAATTGATTAGGTTTACAGAAGATATAGTTGGAATGTATTTAATATAATCTGTTAACATTGTGTCTATTAGTGTTGACAATAGTTGACTAATTCACAGATTTCACAAATATTTTTATGTAGCTAAATTTTCTTTACAAGTCCCATGAAAGGATTTCTGTATTTATTTTTTGTTGCCAGAAAGTTAATAAACCTGGAGAAGCCATAGCACATTATCAAAGAGCTGCAGAACTACAGTCACAGGTACTAACTCTGCTTTAAAAGTAAACTGATTTGGAAACATTTCAACCATTTCAGAAACATATATATAGATAGATGTATATAAAATCTCTCTCTTCCTCTATGACAGTCCTGAAATCTTTCATTACTAGTCAATAGTTATGAAGATGTTATCTAAAAATACACAACTTGGAATAGAAGAAACTAGGCTTTGGAACTGCCCACAGTGGTTGGGTGGCATTAACCACTTGATTACCTATCAAGGCAGAGTTTGAATCTCGATCCAAGCTAAATTGTGTTTGCTGAATGCCTAAAGGCAGAACAGAAACCTTTATGATAGCCCCTCTCCCTGAGCATCCTCAAAAGGAATTGGAACAAAATGCACTGAGAATGCTTGTAGCATGAGAGATGCACTATATTAAAAAAATAATAAAAACCAAAACAAATATTTTAGTGTCTGATACATTTGTTTAATCATATATAATCATTTTTTAATATACTTTACTTTACTTCCAATTAGATTTTTAAAAAATTACAAATATATAAACTTTCAAGTCATCATTCACTCAAAGAAATTTCCTTTCAGTTTTTTGTGCAATAAAATCACACTAACTTTTTTTTGTGCCAACTAATTGCATACATATCTTTTGTTTATTTTTCTATGACCACAAAGTAACCACAGACTCTTAACTCTGTATCCTTTGGCTCAAATGATAAACTTTTGATGATGTTATATTACAGAGTGCTCTGGATTGTCTAGATGCCCTCAACATGGTAGCCAAGTGTAAAATGGATACAAGTAATTTATTCTGTTTAACATTTATGTACATTTATCAAATTGATTTAAAAAAAAGGATAATAGTTATTCCTTAAAAAAATAGCATCAGTATGATAATAGATATATTCAAGTACTTTTTTTTTACTTACTGACTTATTGCTAATTCTCATACTCTGCGTATGAATATCATTTTTGTTTCCAGTTCTTCTTTATATCTATATCTTTGGAATAACTTATGTTTAATGTTGCTGGAACTGCTGACAAGTATCAAGTTTCCCAAATTGTTTGTGTTTCTTGTGTCACTCCAAATCATAAAATATATTGAGACTTTTTATTTAAATATTATTATTTTTTCTTTTCTTTGATTATTTAAGTTGTAAATAGATGAAATTAAAAACTGAAAATAGTGTGTGTGTGTGTGTGGATTAAATTGATTAAATGTAAAAGGAAATATCCATTGCATTGGAGAATGCACAACAAAGTATTTTATCCTTAAGGGCTAGATCTACATTATATCCAGAAATGAGAAGCCAAAGATGTGTCTGGTTGTGCATCTAGGCTTTCGTGTATCTTGTAAAAGGTGGGGCTCTTGATTTATTGTATATGCTGGTGGTGGATAAAAGCCAAGAATTTTTGTGGATTAAGTCTAAGGATAAAAAAATTTGGTCTCAAAAGTTATCACTGTTTGGGTTTCAGTGTGTTATACCAACAAAGCCCTGCATCACTGTTCATTTGAGAATATAGTAATTCTTTCTTTTCTTTTAAGTATCAATTTTCTTTTTTTTTTCTCCTTTTTTGGACTATTGCAGAAGATTTTGAAGGAGCTTTAGCAGTCTTAACAGAAATGGCTTATTTGGCACATGAAAGGGGTGGTAAGTAGACTTTCTTATTTAGGAGCTTTTCAGGTAATTTTGTGCTAAGTAACATATAAAGCATATAAAACATATGGTTCCAGTTGCATATAAAAGAAGATGATGCTAACAGCCCTCGCACCATCATAAAAAGAAAGCCCTTTTAAAAAAAAATGTTTGTTTTATTCACTTTTCATCATAATCAATTAAAATGTTAATAGGCAGTTTCTTAACTAGAGGTGTCATTTTGCTAAGTGTGTTACAATAGTTATAGCAAACATTATTTTAAAATGTGCATCTTCATTCATTCATTATGTCTTGAGTATTTAATGACTTGTGTTATCAATCCAGGCTCTTCAACAACTGGTAAACCCATAGGTGCATACTGTGATATTCTGGCCAAGTGTGAAATTACAAGAGTTTTACTTTTGCTGTTGTTACAGGTTTTTATTACATATGTGTATCTTTGCTTTTTTTAATTGGTGAATTGAAATTTAGTAGTTGTTATAAATAAACTGAATTATTTATTTGCATTGATTATTGCAACTAAAATGTACACAGTACACAACAAAAGTTTTTTATTATAAAATATGAAGTATAACAGAACCTCAACTAGTTTTTAGTGAAGTTGACTGAAAATTTAAGGTTAACAAAGAATTTATGCTTTGTAATTTCTAGCCCACGCCTCAAAGAATAAGACCTGAACATGCCCAGACATTGGAAAAATACACCTGGGAATCTTGTGACAGTATAACAGGTATGTAATCGAATACATATTCACCATAGAACAAATAAAACCTCTTTTATGTTTAAATCTGTTAAGAATATACCACAACAATTCTTTCTTTTCCAGAGATGTACCTTGGTGAGGATTTATACCTTTTGTTACAGTCAGTTGTGGTAAGAGTTTTATTGATCTTCTACAACAAGTCATTAATTATTGCTTAGCTAGCCAAGACACAGCAACTGAACTACTAATTTTTTTTTGTTTTTCAGATGGCTTGTCAGTCATTAGATTTAGAATCACTTCGTGCACTTCAAAAAGAGCTATGGCCATTGTTTGATTGTGAACAAAATCAATTATTGCATTTTGTAATCCAAGAATTGGCACATCCAAGTGGGGAAGGCCTTTAAAATATATTAAATAAGAGATGTGAAGCATTCCTGTAAAAATATTTGTATTTTAATAAGTTTTGTGGCGTTTTCATACAGTTTTGAGAATGTAAAAAAGGCAATGTATACTTGATGGAATAAAAACAATGCTACATGGCCTTCAGTTATTACATTTTGTAATCCATTAATTGGCACATCCAACAACTAATGGTTTGTTTGCAGCACTGGAAGAGGAAAGAAAGTAACTTGAGTTTACATGCCTAACTATGTTTCTACTTAACCCATTTTTTTTTTCATTTCCCTGGCTTTCTTTTTAAACATACATCAATGTTGTAATAAAAATATTACTGACAAATGTCACAAGTTAAAAAAACAATATTCATCTTGTTTGGCACTGAATGAACTAACATGATGAGTTACAAAGCCACATAAATAGAAAGAAGGACAATTGATATAGTAAATCACTGTAACCACATTTTTCAGGATTGCTGCCTGGTCATATGGTATGGTCCCTAATTAGAATTAAAATTTAAAAATTAGATTGATAAAATAGCAAATAAAATGTCAATTTAAAGTAAAATGTCAAGCACTGATGTACTTCTACTTTTTATTTATTGGGCTTAGATTATATAACACTTAGATTATATTTTTATGTATATTCATCTGCTTTGAGTTTTTGACAATCTGACAATGTCCTCTGTGGTTTTAGTGGTTCCTTCAGATGCAGTATCTATTGTATGATCCTTAGAGGCTAGCTGGGAGCAGATCTAACAATATCTCATTATCCTAGACCTATTAAAGAAGTTTCTCTATATTACTGTTATTTATTAGAAACAATAACTTGTACTCGAGTTTTGATTCCAAAACTTAAACAATGCATTGCATTGAGGGGTTAAAATCAGAGTATCCCTTCCATAATCACTTGCCTTTTGATGAAACTTCTGATTGTAGAAGCACAAGCTACCAACTTACCCTATCAAATGTCAGAGATTTCTCTGAGCTTAGTGGCGAAGTCGAGCCAAATACTGACATGCTTGTCAGAGTCTATTGGAGACAGCTTTTCAAGTTGACTAGTGGAACCAAAATGCATTTACTATACCATTCAAGTTGGTTAACAGGCATGCACCATGACCATATATTTAACAGCTTTCTACAACACACATAATTGTTTGCCATTATACCAGGAAGCATACAACCAGGCTGCCTTCCTTAAAATGTTCTGGGGTAATGAACCCCTTTTATTTTAAATTAGCAAAATATAGAAAGAGAGAGGAAACTTTCACAAGCAATGAGCAAAATAAAACCATAAACTACATTCTTTTTATTGTTGTGTTTGTGATCTTAATTCCTAATAATTCTTGTTAAATATTGCTATCTTTTTGTGAATTACTGTGTAATGACTCCATTAAGTTATTTGGTAGTCATGAGAATGTTTTCTTAATTATAAATATTTAAACTGATTTAGTTGTTTTTTTTTCTTAATAAAAATAAATTGGCACTATGCCTAACAAGAGCACATTGTCATTAGCAACACATATATTTATCTATTGATGGGAAATGTATTTGTTGTTAAACATTAATGACATCATTGTTAGTTAAGTTTGCAGACTTGAGTGAGAGACTTGTATGCAGTTGTAAAATTATTTGTTGTTTTGTTATTTATTCTAAATGGACATTAAATACCTGATTTAAATATATATTCATTTTTTAGGTGTATGATTATACCAATTTGTGCATGTCAACTCTGTTATTAATCCCCTTTTTTGTTTAATAAAATATGAATGACAATTTAATAGCTCATAAGCTTTGATAAAACAACTGTAACGAACATAACATAAAAGTAAAAAAAAAAGTAAAGTTCGCCTTTCAGATCATGAAGTCTGTAGGGCAGATGATGTAAAGGTAATCTGTTTCTGAGGCCCACAGTTAATGAGGATGTCATGTGGCCTACACAACAACCAACCGCATTTACTTTTTCCGGACTAATGTCAGGTACCCATTAGATCTAGATGGACTCATAGGTGCCCTAAAGATCCCAAAATGAAAACCACAGTCATCACCTGGATTCAAACCCAAGACCCTCCAATTCAGAAGCCAAGCAGTTTACCACTCAGCCACCATGCCTATGAAAAAAATATATGCCCTACTTACATTGTACTCTGCAAAGGGAAATAGCTCCCAAAAGGGAGAGCATGTCTTCATTGCAGGACATACAGTAAACCTAATAACTGTACAACACATAAATAACTACCTTATTTTGATAAAGTCCTCAATATCAATCTGTACCTATTATTTTTATTGTATTTCATTTTTTTTTCAAATAGCCAGCAATAAAAGAATATCACTCATTGGTTTAGACAAAAATTTATTATGTGGTTATTTTCTGTGCATTTATTGCTTCAGAGAAGTGTGTAGAATACATTATACTTTTTTTTTGGCAAAGTAAATGAATAAATTACAAGTATGTAAAAAAAAATGCTAGGCAAAAAAAGACATTGTTTAATGTCAAGTTTCAAGAAAGTATTTCTACATTATAATTCAAATCTACATAATTGTTGTCCAGTTCAGCTTAAAGAAAAATAAATTGTAATTATAATTTCAAAAATGATATTAATGCCCATTAATATTGTTGGTCTCCTTCAGTCGAAGACTGACTTTGATTCATCTTATAGAACACTTGTTCACGTGACTGAAGAGACCTAGTCTCAAGAGATATTCTCGTTCACCTATATAACACATTGTTGTGGCAGGGGCTTGTTGGTAGAGGGAACATCCATTTTTTGTTTAGCACACTTTTCTTCCAGAGCATGGAAATGCTTTATCACTGAGAAACTAAATTTTTTTTTAATGACTACTCATACAATTTACAAACATCTTTATGTTTATTTTCAATAAATAACTCATAATCATAGTAATGTCAGTTATTATTGAGAAATATGAATAGTAGCTTAAATACTGTAATTCTGTTTCTAGCTACAATTAAAAAACAAAAACATTCAAAATATTTATTTTACATATCTAAGTAACCAATTATGACATTTTTTTAAAAGCCTATGAAATGTTTTTTCCTGGCTTTAGAACATCTCATGAGTTATCGAAACACTTTTTAAAAAGCTATCTTTTCAATTTAACCCAATTCCCAATTGTCTTGGTTTTCACAATTAAAAAAAAAATGAAATCTAAAAAAAACAATGTGGTTTAAGAAAGCAGTAAAAAAAAAATGCTTGAGGTTTTTAGTTGAACTTGATTTAAATTATCACAAATTTGTGAAAGAGATTTATCTCAAGTTCTTGTGGGCAAGAAACTTTAGCCCAGTGGGCAAACTAGACGTAGATTATTAAATAGGAAAAGTGAATTATTTTTTAAAATCATTTGTAGACCTTCACAACATTCTCACCCTTAGTTCTAAGCACCTTGTATTAAGGCTGGTTTTTACAATTTAAAACAAAATACTAAAACATAGAAGACATAATCCTTAACAATTGTCTGAAACTCAAGAGAACTGTGTTATCTCAGATTTAGGACTACTGGTCTGAACCCTCCAATATAAAAATGAAAATGAAGAAAAATCTGAATTGTCTCCCAACATGATCCATTTAGTTAGCTGGCATAAGAAGAGAAACAAAGCAAGATATAAAAGAGGAATAAAAAACTGCCACTACACACTTACTATAATGTCACCATTGTACACTGCGATTTACAAAATATTTATTTCTCTTCTTTCTTACTCCTCTGCAACTATTTGTGGTCTTATGTTAACTCACTGGAAAAAAATGAAACTTCTTTTTGTCTAATTATTTTCCATGCATCTTTACCTTAAGTAATAAATTTTTGATACCATAAATTTTTTTTTTAAAGCATTTTGCTCTTACTCAAAACCATTTATACTATTCAAACCTGATTTTCCCATCATTTAATAAAGGAATTACCCACAGATATACAATAAGTACAAAAAAATTCTATCCAAGCTGAGGATGAAATTCAGAATGTTGTCAGACATGAGACTTTCATAGAACAACACTTACATCCACTGTCTGTTGAGCTAATGAGTAATGATTAAAAGATATTGCTTTCATACTTTTGATATGATCAGTAACTTAGAATTGGAAATGTCAGGCAGATTACATACTGAAGCTTGCATTGATTTCATAGTTACAATGTCCACAACTTGAATGAACCATATGTATAAAGTTCATTATCCTTTTTTAAATAACAGTTTCTCTTACAAAACTTAAAAATAACTAGCAGAATATAAACAAGCAAAATAAAAAAATAATCCTTTTAAAAAAAACAAAGGTTATGTAATGGAAAGAACTTTGCACTTACAACAATATATCTCAATAATGTAGAAGTTTTTCCCTTATTTGATATTAAAAAAATTAATTACCAATAATTAATTGACTAACTGGTTAATTTTTAAATTGATTCATATTTTGATAGATACTATCAATAATATTTTAAATTTTCAACTTGATAAAAAAATTGGTGAGGGAGAAATAATGTGAACAATTATCTATTTATCAGTATCTGTGACTACTGAAGGATTAATTTCCCTTGTTGGTATCAAACAAAATAATTAATTGCCAATAATTAATTGACTAATTGTTGCTTTTCATTTATTGATTCATGTCTCATCTATGCTTATATTGAGTAAAGGGTGAACAGTTAATTGCTGCCATATCTCTCAGTATTGCAAGGTTTATCTCTACTTAGCTTAATTCTTATTTTATATAAAACAAAATCAATTAGTTACAGCCAATTGATTAATTATTGATTCATTTGTTGTCATGTCATGGAAAATGAATATTGTGTGAAATTTCATCTTGATCCAAGAATGGAAAAAATTTAAAATACCAGACAGAGTGAGTTGATATACATCTAAGCTTTGTCTATAAATATGGCAAATTGTATGGGAATATTTTATGGCATTCAAATTTCTATGTCACATGTCCTAGACCAATAAATAAGAATGCTCCCATAAACTAAAAATATTGAGGTAAAAAATCCAAACTATAAGTCTTTTATTTGTGCAAATGTTAGTTAAGTGTTGTCCTAAATACAAGTAACCAAAAATTTTCAAAAATTAAAAACAACAACAATAATTTAAAATTTATTCATTAAATACAGATTTTTGATAAATTAAAAAAAGATGATACATAAAACAAATACATGAAAAATTTTGGTCTATAAACAATTTTGGCGTACATTTGTTAAAAAGCAACAGTATATAAATATAATTGATTTAAGAAGGCTATAGTATACAATGTAAAACAAATACAACTTTCAAGAAAGCATCAAGGATTTTTAACTGTCTTATTGCAAGCATATAATAAAATTCCCTTTGAGGTTCTAAAGATCCATTATGCAGGAAGACTACTCAACTGGAGCTGTTTAACAGAGTAAGCTTCTGGATTGAGTTCAGGATCTCCTACTTAAAAAAAAAATTCTCATCCTATACCACAATGACCTTATTGTGAATCACTAGCAAAGAGCAGGTCTAGGTACAAATGACAGAGTGGTTAAGCCTAAATAGCTGAACTAGGCGAAAAAGGGAGGAGGGATAATGTTTTAGAATCTCCATGAATCTTTACCTTTTACCTTTACCTATCCCTTAGTCTTCTGGAACGTTGGGGCACCAGGCAAGATTCGTCATCTGTCCTTCTCCATTCCCCTCTGTCCTTAGCCTTAGTTAGAACCTCATTCAATGGCATGCCTGTCCATTCTTTTATGTTGTCCTCCCATCGCTTTCTCTGTATGCCTCTTTTTCTTCTTTTTCCTGGTACTGTTCCCTGATGGAAGGTCTTAGCGAGCCCCGAAGATCTTGTGATATGGCCATAGATTTTTAGCTTGCACTTTTTTACGATAATTAGCAGGTCATCATGGGGTCTAATCGGTGCAGTAACCCTGTCTCTAATCTCTTGGTTTGTGATGTGGTCTTTAAATACTGAATCTACACAGCTCTAATGGCAATAAAACTAGTGAATTTTACCTAACATCTAAAGAACCTCTATGGGAACTTATATTATCTACTTTATGTGCAAGAAACTCAGAATATTAATTAAACTTCTTATTCCCTTCAAAAGACTTAAAATTGTCCCTGTCTCCTAAGTCTTTTATTTTCTTTGGTCGAAATGTTAGAGTTACTTTTCCCAAAGCTAAAAACAACAACATGACAACATGGCCTATAAAGTAAATAGAGTACCAGTATTTCAAAGTTGAGCTAAGTTTCAACAGAAGGAAGCCCATGCACATGTAGTCGAAACCACGCATTTTAAAGAACCAGCAACCCCAGTCAAACATCTTTTGCACCTGTGCAGACTTTCCATCACGGAAGGCTTTTATCATGCTTTCTTCTGCCATGAGTATTGGTGGAACTGTGAGAAAACTCAAATAGTAGCCAGGATGGATTCCATGCCAGAAGGCACTCACTGTCATTGTTATAGCCACTCTAAAAAATAAAAAAACAAAGAATATGGCATTAAAATAATCAAAGAATTTTATTAAACATACTCGAAACAATTTAAATATATTAATAATCACTTTTATGTCAAAAAAATAATTAAATACTTTGCTTTTATGAACAACTGAAATATTTTATTTTAAAACGATAATAAGTGGGAAAAAAACAACAACTTTGCATACATAATGACAAATACCTGTAGGCCTTCATTGATTGTGGAACTCTTTTATGGACATAGTTAGCTAGCCAGTACTGCACAGTCATATTCCAACTTCTTAGACCCTGTTTTGTCATTGGTGCTAGTTCACATCCATAGATGTCAATATTGTGAATCGTTTCAAAATTATATTCACATTTTCTACCTTCTTTTTCCTCTTCAAGTCTAAACAACAAATATGAAAAAACATTTTGACAATTTGTGTGTGTATGTAAAAATAAAATGTAGGAATCAGCTATACTAGAACTTGAAACCAAACACATATTCAAAATATAGCAAAACTCAATAAAGGCAGAAAATGTAGAGCTTCTTCTAGCCAGCTTTATTGCTGCTGAGCTGTGAGCTCTTTTGCAGACTGTGCCAAGGAAAAAAAGTGTGCTGTTTTCTTCAGTTGTTCAGCACTGCCGTACAGGGTGTTGGTTATGTTGGGCTGTAGTGGAAGTAGGGTCTGCCTAAGGTGGATTAGGGAGGGGCATTCAAAGAGGATATGGTTAATGGTTTCAAAGGGGTGGGCGCAGTGTCTGCAAAGGGGGAGTTGTGTGGAGTTTATTTTGTTCAGGTGGTAATTTAATAGAGGTGTGTGTCCTGTTCTTAGTTGGAAAATTGTAGATTGTTCTTTGCGGGGAAGGAAGTTAATACTGTCCAGTTTGTTAGGCGTAGTCATTTCTTTGTACATAGCTCTGCCTGTGTTTCCTGATGCCCATTGGTTGAGCCACTCCTCCTTGTGATTGTTGACTAACATTGACCTTAGGGTGAGGTAGTTAACAGGTCTATCTGGTTGTTCCATAGATGAACCTGCCTTTGATAGCTTATCTGCCTTTTCATTTCCCATGATGCCAATATGTCCAGGGATCCACTGTAGTGTGATATTGATATTTCATTTTGATATCATCTGATGGATTATCACAATGAGTGTTGTCAACTCTCTTGGGCTGTTTGAGGTGCTGCTATTAAGTGCTTGCAGAGTAGATTGGGAGTCTGTAAAGATAACAATATCTGATGGTGGTTGCATTCCTTCATATAATTTGTTTTCCACTGTCTGTAGTGCTATGGTAATTGCCTCAATTTCGGCTTGGAAGTTTGAGCAGTAATCGCCACAGGGTGGGCTTATCTCAAAGTGTTTATTTTTAGGGAAGAACAGGAAGGTACCAAGACCAGCATTGATGGTGGCTCTGAAAGCCGATCCGTCTGTATAAATATGGATAGCTGTTTTTTTATAGCTTTCAATTGTTTCAAGCATGCCTACTTTGAGCTCCAGTGGATTTGATTCTTTTGTTAGGGTGTTATTTAGTAAATGTGTTTTGATGGTTGGTTGCTTGTAGTTTAGTCCAGTTGTAATGTTTGAAAATCTGGTAATTTTTTCTCTGTTATTGGGTAGGTGGTGTTTTAAGGCTAGTTCGTCAGTAAGTTGGATCAGAGTCCTTTGCTTTTTTTGGTTGTTTTTCCTATTTCTCTGTGTTAGTAATTTATTTGGATGATCGTCCAGAGCTAAGGTTCCTAACCCATGGGCCAAAACCCAAAGTCTGCCGAAAGGTTGCCAACTCCATTTAATTGAAAATAAAACAATAATTGTATGTATCTATTCATAAATTCATTGCATTATTGAAAAGTTAAGACCAAGTATTTTGAAGGAATAAAGCTTTAGAGCTGAGAAGAAATGCAGAATAAAAATATGCACTAACGCAACATCCAATTTTTTGTAGTCTGTTGGTCCTTCACCACATTTAGGAACAGAATCTTCAGGGTATGCTCCCAGCCCTGCTGTCACTGACATTAACTCGGACATTATCCAGGCCATGTAAAGGCGAGTTCGAAAGATGATGAACATTGGGACCATGTAAAACAAACGATACAAGAAACTTCTTTCCATGAATTCCTCTGTCTCAACATACTGGTTCCAAAAAAAAAAATAAAAAAAATTATCACATAAGTGGGAAATAAAATGGACGGATATGAACAACTGTGTTTCTCCTTTCCTTTAGGTTTAATTAATATCAAAGGTAAATATATACAATATTATATCTTTGGAATGTGGATGACAAATTTAGTTATAATTAAAACAAAATTTGAGTCATATAACAGAGATAATTATAACTGAACTTAGTTACATAATAGCAGTGAAGCAAAAAGATGTGCCTCTTTTGCTAGTTAATATAGGCATATATATGATTAAAACAATATATTTTTAACAACTTACTGATGTACAAAACCACAGATGATCTTGATGAAGGTAAATATATTTCTAAACACAATTACTTAAGATTTCAATGTGAAAATCTAGATTTTAAAACAATTAATAAAGATGGCACTGATGTATATATTTTGAAGATAACTATTGCACAAACTGTGTGAAACTCTGATTTGTTCAAATAATGTTCAGTACTCTAGATTTAAAGATATTTAAAAGCAAACACAAAGTATTTATCAGTAAACATAAAGAGATGAAATGATACCCTGCTTTTTTTTTTTTTTTTTTTTTTTTTTTTTTTTTTTTTTTTTTTTGTGAACAGTTCTATATTTGTACTGTAATATTCTAAAATCTATTAAAATCTTTTTTGCTAAATTTCTTAAAAATTTTTGTAGAATTTTTTTTAAATGCTGTACTTTGCTAAGGAGACTAAAAACAAAATGTTAAACCCTCATGGTTGCTACAAACATTCATTGTACTTCTCACTTTTTATCAAACTAAGTGACTGCTTTGTCTCACCTAATGTAAAAATAACTTTAATTTTGGCACTTCCATATCTTTTTTTAAATCTATATTATAAAGTAGAATGTAAGGTGTATGTATGTTACTTATAGACATCAAAACCGCGTGACCAATCTTGATAAAACTAGGCAGGAATGTTCCTTGGGTACTAACTTAGACCGTAGTGTATGTATTGTAGCCCTAAAACAAACTTAAGACCCTCAAAAAAAAAAAAAAATATATCCGACTCTATTACAGCTATAGTATTTTATGGATCCTAGGCCATGTTTAACAATGTTGACATGAGAAAAGATCGAAAAGATTTAGACCTAGATCTAATTTTAAGAAATACACTTTGCGCACATAGTTTTTTACTTTGAGACATGAAAATACAAAAGAAGATCCATTGATTTCATTATATAATAAAATTAACCTTCAATTTTGTGTTAAGTGTTTCAAAAGCATTTTTTACATAAATTAGTTCCTGATATCTGTGACTACAGATTTCCTGGCGAACATTCTTTCATTAGACAATACCAATTGGTTACACATTAACACATCGCTCTACTGAGTCTATTCCTAGGTCTAGGTCTAAAACTCTTATTGAACTCTAGGATGATAAAACTTCTTTTCGCAAAGATAGTTTTGTGCTTTAACACATAAACATACTAATTATTGTCCATTCATTTGATATTTTAATCAATTTAACATTCAAATTTGTTTTTCTAAAGCATTTTTAATACATTCGTTCGCTAAGGTTGCGTAGCCGTGTTGAGATAGGCCTATATTCATTCATGAAAAAAGGTCACGCATGCGCAACACAGAATGAACTCTATAAAAGCCAATTTTTAACTCTAGATTAGTGTAGATTTAGATCTATGTCTACCTCAAGATCTACTTTATACTTTAACACATGAACATACAAAATTAAGTCTATTCATATCAAATTTTAATCAAATATATGTAGGCCTAAAAGCAAATGTTTTAATTTGAAAAAATGGATTTAAGCCTATTAGCTATTTTGATTTCATAGCTTCATTCACACTATTTTTACATTGACACATTCGCTTTACTTATTACATTATTATTTCGTTTAATTGTTTACAAAACACTCTCAGTGACTATATCGACAGTAATGCGCAAATTATGACCCGCGGGTTGCGGGTAACATATGTCTAGTAGTAAATAAAATAGATTTCCTTATATGTATGTGAAATATTTTTATAACTTAAGAAAAAAAAATCAAAAGAATATCAACATATTGAGGGCCCAGTTGTTGTTTTTTTAAATAACTAAATTTATTTAATACTGGTATTGCCAATTACCTGAATGTTAAAAAAATATGAGAAGAAAAGAAAAGCCACAGCAATGGTTGGAAGATCAAGAGCTCTTTTGATAAACTTTTCTTGTCTATTTAAGTTGGCATTATTTGGTAAATTAAGCCAGTCCTGATAAGTTCTGTATTTGAAGTAAGGACCTGAAAATAACATTGCTATTAGAGATCAAACCAGACTATGAACAAAAATATGCACAATAGAAATATATGAGTATTAGGCTAACAAATTTTCTTGACTAAAACATAAAAAATCTATCAGGTAAAAGTTATAGAATTGTACATAACAAGTCTTTAAACTTTTTTCAGAATAAGAAAAAAATAAGACATTTGTTAAATAACAGCAGCAACAAAAGTTACTTTCTTCAAAGCATTTAATTTTAAAAATTTAAAAACTAAAACATGTGCCTTCACTCTTACTTTTTTTAATATTCTTTTAAAATTGTTTTGTAGTAACTAAGTCTTAATCTTAATTATTCTGCAGACACCCATTCTAAAAATGCTTAAAACGAAACACTACCCTTTCTTTTTCAAATTAATTTAATTTTTATTTTTTTTTATTAATAGAGTTGAGAACCTCTGAGTGAAATTGAAATGCTAATTTCACAAAATGTACCTGTAAAAAGTCCAATATAGCATAGAGCGTAAGTAATCACTGACAAAAAACTAACATTAATATTGCAGTATTTCTTTTTCAATTCAATGTCTGTGCTTGTGTCTGAATTTCTAGTGCGGGTGTCTTGAACTTCAAAGGCTAATCCTATCATCTGTATATAAGAGTTAAAAAAAAATTTAGATTAAAAAAAATTATTAAAAAAAAATCAAATTAACCACAGGTGTCTCATAAAATTTTGTATAAGAAGGTTTGTCTGTAATAGACATAAATTAATCAATGCACATATTCCAATGGTAAATAAACGGTAAGGCCTAAAGCTAAAGCTTAATTTACTATGAAGCATTGTTATTTAAAGCTTTATTTCTGAATAGTTTAACAAATGAAAAAAAAACAAACAAACTTTATCATACACGCAAAGTCAGGAATAACTGGGCTGCATTAGTCACAGGAGAAGGAGCAGAAATCCCAAACCAATGAATTGTTCTGAACAGAGCGAGGTAACCAAAGTTCCAAAGATAACTGATTCCGGCTATCCCCAATTGCCTAGAATCAAAGACAAAAAAAAAATTACATAAAAAAAATAAACCAATATTTAAACATTTAAACAAGAAAACTATAAAGACATTTGAAATAAAATTAAAATATTCATGCTGAAAAGAAATATATTTAATATATACACAAAGTAGAGAGAACCCCCCCCCCCCAAAAAAAAAAAAAAAAAAAAAACACCTGGCTATGCCCATGAATGGGTGATATTTTTAGGGAATCGACACAAGGTTCTATATTTATTTACTTATTAAAAAACCCTACAAGTCAGCATTGGGTAAAATGTTTCATTTTATTTTATTAACATCTTAGGGTTACCAGACACCTGTCCACCTTTTTTATCTTGTGTCCTCTATTCCATTGTTTATTTCAGTTGTATTTTAGCCATCATTGATTTAACATCATCTGGTTTAAACACAAAAACTCAATCATAAGTAGCTGAAAGATTACAAGCTTTTTAACAACTTCTTTCACAATTTGGTAAGAGTTCATATATTCAGAGTTGTTCAAAAGAAACATGTTATTCAGAGATCCTTATGATACTTTTTTTCTTTTGCATTCCCTGGTATTAAGCTTACTTTGAAAAGCATTTCTAAATGAAGAACAAAGCACATTCACATCAAAATGTTTATAAATTTCATTTACTATAAGAATGAACATTTCCAAGCAGAAATTTGAGTGAATGATGAAAAACTGCAAAAGCCAAATATCTGAGAAATATGATGTATGTTTAGTAATTTTACAGTCTATGACTTACTGACTTAACATTACATTGTAAACTTAGTTAAATGATGTCTGTATAGAATCTAGATTCTAGATCTAGTAATTTTAGTTTATGATTGACAGACATTTCATTGTAAAACTAGTTTTAAAGTTAACTTTGTTTGTCTCTTTTTATGTCATCCTTTGCAAGGCTTTAATCCTCCTTTGCCAAACAGGTGACTAGTAACTTTAATATCAGCTCTAAGATAAGAAATATGGTTCCTAAGCATGGATATTCAATGTCAATCAAGATCTTAAGTTATAGTAGAGTATTAAATGAATATAATTAACTAGTCGACCGGCGGCGTAGCATACGCCGCTATTTTGCAGGGCCGGCCTTAGGTGATCGCAGTGGGCTCCGCAAAGTGGGCCCCGCACTTTCATAGGACCCGCGCTAATTCTAGGCACTGGCAGATCCGGGGGGGGGGGGGGGGGGGGGGGGGGGCATGTTAGTATAGAATTCACACAATTTGTATACGAATTTATTGCTTATGTTAATAATTATTTATTTATCAACCTACTTTTATATTATTTTGCCCCCCCTGTGACAAGTCGGATTAAAGTATTGGGCCGTTTTGGGTATCTAGGGGATTTTATAGTTTGAGAATCCTTACTTGCACATATAAACTACAAGCACAGCGTTATGATGCAGGCAACAAATACTATATTTAGATGTAAACTTATGTACAGTTTATTATACAAATTAAGATAATGAAAGGTGAAATGCTGTACAGTTGCTAGTATGGAATCTAGCGTATTTACATATATAGGAGTATCATCATCAGATATTAGAACCAAGTGGTCTGAGTGTCATTAGGCTGGTTGCTTAGCTTTTGGTCCGGTGCTGCACTGGTGAGACTGGTGTGGCTGATACTGATGCTGTCTGCTGGTGGGCTGGCGTAGTGGATCCAGGCTCCGTGTGCAGTCCAACTTGTATGGTTGCAGAGCTAAGCTGCGTCTACCAATCAGTTAAGCCAGTGACGAGTCTGTGGCTAGCGTTGTTACTTGGACTCTTGAAGGATGAGTAGGTCTGATGTCTACAGATCTGGTGCCAGCAAATCTGCTATCAGCTTTAGGTTGCTAAGATTTCAGGCGGATGTAGCCTATAGATAAAAGCTGCAACGATATGATGTATGCGTCGGTTTAGCCATAATGATAACACTGGGAGGTAGATGCCTTTCCGTGAAGGACATCTTCAGACTGGTGTATAGAAACCATAAGCTAGTTTCATATTTATCAAAGGGACCTAACAAATGAATATAGTGTCCCATCAAGGGAGATAACAATAATAATGGGGACTCCCATAAAGGGAAATAACAAACAGTAACAAGTGATATATGATAAGTAATATAAGTGACGCTCACTAATCATGGTGAATAGCAAGTACATGCATCACTAAGATCAATGAGATGAAAGGGGAAGGGGAGATCAACGTCTGATACTCGCCCGTGCTCTCAAATAAGTAAACATAGAGCATAAGTAAATACATACTCAGTAATAAGACATGTTTACAGAAATGTTATGATAATTCCCTGCCAAGGAATTAATCAATGATAATATATTGAAGGCTCGTGCTGAGCGCTAATATATCAGAGTTGAATTAATAATAGTTAAAGAGCTAAATACATCTGCTAAGAATTGTTAATAGACTCTAGTCCAGATGGCTTGAACATTTAGCCACAAAGTCATGATAAAAAAAATATAAGTATACAGTAATCTACTTACATTATCCATGATAAGAATGCACAAATATGTACACAAATAATGTAGTAATAAATGCACAAATATATATATACATTACTAAGTAAAATGGTTCTCAAGCACTTTACAAAGTTACATACCACCAATCCAAAGTGAAATAAGGGAATGAAAATAGTCTAGAGCTCAAGCAAGAGTTAGATGTGCTCCCTGTGGGCTCTCCAGCGTGAATGAGATCGGACGATGAAGTTTGTCCATATACACGTGGATAGAAGGGGGGGGGGTGAGTGGCGGGAGATAGGTGCAAAGGTGGTCTAGACTATTTGACGTCCTTGACAAAGGGGGTCCACGCTTGTCCGTGACAAGAGTTTCCGGGAGATAGACATTGCGCGAAGGCGCGAGTTGAAAGTCCAGGAAATCAGCCCAGGTGGTCAGGTGGATTATGAAGGGGAGATTATCGGAGCTCGGCCAAAATCATGGGAGATTATACCTTGATAATGGCTAGTGCTAGACGAACAGCGTTGCCCGAGGCGTTAAGTTGAATGGGTACTTTGAAGTGACCAGTCGCTCCCGGAAAGGGGGGGGGGTCAACGGATGTTTGCCACGATAGATGGAGGGAGTGTACTCTTGTCAAGAGTCTAGTGTGACACGTGTCAAGGTGGGGATAGTAAAGTGTGACATCGATGCCAAAGGGGTGGGGTTGGATTGGAGGGGTGGTGGCTGTGTTTTTAGCGCTTGATTGGCTAAATTAGAGCAATTGATGATTAAAAGCGAGTAAATAAATTAATTAAATGCTTAGACCTGAGTGATACCTCGAGTGAGCTAAAACGGTTCGTCACACCCCCCTCTAGCATGTTGGCCGATTTGGTGGGATCGGGAGGGGGCAATGGCATCAATCCTGCACCCCCCCCCCAGCATAAACTTTCGAGTGGGGGGCGGTCCAATTTATTTGTAGAAATCACAGTTTGCTAACAGAACCAATTAAATATCTATATGATTTAAACTTGTTATTGATATTCTATTCTAACAGATCATTATATTATGTTGTTCCCCAGTTGGCCGATTGAGTGTGTGTGTGTGTGTGGGGGGGGGCGAATACCTCTACTGCCCTTCCCACCTAAACCCTTTCAGTGGGGGGCGGTCTTACCTTTATGGAGAAATTTTAGCTTGTGAACAAAAATTAGTTGAATTAATTTATACATTTTATATTGTCGCTCCTTCTGGTATTTTGGCCGATTCAGGGGGGTAAGGGGGGGCATCGCATGTGCTGCCCCCCCAACCAATCTAGCCCTCTGAGTGGGGGAAGGGGGCAGTTTTATTTTTATGGAGAAATCATAGTTCGTGAACAAAATTAGTTGAATATCTATATAATATAAACTACGTATTGAAATTTGAACCCATTTCTATATTGTGTCGCACCACACTCTAATATCTAATTTTATAGTCGACCGGCGGCATAGCATACACCGCTATTTTGCAGGGCCGGTCTTAGGCCACTGCAACCTATGTGACCAAAGGATACGCACTTTCATGGAACCCGCGCTAATTCAAGGTGTATAAATTATTAAATTAAACCATTTCATAACTTAAAACAGATTTCCCGCGCACTCCTGTCAATTTACCAGAAGCTCCTGGAAATCTCCCGAAATTGCAAAATATACGAAAAAGTCCTTAAAATATACGGAAATACATAGAAAACAATTTTCATTTTGTGGTGTCATTCAATATGGAAAACGTCAATCCTACGCGCTATTAATAAAAACGGCATTATGCATTAGCCGTAATTGTGTAATCAGGTAAAAGAAGCTTCTCGCGCCTCAAACTAATGAAGAATTACTTGAGGTCAACAATTCTCAAAGATAGATTGAAACATTTGGTAATTCTTGCTATTGAGCGGGATCTATGTGGGAAACAGAATTATTATGATATACTGTATGACTTTACTACACGCAAGGCTCGTAAAGTAATTCTGTACGTAGTAAAGAATGAATAAAATGCATAGACGAATTTATTTTCTAATACAAACTCTTACATTTCACTTATTGTCCGCTTCCCTACCCAAACTTGGCCCCGCAAAATCCGTTTTGAATAGGGCCATACAATGCTTAAGTCCGGCCCTGCTATTTAGTGTTTGTAAAATGTTTTACATGTTTCGGATGATAGTTTACTTCAAAGTCCAAACCTCCCGCATGGAATGGGAGCGGGCAGGGTTTGACAGTCCAGCGCGCAGCCATCCGTAACGAGCTGTAAAAATGTGTCCTCCCCCCCTTTGTTTTTTTTCGTGGGGTGACTATCCGCAGAAATAAGAGAGTGATCTTTCCTTTACTTCTTGTTTGACCTGTTTAGGGAAGAAGAGAATTATATATATATAGATAATACCGTACCAGACAAGTTGTGTAATAAGTATTTGATCAATATTATAATATTATTAAACATTATATATATATATTAGGGGTGCACCGGATAGTACTTTTTTGATATCCGGCCGGAGCCAGTTATGACCGGATAGTGAAATTTGATATTCGGCTGGGGCCGGAGCCGAATACCTATGTGTCTTGTAAATAGCTTGTATCTTATCTTATCTTATATAATACAGACGTTACTTCAAAAAAGAAGATGATTACGTCCTACGAGTCATGCATATTAACCAATGACTTAAATTCTGCCAAGTCACTGGTTTTCCTGGCTAGCTCAGGCAACCCATTCCATGCTCTAATAGCACTAGGGAAGAAGGAGTATTTGTACAAATTAGTCCTAGCATATGGGACGAGGAATGTGCCTTTATCTTTGTGTCTTTCAGAGTATTTTATTAAATTTTGTTTTTGTATTTGAAGATTATGGTTCAGTGTTTTATGTATGATTGCTACTTTACTTTTGAGCCTTCTGTCCTGAAGGCTTTCTAAATTTAGTGATTTTACTAAAGGCAGTAAAGGTGTTACTCTAGTCAAATGTGAATATTCGTTTGTTATGAATCTCACAGCTCTATTTTGTGTCTGTTCCAGTTTCTTAATGTTTTCTTGAGTTGAGGGGTCCCAAATGGAGGATGCATATTCTATTATTGGCCTAACCAAGGTTAAATAACATTTTAGTTTTATGTTCTTATTTGATTTATAGAAATTTCTTTTAATAAATCCTAATGCTTTGTTTGATTTTTTTGTAGTTTCATCAATATGTGGATTCCATGACAATCGTCTGCAAATAATCTGACTTTTGTTCCTGAACTAATGCAATTTGGTAAATTATTTATGTAAATTAAAAATAGTAGTGGACCCAAGACTGTTTGTTCTCTCCCTATCAGAAAATCTTTAATCCACTGATGCAGTTTGTATTGATTGTATTTCTGAACATTTTACGAAACTGTTAAATAACATACCTATATTTGTTGGTATTATTTTTTTTTCCTTTTATATACCTTATTGTTTTAAACTCTGGTACTGATTGATTTATTAAAGATTAACAGTATTTATAAACAGAAATTAATCTGTGTAGCATGAGCGTGTCTGTGTGTATGTACGAGGCCACCAACCATAAAGACTGTGTGTTGGAGGGTCAATGTAAAATGTTAGTATATATTTAACTAGTTACTAATGTAAATCTCTCATCTGGCTTGCATGGTGGTTGGATGTATGTGTTCAAGAATTTCTGACCAACAACTGATCATCAGACTTATAATTTTAAGTCCAAAGAATGCTTCTGGCTTCAAGGGCTTAATACTGATAGCTGTTAGTTAATAGTTGGAATCTGAAGCGTAGTAGGTCAAATATTTATTAATCCATTTGCGGCAAACAATATTTTATTAACAGCAGGAACATCCATGATACCTACTTATAGCCTGAGCCTTAAATGTTGCGAAGCATAGATTTAATTGTAGTCTGTAGGCCTATTATTGATATCTATGTTTAGATCTACTGTTATATAGATCTAAGAGAATTAGGAAAACCAACTATAGATGAAAAAAAAAAACTCACCCACACCCTCCCTACCAAAAAAAAAACAAACATAAATAGACTCTGTGTTCGACTGATTGTAACAACCTGGTCAGATAGAGGGCCAACACATGTAGTCCTAATGTAGTGTATATAGATGATTGTGTTGACCTTCACACGTTTTTTTTCCTAGGGCATACGCAATAGTGTTTAGTGTGCAAGCAAAAAATGATAACACATTGGCATGGTCAGTCAAGCATATTGATAAATTATATCCATACCTTAGTAACAGAGGTTTAGTGTTTCTTAACATTTCAGCATATTTTTTCTTTGTTTACTAGATCTAATTGTGGTGCTTTAGATCAATGTATTTTCTGCGATGTTAAATTTTACTGTAAGGTTTTCCTTTATATATTAAGTCAATAGAATTAAACAATGAAATTAGCTTTCTTTCTAAAGGTTTTAATACAAGGGAAAAAAATACATACATGCACACATGCACATATTTGTTTTATTTTATTGTGCAACGAACGTGTGTTCAGCGCCCTAAATGACATTTCTCTCTAAGTAAACAAACGTAGTGTCATCATCTAGTGACCTCTAGACAGTTTCAATATTTCTCAACAATCTACGTTAATCCATTCTGGCTTAAGAATAGTCAATGTCTATCAATACATTGTCATGGATTAAACAAAAAAGAAGTTGGGGGTATTGAGTCTCTTGAGCCCTCCCTTTAAAGATACCCCTGGTCAGTGTCTGTTTGGCTTGTAGTCCAGCCTCCTAATTGAGACTTAACTCAAAGTAAACAAACTTATTACCGGGCCAATAGCATAAAAGGTGTGGCTTATGGTCCAGACCCTTGATTGATAACCTATCTCATAATAAACAAACTCATACCAGATTAACCTTATAGAGATTTGGCTTGCAGTCCCGCCCCTAATAAAAATTCTTCTCCAAGTAAACAAACTCAGTTCCCTCATAAGATGTGACCTCTAGACAGTGTCAACACGTTGACATCTGACTTAATGTGGTCAGCTGTCTATCTGTGAACTCAATGTTATGGACTAAACAAACAAAAGGAGGTGGGGTTGCTCATCTCTACCTCTGGAGATATACCCGCACATCTAGACAGATTATCAGCGTGACGTAGTTAAGGAATATTACATGTTTACTAGACCACTCAAAGGTCAAGACAAGCTTTTAAAATGTGTCAGACATTGCTGCTACGTATGTAATGCGAATTTATAATGTAAAGTCTTATTTCTATTTAGATTAACACTTCTTGTCTTTGTACTAAAAAATATTTGGTGCATAGTCTTAGTTTATAGTTTTAAAAACAAATTCTTTTATTTAAAACAAAAACGTTAATGTATTTCAGAACTGACATTATTGAATCATATCCACTTTATGGATATTGGTATATTTATTTATTAACATGGAGATTTAGTTTAAACTTCTTGTTGGACATCGTTTATCAGCGTCGATTACCTTTATATTGTTTGCCTTTCGCCTGTGTTGTTTCAATATTTAAGTGTTACCTCCGTTTGGCGTATCTGGAAAAGCACGGAGGGCTGAACAATATTAATAGAAATAAATGTGTAGCTTTTACTATCCGGTAGTGATATCCGACCGGAGCCGGATATTGCCGGATAATGAAAAAGTGCCGAATATTTGGCAGAAGCCGGAGAGACTATCCGGTGCACCCCTAATATATACATATAAACAGCACTTACAAAGCTCAACAACAACAGCAAAAAAACTGTTATTCAATGGATACCAGCCCATATACAATAGAAGGAAATGAGAAGGCTGACACACTCGCCAAGAGTGGGAGAACTAACTCTCAAATAAACTCTGCACTCTATCCAGAAGAAATGAAGAAATTAATTGTAAACAAAATAAATGAGAAATGGACAAGCTCTCATCCAAATCACAAGAAAGATGATGCTTACTATAAAAGCTATCCCGACAAGACCAACATCTAATCTTTCAACTCAGGACCGGACACAACAGAATGCGACAACACATGCACCGGAAGCTCAAAATTGGAACCAGTGAAATCTGCCCATGTGGAGTATCACCAGAGAATGCCGACCACGTCCTCCAAAACTGCTCTCTTTACCAAGAGGCCCGTATAAGACATTGGCCCCAAATCATCCCAATAGAAAGAAAACTATATGGAGAGCTCCCTGATTTGGAAACCACTGCGCAGTTCATCTCATGTATTGGTCTAGTCATATGAACACTCCAACATAACAATGAGAACGATGAAGAAGAAGAAGATATATATATATATATATATATATATATATATATATATATATATATATATATATATATATATATATATATATATATATATATATATATATATATATATATATATATATATCTTCTTATCTTATCTTATAAAATACAGACGTTACTTCAAAAAAGAAGATGATTACGTCCTACGCGTCATGCATTTAGTCATGCATATTAACCACACTTGAACTGGTTTTCCTGGCTAGCTCAGGCAACCCATTCCATGCTCTAATAGCACTAGGGAAGAAGGAGCATTTGTACAAATTTGTCCTAGCATATGGGATGAGGAACATGCCTTTATCTTTGTGTCTTTCTGAGTATTTTATTAAATTTTGTTTTTGTATTTGAAGATTATGGTTCAGCGTTTTATGTATATAAAACTTAGATTTATGAACTAGATTTCTGACTAGAAGTCACTAGAGACTAACTAGATCTAGATCTCTATTCTTATTTAGTATTACTTGATAGACTAAAAACAAAACAAAAGTGAGGCATTATGATTATCAAAAGCTAGGTTTAGAAGTTTAGACACAGATCTAGATTCTAGATCTCTATATAGAATAATATAGTTCTAGATTCTAGAATCTAGATCTAGAACATGACTCCATGTCACTCTAGTATATGACCAGTCCATGACAGACAATCATGATGTCGATGTTTCTGTCATGATTCAGCATATTCATGTGCTTTTACTTGTACAGTTAGTGTTACTGGTTTCAGATTTTGATGGGCAAAAGAAACTTAAAATGAAACAGTTCCCTAGCATTGTTATCAATAATTTTTAAATATATAGACTATACTAGTAACTATATAGATCTAGATCTAAATAAACAAACAGTGAAAAAAAAAAAGAGTGATCATGATGATTTTGATCATTCTCATCTGATTCTGTCCTGATTCATCATAATCATAGACATATTATACTTGACTTAGATTTTAGATCTATACTTGATTATCATATTTATAGATCTAGTAATATTTAAATCAATTATTATTAGATCTAGAAGTCTAGAACTAGATCTAGATTCTAGATCTATATTATAATTATATCATATGATCTTTTCATATGTCACTTATGATCATTATCATTAAATCATTATATGATTATCATTTATGTGCTTACCTGTTACTGTTACTGGTTTCAGATTTTGATGGGCAAAAGAAACTTAAAATGAAACAGTTTCCTAGTATTGTTATTAATAAATGAATGATATGATGACCACAGGTGCCTAAAAGTAACAAGAATCCCAAAGCAGCAGAAACATATTTTCGGGAAGTTGCATCTTTCAAAACATCACGAAATAAAGGGCCTAACGCTACAGAGATCACCATCGCTAAAGTGTATATAACATCATTAGATGCCATTTTAAATAGATCTAGATAGATTCAATCTATAGAAGTATTATTATAGACTAAGATACAGACTAGAAATCTTATATCGATATTCTAGATCTTAGATCTACATAACATTTGATAACATAGCCGACATAGAATCTAGAAGTCTAGGTCTTAGAATAGATCTAGCAGATTGAGTTCATTTGTTTACAATCAGGAAATCTCTATCTATACGTTGTCGTGCAGCTAATCGGGTACAATTGTTGAATTGACATCAACCAATTCGCTTTCATTATCAGCGTATATCTGTTAAATAGTGTTAATATCAATCTCATTATAAAATAAAAAGGTATTAGTTTACGTGACAAAAATAATTGTTTTATAAAGTAACATCTAGATCTAGATCTACATCTACATATATAGAATCTAGTTCTAATCTAGATAGATTATGTAAACATCCTGGGTGCGAATAGATTATCAAAAATTTTACGACCTTAGAGTGTATAGTCTTGTAGAGTCTATCTAGATTTCTATTTCTTTTAGCTTTGTTTTTATTTTTTTAGTGAGATGAAATCAAATCGATGGTAAACACCCTCATCCATCATCTACTCAAAAGGATAATAATTTATAATGTATAATAGACAGTCTAGATTCGGTCTAGAGACTCTAGATTCTAGATATATTTAGAATTTAGATCTATAAATATATGAGAATAATAATAATATTATTGAGATGAGAGAGAATACTATTAGTACTATTACTAGTATTAGTAGTATTACTAGATGTCTAGTATTAATACTAGATCTAGATTGACTAGATCTAGTTAATTAACTGTTAATAGTAGTTACGTCGAGACAGTCTAGTAATCTAGTCTAGAAATAGAATCTAGACTCTAGATATTTATAATATTAAGACTGAGACTTCAGTAAGAGTAAGAAAGAAGTCTAGACTAGTTGACTAGACTCTAGACGTCACTAGTCACCCTCACTAGTGATTATAATCTAAATTCTACTTATCTACTAGATAGTAGATCTAGACTAGATTCTAGATCTAGTAACTGACTAGTGTCACTAGTAGTACCGTATGCCAGTAGCATGCCAATGAATATACTATAATTATTTATGATAATGATAATTACTAAATTAGATCTTATAATTAAGTATATACTCACTCAAATATATTACATAGATCTATATATATATATTTAGAATTTAGATCTATAAATATATGAGAATAATAATAATATTATTGAGAGAGAATACTATTACTAGATCTAGATTGACTGGTAAAACTTTACATCGCAGGACCCTAGTTTTTCAGGTCAATTATTTGGCAGCTGTCTATCCGCACGTATGATGACGTACTGACGTGACCTCACCTGCTCGCGCGCAAAGCGCGCCCGGTCACTGCCCTCTCTCTCTCTCTCTCTCTCTCTCTCTCTTCTTTTAGTACGTTAAATCGTAGATCTATGTAATATAGATTTAGATTTTTTTGTACAATTTATTCTTGGAATAACTATTAATGTTTAGATGGTATTTTATGTTTTTAATTGGGGAATTTTTATTAATATATTATTAATTAATTACAGACCTACGTATCTTTGCTAAAAAAAATAATATTATAAATCTAATCGTGATAAATCTAATCGTCTGTTAACTGTTTTGTTTCTTTTAAATACGTATTGAAATAAATTTTTTTCTGCTCTCGTTTTTTTTTTTTAGAGTATGTAATCTTATTTTTCTACTTTAAAAATAATTATAATTATTAAATATGCAAGCAAAAAATGTGTATTTTGTATATTTTTATGTTTGCTGAAATATAGGCACAGGGTTGACGTACTGCCGTAAATCCATAACTGGATTTTTATATTACGAGTACGCTACAAATGGACATTTTGTTAACCATGACGAAGTTGCAGACCGTAATATGTCTCCTTCTGTCTTGAAAGACAAAGGATGTAAATAATGTACTCACATGAAAAACTAGTTTGTTTGTCTTTTTGAGTCCACGAACAATCGGATCCTACTAAGTAAGCCGATTCCGAAGCGGCAAAGTTAGCCACTGTTCGTATGTCTGAATGCTCCTGTTTTAGGGCTATCTAACAGGGCTGCTTTTTTGTGCATCCCCTTTTTTATGGCAACTTCATTTCTTTCGCTATCGGCGAGGTTCGTACCAGCACGCTCAGTTTGTTCTGTTGTCCATCCTGCGCGATGTTCTCAAACTATTTGTTTATACCTGTAGTTGTCAAGATAGGGACGGCCCAGGAATGTATGGTGCCGCAATTTGGAAGCAGATGGGCAAGACGTGGGGACAGTTGGAGAGAGTCTAACTTGACTCGCTGATTCTTAAGATGAAGGTTTATGTTTCTCATCTTTGCTGCCACTTGCAGTTTTCTCAGTCTCGTAAATGGTCCTGACGTTCCTTGTACTGATGATGGTGAAGGTCGGATAATCCTGGCGCCGAACAGCTGGAGATCCATCTTCTTCCAGGTCCGCTGTTTGGTTTTTCAAGTTCTTTATTGTTTAGGTCAAGTGACCTAGCATCATATAAGTAGATAAAATTCTACTTCCAAATATTTGAGATTTTCTCTACTCCTCGACTAAGCTAAGCCAAAATAAACTAAGATACACGTCCAAAAATCTCTATAAAATGTTTACAAAGCTGTGCGTTTTCTAGTTTGTGAACCTAGTATAAAATGCAAAGGTTTATAGACGCCAACTAAATTAGGTAACTTTTGGTGTGCTTGGAGTGAATGGAAAAATTCAAAGCCAGCAGTGCGCGGGGACCTGGGCGGGTGTCTTGTGGGGGGGGGGGGGGGCCTGAGCCGTAAGGGTAAACTACGGGGTGCGTCAAAAAAATGGTTCAAAGTTCCTCTAGTCCTGTAGCCCAGATGGCCCGCTCTGAGTCAATCGGCTGGTTGAGCTGAGCTACCAGCATAGGTCATCGACCTAAAGGGTCTATCAGGGAGCTGCTGTATCCAGTTTCAAAGCTCCTGATTTGAAACACGATCCTCCAAGAATTACACATTATGGTATAATGCTGTCTAAGCGGGCTCAGAGGGCACTTATAGGATGAGAAGCGCATGGACCACGGATAATAACAGCCTCATTCCATTCAGTGAAGAAGAGGATTAACTTAGATATTGTCTTAACAACAAATGACAGTGAAGAGGAAGAGAAGGATAATATTTACAACAGACTGACTATCATCATACTCGACAGCTACTGAAAATGTGTGGATTTCAGATAAATATCTGTACTTATAAGGAAACCCATTCAGTTTAATTTAATTTGAAAATAAAATAAAGAATATGTTGCACATATACGAAACCCAATATGATTGGTTTACTTCATAGACTATGGTTTACTTTAATTTTAAAGTAAAATTACATTAAATCAATAAATTAAAAAATAATAATTTAGGTCTGTAAAACATTACAAATGAAAAAAAAAATAGTGTCAGCAAAAATATATAAATATAGGCCTATAACCCGTACATATATAGGATAACGGTACCATACATTTGTGACACAAACAAACAAAAAAAAAACAAATTAAAAAAATAAAGATTAATTCATTCTCATTATTTATTTTTTATAACCTTTTAAATATTTTTTTTATTACATAATATAGATCCAGAGTTTTCATATCATTAGCGAATTACTAGTTCTATCACGAACTATTAGGCCTACATGATACTACCGACACCGTCTAGCCGGTAGTGACCTTGTGACCTGATTACCGTAGCGATAGACAGCGCGGTGCTGCCACTTGCGTAACATTCTTCACAAGGGTCCTGCGATGTAAAGTTTTACCGATTGACTAGATCTAGTTACGTCTAGACAGTCTAGTAATCTAGTCTAGAAATAGAATCTAGACTCTAGATATTTATAATATTAAGACTAAGACTGAGACTTCAGTAAGAGTAAGAAAGAAGTCTAGACTAGTTGACTAGACTCTAGACGTCACTAGTCACCCTCACTAGTGATTATAATCTAAATTCTACTTATCTACTAGATAGTAGATCTAGACTAGTAACTGACTAGTAGTAGTGCCAGTAGCATGCCAATGAATATACTATAATTATTTATGATAATGATAATTACTAAATTAGATCTTATAATTAAGTATATACTCACTCAAATATATTACATAGATCTAAGATTTACTGTACTAAAAGAGGAGAGAGAGAGAGGGACAGTGACCAGGCGCGCTCTGATAGTAGAGCGCGCGCAAGCAGTTGAGAGTACGTCATCGTACGTGCGGATAGACAGCTGCCAAATAATTGACCTGAAAAACTAGGGGCCTTCGATGTAAAGTTTTACCCAATAATTATAGATCTAGACTCTAATATTAAAATTAAGTAGTATACTCTAGCTAGATCTGTATTAGTTAGTATAGTATATTAATTATATAATTATTTAATTATTATTATAAATATTAAATAGATCTAGTACTCTAGACTCTATAGAGTCTAGTAAAACTAAAAAACAAAGAGATATATTATATATAATTATTAGCTTATTAGATCTAGACTATAATAAGTTCCCTCTTCCGAACACCCCATATTATCTTACATTAACAAACACCCCACAATCTTTATTAAAATGAGCCTCTATTTTGATAGCTATGACAAAACTAGTCTAGTGTTTTTATTTATACTCCATTTCTTTATAGTTCAGATTCATTTAGTTTCATTTACTCTGAAAAAACAAGTTTTTTTTACACGGGTTCAAAGAGCACTGGTAGGACGATGCCATTTTTTTTCTTCTAGGACAAAAGGAGGGTAGGTCTGGGGTGAAGGAGATTTTTTTTAGAAAATTTAAGTATCAGCTAAACATGAACTATTTAAAATGCTTCTAAATAGGCCTAAAAACACACACGTCATAGTCTATGATGTGTAAATATGGGGTGTTTCATGATATTCAATCAATGACACTAATGAACGGTCTTTATCACTATCAGTGACACTAACAAACCCTATTTTAATGTTGAAAATGCATATCAGAGGGATGTAACTCAAGGCTGGGAATTGGAGATTATTTTTATTTATTTTGTATCTAATAGGTCTAACGTTTTTTTACTTAATTTTGCTTTTGTTTTAGATGTTAAAACAAGTGTGATGTGAATGAGTAAAAAGAAAGGGAATATCGCTAAACATAGTGCTGATGAGGGGTAGAGTTGGGTATAATGTGAATAATGAAAAAAATAATGTTTTCATGAGTGACAGAATCATGCTCTCTCATTTTTAGCGGCTCCCGAAAGGGGAAAAGACGCTATTAGTTTTGTGCGAAATGTCTGTCCGTCCGTCCCGTTTAGATCTCGTAAAACTAGAAGAGATATTGAAAATCCGACTTCACAATATTTTAGACCATTCAAAGTTCTGATGCAACAGCTACTTTTTTTTTTCCTGAAAGCGAAAATTCTAATTTTTAAAATCAATTATGCAAGCAGTTTTTTATAAGAAAAAGCTAATTAGTATGCATTATATGTTATGTTAGACCTAATATAAGACGAATAGTAATCTTATAAATATCATTTTCGTGAACATTTTTTCTATAATTTTTTTTTTTTTTTTTTTTTTTTTTTTTTTGAGGATTCGAATATGAGATTGAGCCTTTTCAAAACAATTAACTTACTTAGCTCGAACCGAGGGTCCCGGGTTCGAATCCTGGTGAAGACTGGGATTTTCAACTTCTGAGTCTACCCAGCTCTAATGGGTACCTGACATTAGTTGGGGAAAAGCAAAGGCGGTTGGTCGTTGTGTTGGCACCCTCGTTAACCGTAGGCCACAAAAACAGATGAACTTTACATCATCTGCCCTATAGACCACAAACTAGTTAGGCCAGGTTCACATCAAACTTTACATTCACTTTCACGTATCCTTTGATCTGCGGGACGGTTGGGGCACTACACAAGATCTGTTAACCTTCTTTCTCCATTCTTATCTCTTATTTGTCTTTGATATAATTTCATTCGGATGTTCTTTCTGAAAATATTGAAGCCTACCTGGGTGGACCACTGGTCGTGAGGAAGTAAACTATCTTCAACTCTGAAGGATTATCCGAATTATGTAAAACATTTTACTTCGGGGGCCGATTTTGAGTTTGTGTTTCCACACAAACTGTCTTTTGTAACCTTGTTTTTTTTCACTCTTTGGCGCTCTAATTATATACCTAGCATGGTATCATCAACACAGAACAACACAGAAAAAAAAAAGTAGCGGGAGGGACAATTATTGATCAATCAGGTACCAAATTAGGTCACATTCACTGAGTGGAGTGAGCGGGCTAGACGTGCGGGGTTACGCAGTTGTTTTTTTTGTTGGGTTAACTAAATCTAGGTAGGTCACAGTATATATGGCCCTTTGTAAAGTTGAGGGTTTAGCAGAGAAGGGAGTAATTAAAAGAGGGAAAAGTGACACTAATCTCTCAGTCTTGAGTTGGTTTAAAAAGAAATTGATATTAAAATTAAAAAATTGATGATAATATTATTTTTGAATGCAATAACTAAGAGGTGTTTGTTAGTGTACAGAGCGGGGAATGGTGTTCATTAATGTTAGCGCTGGACCTCATTGACCTGACTGTCTTCAACATCATATTTTACATATCTCTCTCTTTCTCTCTCACTCCCTCCCTCCCCCCCCCCCTTCTCTCTCTCTCTCTCTCTCTCTCTCTCTCTCTCTCTCTCTCTCTCTCTATATATATATATATATATATATATATATATATATATATATATATATATATATATATATATATACATTACATATAATATACTTACTATTAGTCTAATATAAATATATAACTATATTGTTAATTAGTTAGTTGATCTAGAATTAAGTCACTTGACTAGAGTGATTAGAGAAATCTAGATCTAGAAATCTAGACTGTAGACTCTTTCTCTAGTAAAGTAGAAGTAACTTTTTTAGACAGTTGTAGTTCAAATCAATGGTTTTTACAACAATGGACAGTATGATGGACGATATAGCAGAACTAAAACATGACATCGATAGAAAGTTGGAAAAAGTAAGTATATCTAGATCTATATCTACTAAGATTACTAATTCACTAATTGAACGGACTCACTGTCATACAATAATACATAAAGAATTTATTCTACATAGATAGAGATATAAAGATACTAAGATTATCTATACTATGAGTAGTATCAAGAGCTCCCCTAAAGAATAAATCGACATCCATGATGTGGACAAAATAACCCTTGACAGCTTCTAAATTCCTATATCAATGAGCCATGAATTAATTTCAGTATACATTTCAAGCTTTTGAGGCACTGAGGACAGCCTTTAGCAAAGAGTGATCATTAAAAAAAAACTGATATAAAAAGCATGTAACTGCATTAGACTCAATCTAACCATACCTTGTGTGTGGTCAGTTTTTCAAAGCAAAGATTAGACTTGTATAATAGCCATTTTTGAGTTTATAGGAAATGAGATTGGGCTCAGCTTTGTCCCTTTGATCATAAAGTGGGAGCTATATAATTCTAGTATGCTACTTGACAGATCTCTAGATAGACTTGATCATATTGGATGGTAATTACAGTAGGGCCTCCATTGAACTGAATTATAAATATATTTATAATATTTATAAATTATTTTCTCAGACAGTTTGATATTGGCAAGTGCAATAGACAGAAACCTAGACATCATTTTCTATTACAAACATTCTGTTCCACTTTTGCATATTTGTCAGAAAACTAAGCTATTGTATTTTGTGCTTGGTAATAATTTTAAAAAAATTAAAGTCTTTCTGTTTTATTTAATAATAATAATGTGTTCATTCAAATGAGGAATTAAAATACCTTAAGTCAATAATACAGGGCTGGCTTGTCTTTAATGGAGTTTAGATTTAATTGCTATTTGTATTTTGCTTTTTATCTTTTTTTTTATTAAATCTTTAGCAAAGCTTTTTAATAGAAGCAAATAGTATGCAAATGCATACATATGCATATTGATTTAAAATTGCTAAGCCAGCTTGATGCCTGTGGGTAAAAGCTATTCAACGCTAAATAAGACTAAGACTTTCTAAATGACTTCAAATATAATCCCCCAAACACACACAAACACACATTAAAATTGCAATTTTAAAATAAAAGTCAGTAAATTTGACATTTAGATGGATATTTAGTATATTTAGTCTCTAGAATTAGAAGGTATCTTCTATTGATCTAATGAGTCTACTAATTTTGAAAATTACCGCATTAATTTTTTTCCAGGAAGAGAACAATTTAGCATTGTTGCGTCAGTGTTTAACAAGATATGACACAAATACTACCAGTATGATTGGCATTTTGAATAGCTTTGAAGAACGTCTAGAAAATTTGGAAAAAACTATCATACCGGTGTACAATGAAACAGAAAATCTGCGAAGACGGCAAGAAAGTATCCTTTTTTATATATGCTTTTTATACTAGTTCAAGATAAGATTGTGATACAGTACTAATGAAGCTTAAATATAATCATTATATTTACACATTTTTTTCCCGGAATTTCTCTGTGGAAACCTATCATAGAAAACTAAATATTGCTATGGCTAGTTTAGTTCTTTACTTTGTACTTTTTCTGCTTTTACTAGGGAGTTTTTTAAACTCCTTTAGGAGCATGAGCTAAAGATTTTTTTAAAGCCATATTTAAATGTATTTACAATTCCTTCCTTGAAGCAGAAGTTACAATTACACTCAAGATTGGTTGATTAACCAAACCATTTTATCCAATTGGTCATAGGTAAAAGGTTTAGCAAGTGTTGATGAAACCCACATAGCTGTTCAACAATTAACAATTCTAACAATGACCAAAAAAATTACATACACACACTCCATACAAAGAAAATGTCTGTATACATATGATGTTTTGTGATATTTGTTCATCATGGAATACACTCCGATCATTATCTTCCTCTGTTTTTGTCCACTTCATGTCATGTCCTCATGATCTTTATTAAATGTGAATGTTTTTTAAAAATAGGTTGTAATTAATGTTTTACACTTTTCTTAACTAGTAAAAAAAAAGACATTGAGAAAACCATGCATACTTTAGATACTGTCCTGAGCTATTATCATACTGCCAAAGATGTGGAGCAGACTATCAAGGAAGGGTATATCAAAATTCTAATCAATAAATAAATATATATTAAATTTCTATGTAGGCCTTTATAGAGTATATATTATCAATCATTTCAAGTACTGGTAGTTGTTATGTTATTTAAATAAGTAGCTTGTCATTAAGTCTCCTGATGGACACAGTACTAATATCTTCACTAGAATAGTAGAGATTTTTGTTCAGCCTTGTTTATCTCTTCAGCCCTGCAGCTAGTGATTTAGAAACATACATGTCTTACTTGGAAAAAGTCCTGAAGGCTAAAAAATATTTTGAGCTGTACAGTCCCAAAAGTAAAGAGATCAAAGACATTGTAAGTAAAAAAAAACAACAACATTGTAGTTATTTTTTCATCCTAGTATTTTATATTTTTTTTTTTTTACATTTTCATTAATTTGTATTTAATACCATTAATATGGTAGTTAAAATAAATACTTGAAATATTGGTCCATTGAATTGGTTAAAAGTTGAATTGATTTTTTTTTTAATTAGATGTTTTTATATATATATATATATATATATATATATATTTTTTGCTTAAAATCATAAAAATACATATGTACAAAATATAAATAACTGGACTCATCCTTAATGGAATCAAAGCAGCACGAGCACAACTATCCAGTAGTTTAATAGCCAAAGACTATCTAAAAGACCAACGAAGCTCTTCTTGCTTAGGTCAGAATTTAAATTTAAACAAAACAGCAAGTGACAGAAAGAAGCCAAATAGATAATATTTAAGATTTTGTAGTAAATCAGGGCTAACAAAATTTAAATGGCATGTAATCTCTCACTCAAGCATTCACCCTTACCTTTATTGGGCAACTGTGGAATAGTGCAATGGTTAATTATGATAGATGTTATAAATAATCAGTATATTTTCCCTTTTTATGTCTGATACTTTGTCTTGACTTTGAGCTTACATTGTGATACATTGTGTTTGTTAATGGTGTTATGTAAATGAAATTAAACACAAGCTCTTACAATTTTAGCTTTTTTTTTATTGTTTAGGAGAGAATATATGATGATGGCAAAGATGCTCTACAACTTGAATTTAGGTCACTACTACATCGCCATGGTCGACCTGTTCCACCTGTAGTCATCCTGGATCTTCTTAATTCTGATGAAGGTTTGTTAACTTTGTGATTTGCTTTATTAGCAGTATGACTTGAACTATTCCAAAAATAACTTGATTTAGGAGTTCTATCACTTTGCGTTTGTCATTTCAAAGTTAAAATAATAGTAAATCCAAATAAATGAAACAATGGAGAAATCACAGTAAATAATTAAGTACAATACAGTTTGAATGATGGTTCAACTAAATCTAAAATAATGGCTCTCTTGAAATGACTTATAAAATGCTTCATCTGCCTGCACTGATTTAAAGACTCAAAAACAAAGATTTACTGCTGCAGGGGTGAAAGACTATAAAAAATACGAAAAACATGCATATATTTAACCCTGCCGTACCAAGTAAAACAAAGGATGTTTGGGTCAAAAGGCCTTCAACAGCTACAAAACAAAACAAAAATGACAAACAACACTAAATAGGCTTACGTTAATTTATCTATCCAATGTTATTCTCTATCGAGGCAGAAAAGAAATGAGCTACGCTGGTGTAAAAGCGCGGGAAATCAGAAGGGGGCAGAGATGTCAGGAAAAAAGGAATGGGAAAAGAGGGTAGTGTTAGTGCCCATCACATATTAAATGAAAGTGTGTCATATGTTCATCCCATGAGTTTGGAGAGTGCCTGACGTAAATAAGTTTGTTTTCGATCTGCCGACAGGTGTTTTTGTCATTGCATTAATTTTGTTTTGTTGTCATTTATTTGAAGTCCTGCTGGTCAAGATGCTTCTTCCAGTTGTGTGAAAGCTCAATAGCAATGTCATAGGTGTCTTTACCCAATAAGGCAATGTCATCTGCATATCAAGATATTGTAGAGGTTGGCTGTATATTGTTAATTGGGGACCTTTGCTTTCTCTTCTGAAGTAATTGTTCCCCATGTGTTTATTTGAATACTCCTTATAACTTTTTCTAAAGTCAGATTGAAAAGCATGAAAGTGAGTCTCCTTGTCTTAGTCCTCGTTTAATCCTAAATTCCAATGTTTGTCAAAGTTTAAGTAATTTAATGCATGATATTGAAGGTGTAGTGCAACCAGAAGTCATACATTTAACACTTTTTTCCTTTACTTTGTTCTTGAAGCTAAAGATTTTTAAACCTTACTTTACTGCGGTTTAAATTTTAACATTTCAGATTTGCCTCCCATCGGTACAGACACAGACTTGGCATTAGAGCAGTTGTCAGAGAAGGTAGTAGAAGACTTGAGAGTTATCTCAAAATGGTTAACAGAAAATGGACGAATAGATTTTATGAAAGCCTATACTCAGGCCAGGTCTACTATGTTGAGTCGCTCCCTGGCAGGGTAAATCAATAAATTTCGTATTATAATAATTTACACATTTTGTATTTTAGAAATTTTATCCATCTACTTTAACCTTGAATGTAATTTTTGCTCATTTTTTTTTGTTGTTAGATTAAAGGAACATTTAAAGTCTTCTAGTGGCACTTTAAATACCAGTCAACTTTCTTTTGGAAATCAAAATTCACCAGCAGGGGTATGGCTAATTTAGTTCTTTTTTTAATTTTTATTTAATTAATTAAATTTATTTTTAAAATCCAAATTGATTTAATATGTACATTCATCTTATTTCTTGAACTTAGGGCGGTAAGTTCAGACCCCAAAAAGATGTGCCTACTAGAAAGAGCATGAACAAAATAGCGTAAGTATATGATTTGACTTTGCTGCCAACAAAAGTAGAATCAAATTGGTTTTAAAAGTAACCACAATGTTCATTTTTTAAGAATTTTTTTTTTTTATTTATTTATCAGAAAAATGACAAAGAAAGTGCTACAGTTGGAACAAGGTAACTGTTGTTGTTTTTTTTTTATATAATTTTTTGTTTTGTTCTCTTTATCTACTCTAGGATGCCAATAACCATTAACAATATTTGTCATGCAGCCTTATTCTAACATTCAGATTAAAATAATTTAGCGTGTTAATTTGTTATTGGAAAAAAGAAAAGTCATCTTATTGTAAATTTGATACATGTTGTTGGTTCAGAAAGAGAGAAAATAAAACTGTACAAATAATGTTAAAAACCTTTGGTAATTAAAAAAATTCATCAATAGTTTCAATGGAATTATTATTTTGACATTTATTTACTTAGGTCATCGCCGACAAGGCTCCTTTCCTGACCCTGTCAAAGAAGATTCAAGTGACCTTGAAACTGACCTCTACATCAGTGAAATGAGTGCACTGTTGAGGCTAATGCAGGTTGTTAGATCATTATTTTTTTAATATTATTACTTATCTTAAGGCAGCGGCTTAGTAGTAGAATACTTAGCTGAAGGTCATGAGTCTGAGAGATATGAGAATAATAATAATCTATATATATAATTCTCCTCTTCCCTCAAAAGTTTAAACAAGAAGTAAAGGAAAGATCACTCTCTTATTTCTGTGGATAGTCCACAAGAAAACATAAGAGTAGTGTTCACACTACGGATGGCTGCCTGAGCGCTGGACTGTCGTTTAAATTTATCGAACCCTGCCCGCTCCCATCCCCCTTTGTTCTGTGGAAGGTTTGGACTAGAAAGTAAACTATCTTTCACTCTGAGGGAACATTCGAAACATTGTAAAACATTTTACAAACAAACATTTTACATATACAAAACAGCAGCGCCGGACTTAACCATTGTGACTTAGAAGTCATGGAAAGAAATTAAGTAATCTACTATGTATATATATGTAAATAGCAGGGTTGTACTTAACCATTGTGAGGCCCTATGCGAAACGGATTTCGCGGGGCCAAGTTTGAGTAGGGAAGTGGACAATAAGTGAAATTTAAGAGTTTTTATTAGAAAATAAATTCGTCTATGCATTTTATTCATTCTTTACTACGTACAGAAATACTTTACGAGCCTTGCGTGTAGTAAAGTCATACAGTATATCATAATAATTCTGTTTCCCACATAGATCCCGCTCAATAGCAAGAATTACCAAATGTTTCAATCTATCTTTGAGAATTGTTGACCTCAAGTAATTCTTCATTAGTTTGAGGCGCGAGAAGCTTCTTTTACCTGATTACACAATTACGGCTAATGCATAATGCCGTTTTTATTAATAGCGCGTAGGATTGACGTTTTCCATATTGAATGACACCACAAAATGAAAATTGTTTTCTATGTATTTCCGTATATTTTAAGGACTTTTTCGTATATTTTGCAATTTCGGGAGATTTCCAGGAGCTTCTGGTAAATTGACAGGAGTGCGCGGGAAATCTGTTTTAAGTTATGAAATGGTTTAATTTAATAATTTATACACCTTGAATTAGCGCGGGTTCCATGAAAGTGCGTATCCTTTGGTCACATAGGTTGCAGTGGCCTAAGACCGGCCCTGCAAAATAGCGGCGTATGATACGCCGCCGGTCGACTAGTTTGGATTAATAATTCTTCACAAAAAAAGTTTTTCTTATTATTTATTTTTTTCTTAACAAACACCTGTATTTTTTGTTATACTAAAGCAGGGGTGGGCAAAATATGGCCCGCGGGTAACATGCGGCCCGCCGTAGGGTTTTATGCGGCCTGCCGACATCTCCAGAAATCAGGTGTGCCCACAGTATATAAAATGCAAATATTAAAAATAATATCTATATAAGTTATTGAAACTGTCTCATTATAAAATTTTTCAAGTAAACGAAGATTATGCTTATTAGCTATACATCAATACTCAATTGAGTGTTGGGTAGGCTTGGAACAAGTTTACAAGTGTTGTTTTCTTTTAAATAAAGAATATCCCAACCATAAACTCTAAACAAGAAAGTTTGCATAAAGCTGCATAAAATTTCATTCCAATTGTGTCTAATACTATGTAGTCATCAAAATTTTAAGAGCTAGGGGGTGATATCCACTGGTAGTTCCGATTCATGAACAAAATAATCCAATGTATCTACTAGCTTAGCCTGGGCAAGGCAAATGAGAAGAATATTATATCTCAAGGAAGAATTTGTTATGTAACTTGAAGGACATTGACTGTGACCTTGTTACAAATATTTCTAAGGAAGAATGGAAGACAGATTTTATGTTTTTAATCTTTTCTATTGGTTGCTTACAGATAAATGCAAATGAATGTTAAATCTTTTCAAACAAGGCTTTCCCATTTCTACAAGCAAGCGAAATAAAACATTTTGTTGTCATTTTCATTTGCTGAAAGGTGATTAAAAGTACAACACTTATTAAGATTCCTTAATTGTACAATTTATAAAAGCAAAGTTCCAATCAGTACTTGCACGGGAGTCTTATGGGTTATGGTATTTCCACACTTGAAAAACCTTGCTGCTGTTCACACTATTTAATTAGACATACATCTGTTCTTCTTTTTCTTCTTCGTTCTCACTTTACATGTTGTAGGGTTCAGATCAGTAATCCTGTATCTGAATTGAACCGCGCAGTGGGTCAGACAGTCTTTGGATGATTTTGGGACCAGAGTCTTCTTCAGGTCTCTTGATTTAGTATGCACCATTGAAGGGCATGGTCAGCATTCTCTGGTGATGTTCCAGGTTTCGCTCGTCCCAACATTTAACAGTGAGCAAGCATCTTATTTGTGGAAACTAAACAAATAAAATCACTGGTCAATGTTGACTGACTGTAATTTGACAGCAGTCACAAGGGTAACAACTAGTAAGCTAGTTTCACAGTTCCAGAACATTATGCACGAGTGTAAAAAGTAAAATACTGCACATCAAGTACAACTGTATATTTGTGGGGGATGTTGTGGTATAAAATGACAACTGCTAATTATAAAAATAGTTAAATTAGTTTAAAAGATTCCTTACCCTTGTTGTAATTTTTCAACGTGGAGTGTGGGAAAAAAAATCAAAATCGTGAATATAATACAGTGTAAATATTAAATAGAAGACATTCTACAGCAGTGATGCTCAACCTTATTCGACCTGCGGGCAATTTTAACTTTCGAAACGCGTGTCGCGGGCCACATCAACAAAAAGGTACGAAAAATGAAATCAAAATTCACCTGAAACTATTTGAAACTATTGGATCTAGTACTTACATTAATTAATGGGATAGTTAAAGTCTATCATTTTTTACGCGTCTTAAAATGGTTTCATTTTTCTACTTAAAATGTGAGCAACATTTTAGCTACCTTTACCACCTACTTATTTTCTTGTCTCTTTTCGGTAAATATTCTCATCGGTCCTCCAATCTCTAGGGCGTAGTTAAACCAATCTTTTAGACGCGGCTCAAACCATGAAGGCCTTCATATTTGTTTTACAATGCCGCTGTATATGTTTTTTTTTGTTTGAAACAGCCCTGGAGACTTTCTTTGCAAAACAAATATGTTGGCTTATTATCATGTTCCACAAAAAAGATCCATTCACTTTTCCTGGTAGATTCTACATTCAGAGTTCCATTTCATAAACTCATAATCGCACACTCGTTAAAGGTCATGGTATCAATCCATCACAGAAAAAGTGAGGGCCTAACGAAGGTAAAGATACATTTACAACTATTTTTAAGGGGGGGGGAGGATTTTCTACTTTTTGTGCCGACGTTTCGGTGGGCCGGATGGAACCACAACGCGGGCCGGTTCTGGCCCGCGGGCCGTACTTTGGGCATCGCTGTTCTACAGAGTTAGCTAACTTTCTAAGTTATATATATATATATACACATATATACATGTGTTGCCCACCATTGCCAAATTTTTTTTTAATGTGGCCCTAGATACAAAAAGGTTGCCCACCCCTGTGCTAAAGCAATATAACAAGGACACAGCATTATTACACATTTACAAATTTATATCTTTAATTTTGATTGGAAAATGTTTTCGTTATACAAATGCACATTTTTTTTTTTAGAGTGAAGCACACCTTATGAAAGGGATTATTCCAGAGAAGCATCAAAGAACAGTGTTTGATAATATCATTCAGGCTTCCTTAGAAACTTTAGTTACTGAGGGTGAGGTAGGTCATATCATGTAAACAGTGTCAGTTTTATTATACAGTTATAGTTTATATTGACAAACTATTAATTAATATTTTAAATGACTGGTTGTAAAAATGCTTATTTTTGTTTCATGAAAAAATTTTCATCAAATAGCTTCTAGCCACTGCTGCTAGAAAAAATGTGTCCAGGCATGATTTTGGTGCTGTGTTATCCATCTTTCCAATTGTTCAACATTTAAGACTAGTTAAACCAGAATTCGACCTTCTTTTGGAAGTAAGTGAAGTTTATGATTTTCTTTTAAATTAAGGGCATAATTCGTAATTATTTTAGAACCAGAACCTCAATTTGGGAAGTCAGCAACCACATTCCTCATATATTCTCTTCATGTTTCTGACCATGGTCTTCTGGTAGAGTGAGGTGAATCACAGCTCGTAACAATATTTATAGCTAAAGTTTTTAATAAAAAATTTTGGGGGTTGACATTTTAATAAATAAAAATTTGGGGCTATGTTTGCGACTTAATTTTTTTTTATGCTTAGGGTTGCCAAGCACCAACCAGAGCCAAACTAACATCCTTGTTATCAACATTGGATAGCACAGTAAGTTAAACAATTCCCTTGATGTTGTTTTCATTTAACCTAACTGTTGTACATTAAAAATTAATTAAATATTTTAAGCAATATATGTGACTTATGATTTATGTATCAAAAAGTAACATTTAAAAGTTCAGTGACAGATAAGTTGCAAAACAAATATTGTTGGCCTAAATCTTTGTTGTAGGAAAATTATATTCATTTTTAATGCATTTTTTTTTTGTGTTTGAATAAAAAAGCACTTTTTTAAACTCTTTCTCTCCTTATTAACAATACCATCGTTGATTTGACCCCCATTACATTAAATTAATTTATGGTTTTATAAACGTGTAATTGTGTTATATAAAAAGAGCATGCATTCTACATAATTCTATACCAAAAGAGTAACATTTTTTTATTACAAACAAAAATGTAATTGAAGTTTAATCATAACAGGGTAGAATGTACAAATGTGAAAAATGAACAATACTGTTAGAATCTGGAAAATAATCACGGAAATAAAGAATTAAAATAGAAAAATGCAATATTTTCACCATTTTATTTGTTTGATGGAACAAAATTTACATTTTACTTTTTTTTTTTAATGGTGTCAGCAACATATGGCTTCTTTAAACTTCTTTAATTAGCATTAGATTAAAAATAAATGCACCCTAGTGTGCTATTGATAGCTTGAATGAAATGATTATCCATTAGTTTATGAAGCCCATCTTAAATAAGCTTTTAGCATTGTACTTGTTTTCAACTATTAATATTTCAATCTCTCTTATTTCCCCTGGAAACTACTACTGTTGGAGTAAACAGTTAAATGCTTTTTTTTTTCTAACTTGCTAGGGAGCCAAAGCTTTAGAAGAGTTTACAGAAAGTACTAGAGTGAGTGTTACTTGTATTCTTCTTTCAGAACTTTGAACAAAAATTATTTAACTAAATTTACATAGCAAACATGTACAAAAAGAAAATGAAATAAAAAAAAATTAATATTGAAACCATAATACTCTTTCAGGATGACAAATCTTTGAATATGCCAAAAGATGGAATAGTTCATCAACTGGCCAATCAGGTAATTTATTGAAATAATGTTATTTTAGTGTGGCATCATAGAAGGATAAAATGTTCATAAAATAAAAGATTGTGGATAAAATATTCATAAAATAAAAGATTGTGGATAAAATGTTCATAAAAATATAAAAGGTTAAGATCAAACTGTCTAGAAAATGATTTTTTAAATGTAAAATTTCATGTTAGTGTTTACAATGTTCAACAGACTATGATGTTTTTGGAGCAGCTTCAGGGATATTGTGAGACAGCTGGAGCAATGCTTCTAATGCATGGTATCTAATTTATTTAATCCTTATTTTCTAATTTAGTACTTTTTGAATTAAATTTCATTAAAATGTTTGTTTTAGAGTCACAAAGTTTTTAAATGAAAAGCTCTTTTCATTTAAATATTTTTTTATGAATAGATTAATGGTTATAGAACTTGCATTTAGTTTACACCAGCAGTTCTCAACCTTTTTTGCTCGGCGGCCTTAATACGATTCCCAACTAGGCGGCGACCCAACCATAAAATTTATTTTGTTCATAGGCCTATGTAAATTTCATTTTGCCAATATTATATAATTGTCATCAAAATGTAGGTGGGCATCCATAATGTATTTTCATAAAAACTGAATATAGCAAAAGCAATTGTATTTATTGTAAAAATAATTTTGTGCTTAAATTAGAAAAAAACAAAACTTTATGACTTTCATTAATCTACTTTCTAGTGCATGTTTATTATGTTAATGCAAATTTAAGTGACAATTTAAAAAGTAGGAGCACGTTGCCCTGCCTCATGGTGGCGCTCGCGTGGAAACGGCCAATAGAGGAAGTGGCTAGGCAAAATGGGTAGCAACACAAGACTCCCGTGGAGATGCCCACGGGTAGACGAGAGTCCACCCATTGCACGGGCGGGGTTGTAAAAAAGTCCCCACGAACACGTCCCACATCCATGCGCTGTTCCTCAAAGGGACCGTTACATAAATGGCGGGTCCCGCACAGCTAGCTTGGTACACCGAAGGAAAATGGCGGAGGCTCCCGGTGCCCTCGGCCTTCGGCCATGTGCAGCCAAGCATGCATCGGGGGCCAAAGGCATTGGAAACAGCAATGTTTTACATAGGCAGTGACTCCGGTCTCTCTCAAACAGAACTGTGTTCTCACAGGTTTTTTTTTTTTTACTGTTTGGCGTCCAAACAGGTTTTTTTTTTCAAACTTAGAGCTCAAATTCGGCTCAGCTCTTGGACATCAACAAGGTCTAGGCATGAAAAATGTACATTTGTTAATACAGTGAATTGCCAACATCAGTATAAAGATTGAGCTTGATTCTGTTTCCCCGGGTGAGGAATTCTCCTGGTAGTAAAATAATAATGAATGTAACCTTCAGTATCAAGTCTTTTTCTGAATTTAGTTTTAAAGATATGTTGTCAGAAATAGAGGAAAGTGCAAAACAATCTCAGAATGGGATATGGTTGTTAACACCTGATACAGAATTGTTTAAATGACATTGAAAAATATACTTTTTAGCTGCATCACTATTGTGGCTGTGTCTTCATTGCTAATATTGGCCATGAATCATACAGTGAGTTTCAATGACTTTTGATGACTCATTCTGTACCAAACGTTGAAATAGAGACCATCATCCAAACATACTTGGAGCCGTTGGAGCACCATTTGTGCAGGCATAAAAATATCTTTAAAAAAAGAACCAACTTTGTCAATTAAATAACATTCTATATAAGTTGCATCAACAGGTTTCCAAAAGGAAACTCATCTTTAAAATCACGCAAACCAGTAACTAAAAATTGGCAATCTCTGTGGATTTATCAAGTTGGATGCTAAATATTGGAAGTGGAGAAGATACCATTTTCTGAATTACATGATCCTTGATATCAGTAGACATGTCAACTATTTTCCTGTGAACAGTCTCATTAGATAAGGAAACTGCTCTAAATTTATTAACGAATTCGGCTTAAATCATCACTGTAACAAAGTATTTGACTGCTGGCAATATCCACTTCTCGGCAATGGTGTGAGATTTCAAAGCTCTGTCTATTCTGAGAGCCACCAAATAAGAAGCCAATTTGTTTTGATTATGGTATTAGCCACCTGAGATAAGTCTGAATCTGAATGTCTTGACTTCATCAGCTTTAATTTGCACTTTTCAGTTTGGCTTCATACATTCAGCAGATAAGACTTCATTACATGGGAGTTTTTCAGTTCCCGCTTGAACTTTTGAAGTAAAACCTAATTGCAAAAAGCGTCATTGCATTTTCTCCTCTTACATCGAGATCCATGTTCCTGGGATGTTTTGTAATGAATATAAAACGATGGCATAATACTAGTTCCAGTTGCTCCATGGCGTGCTAGAACCTTTACAATCCCACAATGAAGTTAAGCAGCCCGTTAGACAGATAGCAATTTCAAAATATTTATGGTGCAACATAATTTTCGAATGAAAATTATATTATAAAAAAAATACACCAGTAATTACCAATGGAAAAATATGTCTACCTTCAAACATTAATGCTACACTCTCTAAAAGTGTTTTCTGCATCCTTTGGTAATATGTCAGTGTTCTTAATTCTTAATTAATATGTCTCCCCCACTTTTTTGTTTTATTAATTTGACACTTCAGATCATTTCATGATTTTATATTGTAGGAGGTAGGACCGGTAATGTCCCTTTATTTCATTTATTCAAATGTAAATGTATACCATCTATGGTACAAATGTGTTTTGTATGTTACACATTAGAAGCGAAAAAAAAAACTTCAGATGAAAAATTCTGAAAACCCGAAATTTCCGAAGGTCATAGGCGACCCCCGACAAATGGTCTTTCGACCCCCCAAAGGGGACACGACCTACAGGCTGAGAACCCCTGGTTTACACAGTATGCTTAAAAAATCTATATGATAATGGATATGGATAATTTTAATATGTATTTTGTGCCAGCTTAAGCGGAATGATAAAAACAATGCCTTTTTTTATTATATTTATGTGCAGGAGAGAAAACAGCCCCATCTTCAACAATAACTCCAGACACATGTCGACTTAAAGCAGCAGACTACATGAGTATGTAAACACATACAGCACTATCTTACGACTAGTGTAAAGAATACTTACTACTAAAATCATAGTTCATAAAAAAAAAATGAAGTGCTTGCCAAGCATTCCCTAGCTTAAGTTATAAACATCTCTTTACTACCACTTGTCCTTGTCTCTATAAAAATTGTCATTCTGGTTGATAGCAAATTTCAAAACCATTAGAAGCTAGAAGTTGAAACTGCTGGATATTTTATCTACACTTGGGTCTAAATCTTTTGAGCTACTGCTGCTTGCTATAAAATACTAAATGTTATGTTTATCTGTAACACTTGAAGTTATATTATAACTAAATAAGCTTTATTATTGAGATATTTATAAAGATATGATGCATTTTTGGGTACAGTTAAAGACTTCATCATAAGTTCTATATTTGGAATCCTGTTCTTACTGTTAGAATTTTATTTTCTTAATATATATATATATGCTAATTACTATCTATCCATCTTGATGTTTTTGTAGAGATAACCAACATTTGGCCATACAATGTTTCTTAACTTATCTTATATAATACAGACGTTACTTCAAAAAAGAAGATGATTATGTCCTACTCGTTATGCATTTAGTCATGCATATTAATCAATGACCTAAATTCTGCCAAGTCACTGGTTTTTCTGGCTAGCTCAGGCTACCCGATCCATGCTCTAATAGCGCTAGGGAAGAAGGATCATTTGTACAAATTTGTCTTAGCATATGAAACGAAGAATGTGCCTTTATTTTTGTGTCTTTCTGAGTATTTTATTAAATTTTGTTTTTGTGTTTGAAGATTATGGTTCAGTGTTTTATGTATAATTGCTACTTTACTTTTAAGTCTTCTATCCTAAAGGCTTTCTAAATTTAGTGATTTATACTCTAGTCAAATGTGAATATTTGTTTGTTATGAATCTCACTGCTCTATTTTGTGTCTGTTCCAGTTTCTTAATGTTTTCTTGAGTTGAGGGGTCCCAAACGGAGGATGCATATTCTATTGGCCTAACATTTTAGTTTTATGTTCTTATTTGATTTATAGAAATTTCTTTTAATAAACCCTAATGCTTTGTTGGATTTTTTTATAGTTTCATCAATACAAAACAACAAACAATAAAATTAACATTAGATAAGGAAGCTTTAGAAAAAAATGACAGCCCTACTTATCTTGGAGTCACCTATGACCCGAGACTAACCTGGAAAAACCAAATAGATAAAACACAGAGTAAAGGCATCCAGAGACTATCCCTCTTGAAAAAATTAGCTGGCACAGATTGGGGAGCTAATCACAACATCCTGAAAAAGACCTATACCAGTTATGTAAGACCTGTACTAGAATATGGTGCCACAGCATGGGGCTCAGCAGCCCAAACCAACCTAAGAAAAATAGACAAGGCTCAAAATATTGGTCTAAGGATAATGACAGGAGCAATCAAAACAACACCCATAAGAGCTATGGAGGAAACCGCTGCCCTGATCTCTTTGGATGAAAGAAGAGAAATAAAAATCCTTTCCCAATTCACTAAATTGGAAACCTTGGAGAGGCACCCACTCAGAACAAAAATCCACAAAACTGGCACCAAAAACCGTCTCAAAAGGACCAATTTCATACAGGAATCTCTAAACCTAAAAAAGAAACACCAACTTGAAAAAATTACTCTGGAATCCTCGATACACTATAATGAATCTCCACCCTGGGACGAAAGCCCTCTTCCTACTATAAGGGACCATATTGAAAACATAAAAAGAAAATCTGATTACAGACCAACAGAGCTCAAGGAAATAGTGAACTGTTTTCTACATACCAATTACCCTAGCAATCAGTGGATCAGAGTTTACACGGATGGCTCATCCCATAAAGCCACCACAAATGGAGGAGCTGGAATACTTATCGAATGGCCAGATGGAGGAAAACTAGAAAAATCCTTTGCAACTGGAGAGCTCTCTGACAGTCACAGAGCAGAAAGGGAAGCACTAGCACTAGCTGCTACCATGCTAGCAAATCATCCAAGTTCCCCTCACAGTCAGATTGTCTTTCTAACAGACGCAAAAACAACCCTCCAAAGCCTGCAAAACTCTGATTCCCCTTATATTAAAAACCTCAGAACAGCACTCACAAAGCTCAACCACAACAGCAAAAAAACTGTTATTCAATGGATACCAGCTCACATACAACTAGCAGGAAATGAGAAGGCTGACACACTTGCCAAGAGTGGGAGAACAAACTCACAAGTAAACTCTGCACTCTATCCAGAAGAAATGAAGAAATTAATTGTAGATAAAATAAATGAGAAATGGACGAGCTCCCATCCAAATCACAAGAAAGATGATGCTTACTATAAGCTATCCCGACAAGACCAACGTCTAATCTTTCGACTCAGGACCGGACACAACAGAATGCGACAACACATGTTCCGGAAGCTCAAAATTGGAACCAGTGAAATCTGCCCATGTGGAGTATCACCAGAGAATGCCGACCACGTCCTCCAAAACTGCTCTCTTTACCAAGAGGCCCGTATAAGACATTGGCCCCAAATCATCCCAATAGAAAGAAAACTATATGGAGAGCTCCCTGATTTGGAAACCACTGCGCAGTTCATCTCATGTATTGGTCTAGTCATATGAACACTCCAACATAACAATGAGAACGATGAAGAAGAAGAAGAAAATCAATATGGGGATTCCATGACAGTTTTTCATTTATTATAACACCTAGGTATTTTGTGTTTTTAGTCGGTGTTACTGGTTTACCATGAATAAGATTGATAAGTGGAATTAATTTGTTTTAGTTTTTTTGTTACTCTTAATAAATGACATTTTTCTGGGTGGAAAGACATGCTCCAATTTGATTCCCATTTCTGTATTTCATCTAATTCTCTTGGTAAAATTTCTGTATCTTGTGTTGTTTTTATTGTTCTATATATTGAACAATTGTCTGCATAAAAATCTTACTTTTATTCCTGAATTAATGCAATTTGGTGAATCATTTATGTAAATTAAAAATAGTAGTGGACCTAAGACTGTTCCTTGAGGTACACCTGAGTTTACTGTTATTGGTGTTGATTTAGAGCCATTTATTATTACAGTTTATTCTCTTCCTATCAGAAAATCATTAATCCACTGATGCAATGGACCATCAATGCCAAAATAATTTAATTTTTTAAGCAAACTATGGTGGTGAACTTTGTCAAAAGCTTTGAAAAAAGGTTTATTACTATACCTACCCTTATGGACTCTTACAAGGATGTGTAGAGAAATTCGCAAATCCAATTACATCCTTTATTTTGTTCTCATAACTAAAAACAAATCGTATTACTAATTCAAAAACTTTCATTCACTAATTTAAAAGTGTATGCCTTTTATTTAAAATTGAATGTCTCTTTTTTTTAGTAACATAAATCTCTCAAAGATCTACTGTTTCTACTAACTACTAGTTCAGTACTCATATGTCTACTATGATATCTCAGTATTTCTTTTTTTTTTTTTCGTGTCTCCAGCTCGTGTTTTGTCTGCCTTAGGCTTAAATCTCAGCAATAAAGCACAGACCTATAATGACTTGGCTCTGAGACCCATATTTATGTTGAATAATTTGAACTATATTCTCAAATCAATGAAGAGGTAGGTTATCTCAAGTTAGGTGCCATATGTGAGCCTAGAAGTAAACATTTTATTGTGAAGTTAAATTTAAATGACAAAAGCTGATACATTTTATGTATGTAATATTAAACTTTCTAGCATAATCTTTTTTTTTTACTTGGCAATTTAAACCCATTTGGTTTTTGGCAGCAGTTTAGCATTACTATTCAAGTGTTGAAAGAGTTATTAATATCTAGTAGAATAGATAACTGATCAGAGGTGTACAGTGTTGTTTGCTAGGTATGTAAGTGAAGCATAAAATACAAGGTTGAAAATAGTGAACATATCTTACTGTCATACTCTACTGGGCATTTAATTAAAAGAGCATAATTAATCAAAGAAGTTGAAAAGAAAAAAAAATATTTTAAGTTAATATCCTGACCAGTCAATCATGAAGGAACCTTAATTGAAAGTCATTGTGGCTTCTAGAAAAGTCTAATTAGATATTAAAAAAGGACGATCAAGGTGTGAAAAAAGATCACCTATGACAGGTCACGACAAGATGATGGTCTGCAAATATTTATCTCAAGCATGACCATTTGGTTTAACAAATGAATATCACATTAGAAAAAATCTTATACAATTGACTCTTGATAGTCCGTAGGTTACAGGACAGATGGGAGTGTCGAATGTCCTAAAATTTCGGATTACCAAAGAGTATCTGTATTTCAAAGAATTTAACCATTTATGTCAAGAACATTCTGGGTTGTAAAATAAGCAATAGAGGAGAAAGAGTTTCTCAGATTGGGGATATTCTCTCAATTTTATGTTGTTTTTTTCTCTTGGTGTCATCTTTATTTTTACAAAATGTTCTTTTTTTCTACCTTTTTTTTTTCATAATGTCATAAACAGTAGAAATAGCAGTAGGAGTTACACACACAATGGCCATACTTCTTAATAATTTCAATTTTTAAAGGAAGAGATAATGTTTTGATACTTATTTTTGCTCGCCATCCTGCAAGACATAACAAAACTGCAGCACTAAAAAATATGACAGATAAACTGTCATATGGTAGACATGCATCACTCATATACATTAACATAGCATTGAATTTCTTAGTGTGTCAGATTATAAAATGTCAAACTTTTAAGAGTCAACTGTTATTTAAAAGCTCTTAGAGAACACATTATATTGACACCATCATCATAGAATCCTATCTTTTGTAATAGAAAAAAAAAAGTCTAACTCAAATAATAGACAATAGTGGCATATCCTAACAAGCCAGTTTAAGTCAAATAACAGACAATAGTGGCATATACTAACAAGCCAGTTTAACTGTCTGCAGTAAAAAACTTTTGTTGCGTAGAAGAAGACAGAAAGTAATGATTCCAAAAAAACCTGCATCTAGGTGCAAAACCTAAGACATAAAATTCAGTCATTGTCATCATTATGCAAACGAATCTAGAAAAGACAGTAATTTTTTTTTCTAGAAATCATTTATTTATTTATTTAGTGAAGGAGCAAGTCTAGCCCTAATTGCTGCTAGCATAGACTAAGTGTTGTGTGCAGCTAATGATCTAATTTTGCTTTTGAAAGAAACTTTCCAAAAATTGATTGCTACCATCTCTTAGTTTTTAGGCACCTTTTTTTTTTAATTTCTCCTGTAATTTGCAATAGAAAATAAATTAAAACTTAATATTCTGATGCTTCTAAGAATAAAATTGAATTTTGTGTGACAAAGTTAAATGTATTTTTAAAATTCTTTTAGATGATCTTATGCAACTCAAATGTAATCTGCTTTTTTTATTTTAAATGTTTAAAATGCTATCAATGTTTATGTCTGATTTCATTCATAATTTTAAAAGATCTTGGGTTCATAAATCCTTAAACTTTTACAATCTCCATTATCTACATTATGGATATTATACTTTAAAAATTACATTTAAACATCATATCAAATGACATTAAATTTAAAGTATAAAAAATTGTTACAGGTCAGGACTTTTAGACCTATTGTCGTCATGGAATAAAGAAATAGAATTCTTTTATAATAACCAGATCTTGGAACAAAAAAGCGACTACTCTGAGAGGTTAGATGTTTTTTAATCATTGATTGTACAGGCAAGTGCACATTTTAAACTGTACTTTGGGAAAGATGAGATAAAATTTCTCACTGTCTTTTCTGTCCGACAGCTGGAGCAAGGTTCTTCATTACATTCTGGAAATGGACAAACCAATGTCACAACACAGAACTCAAGATCAGGTGAAAGTAAGTAGTTAGCTCTTATAGTGTTGAAGTACTTAGTGTTGAAGTACTTAGTGCTAATAGTGTTGTAGTAGTTAGCTCTGATAGTGTTGTAGTAGTTAGCACTGATAGTGTTGTAGTAGTTAGCACTGATAGTTTTGTTGTAGTTAGCACTGATAGTGTTGTAGTAGTTAGCACTGATAGTGTTGAAGTACTTAGTGTTGAAGTACTTAGTGCTGATAGTGTTGTAGTAGTTAGCACTGATAGTTTTGTAGTAGTTAGCACTGATAGTGTTGTAGTAGTTAGCTCTGATAGTGTTGAAGTACTTAGTGCTGATAGTGTTGTAGTAGTTAGCACTGATAGTGTTGTAGTAGTTAGCACTAATAGTGTTGAAGTACTTAGTGTTGAAGTACTTAGTGCTGATAGTGTTGTAGTAGTTAGCACTGATAGTGTTGTAGTAGTTAGCTCTGATAGTGTTGAAGTAGTTAGCACTGATAGTGTTGAAGTAGTTAGCACTGATAGTGTTGAAGTAGTTAGCACTGATAGTGTTGTAGTAGTTAGCTCTGATAGTGTTGAAGTAGTTAGCACTGATAGTGTTGAAGTAGTTAGCACTGATAGTGTTGAAGTAGTTAGCACTGATAGTGTTGAAGTAGTTAGCACTGATAGTGTTGAAGTACTTAGCACTGATAGTGTTGTAGTAGTTAGCACTAATAGTGTTGAAGTACTTAGTGTTGAAGTACTTAGTGCTGATAGTGTTGTAGTAGTTAGCACTGATAGTGTTGTAGTAGTTAGCACTGATAGTGTTGTAGTAGTTAGCTCTGATAGTGTTGAAGTAGTTAGCACTGATAGTGTTGTAGTAGTTAGCTCTGATAGTGTTGTAGTACTTAGCACTGATAGTGTTGTAGTAGTTAGCACTGATAGTGTTGTAGTAGTTAGCTCTGATAGTGTTGTAGTACTTAGCCAGATAGTGTTGAAGTAGTTAGCACTGATAGTGTTGTAGTAGTTAGCACTGATAGTGTTGTAGTAGTTAGCTCTGATAGTGTTGAAGTAGTTAGCACTGATAGTGTTGAAGTAGTTAGCACTGATAGTGTTGAAGTACTTAGTGCTGATAGTGTTGAAGTAGTTAGCACTGATAGTGTTGAAGTAGTTAGCACTGATAGTGTTGTAGTAGTTAGCTCTGATAGTGTTGTAGTACTTAGCACTGATAGTGTTGTAGTAGTTAGCACTGATAGTGTTGTAGTAGTTAGCACTAATAGTGTTGTAGTAGTTAGCTCTGATAGTGTTGTAGTACTTAGCACTGATAGTGTTGTAGTAGTTAGCACTGATAGTGTTGTAGTAGTTAGCTTTGATAGTGTTGTAGTACTTAGCCAGATAGTGTTGAAGTAGTTAGCACTGATAGTGTTGTAGTAGTTAGCACTGATAGTGTTGTAGTAGTTAGCACTGATAGTGTTGTAGTAGTTAGCTCTGATAGTGTTGAAGTAGTTAGCTCTGATAGTGTTGTAGTAGTTAGCACTGATAGTGTTATAGTACTTAGCACTGATAGTGTTGTCTTTATATAGTATTTTTCTTTTCTCAAATCTCTCAATAGTCTAAGAAAAATGAAACTTTTTGAGCACTTTCTCTTGGACCATTTGTAGCACACTACCATGTTGTGTTAAAATTTGAAAACCTTTGTTGTTTACTATCCGATAATTAAATATAGAATTAAAGAGAAATGCTTGTCCTTTTTAACAAAATTTAGTTATTTTAGAAGCAAATGTTAATTTTTATTTTGGTAAAAGCACATTGAATGACAAAAAAAAAAAAAAAAAAAAAATTTTTTTAAGTTACATTTGATACAAAGTTATTTCTAGAATTTTAATGAACTTTAAGTTATAAATTATCAACTGCTTTGTACAAAGAAAAATAATTACTGGAATACATTTCATTTAGCAAATAAAAAAAAAACAAAAAAAAAAACATAAATTGGTCTTCGGTTTGTGTTGAAAATCTCTCTTATCCTTGACCAGTAGCTATATATCATGTTTAACATATTTGATGGTCTTTTTGTTTCAACAATAATAATTATTAATGCAGGTGCCTCTGTTACACAAGGTATTTATTTATAGATACTATTTATGTTGTACTAATATCTATAACAATTATGTGAGCAACAAAAATTGTAAAAAAAAAAAAAAAGAATGGTAACACAAAACCATAGGTTTTTTATTAAATGAATTTAATGATTTATATTGTATCATTTCATTTTTCACTGATGTATTTAGAGTTGTCATACAAAAGAAAATATGCACAAGCTCTCTCATTCAATTCACAAATGAGAAGATTCTTGTTTCAATTTCATTAACCTTAATACTTGACCTTAATTACAAATACAGCTAACTAATTTTATTTAACACAATGCATGTGTACAAGTTTTAGTCTGATAAGCAAATCATCTCCACATTTCTTCTTCTTCATTCTCATTTTTATGTTGGAGCATTCAGATGACTAGACCAATATACGAGATGAACTGCACAGGGGTTTCCAAATCAGGGAGCTCTCTATATAGTTTTCTTTCTATTGGGGTGTTTTGGGGCTAAGTATCTTGTACGGGCCTCTTGGTAAAGAGAGCAGTTTTGGAGGACATGGTCAGCATTCTCTGGTGACACTCCACATGGGCAGATTTCACTGGTTCCAATTTTGAGCTTCCTGTACATATGTTACCTCCACATTGATTTTGTTTGATTTTCTAGCCTTTTTTCTTTCTGTCTGATCTTAAAAAAAAACATTAAAGAATCACAGCAATTATGTGTCCCCATTATCCCATTAGGAAGGATTTCCACTTACAGACAGTTGTGGACCTGGAGCTCTTCAACCCAAGTCATGTCTTAGGGTTTCACAATGGTAGCATTCATTATACATAGTGCTTTGCCTCCTTTCCTGGACCCTGTTTTCTACAAGTAACCAAAGACTGCACTAACCATGGGTAATGACCGCCTCTACAGCCACGGTTCTCTAGTGATGGCTCCTTTGTGGAACTGTGGGGCAGACTTGTTTAACTGGGCTATCATTCCCATGTTGGCAAGGGGAAAAAAATAATGAAAGCTCAGAGAGGCAACATTGAGGCCTAGAGAGCTGGAATCCTTGGGTCTTTCTGATCAGGTTATTGTAGGATACGTTACTGATCTGGTTATCTGACACTAAATATTGCATCAAATATTTTGTTGTTTTTCTATTGGACTCATTATAGAAAATAAAATTTAAAAAATAAAAACTGCCATGGTCATAATCTGTATTAGTTATAATTAGGTAAGGAAAGGAAGTTGATGCTTTTGTAATGTCTAATGTTTTCTTTCTTTTTAATGACAATTATTTATCAATTCATTTACCTCAATATGTTCATAAATACGTACATTTCACTTTTTATATATATACATAGTAATATATCTGTATTTGAGTATACATATAAAATGTATTTGTGAGATATATTTTGAAAATAAATAAATATATATATATTTATTTATTTATATATATATATATATTTATTTATATATATATATATATATATATGTGACCTTGTAAATAGTAGATATGTACTGTATAATAATTAATAATAAAAATTTACAAAGATTTAATACTATCTACTATTATTATTTTATTTATCATAATTAAAACTTTATCAAAGCTAATAGTAAGAGTGAGGGAGACAAGAGAAACATATATTTCAAATGTTTTGTGAAACTTTCTATACAACTTTCTTATTGTTAATATATAAATATACTGTCCCAACTGAAAAAAACATTAATTAATTTTTTAAAAGTGATACTCCTGAATAATATGCTTTATATTTTTATTTGTTCTTTTATATCTGTTTGATAAAGATAGAGAAATTATAATTAGTATATTTTAGCTAAGTTCAGTTTGCTTTCTGGTGCTAAGTACATCAAATATTAGATAATTTCAGAAACCAAAATCTCCTCTGGTACCACAAGCTGTACACCTAAATTTGAACTCTCTTACTTAAGTATTTGGCTGTTATTAAGTTTATCTTACCATTCTCTTGTTATAACCCAATTAAATACATTTAAAAAAATAGTGAGATTTAATGATGTTGCAATGCATATTATATTTTTCATAATGTTGTTAAAAGAGCAGATAACTTCTCTCTGGAAAACAAAATATCATATATGCTTGTAAGGTATAGTTTTGAGTGTAACCATATTTACTAAAATATACCATTGTCTTTCAGTGCTTTTTAATGTGTCTAGTTTTTTTTTTCAAAGACAGCAACAAGGCTTTACTTTCTTTTAAGTATGTTAGAGAAAAAAGAAAAGAGTAACAATAGAAATATGGTTCATTTTTTTAGAAATTAATTTCCATTCCAATCAGTGTAGGTTATACAATATAGACTATAGTTCACAATGGCTTTTGCTATGACAATGAACTTAAAAAAAAATAAAAAATTCTGTGATGCCATAACACTTATATAATGGGGTTTTGATAAATGATACTTGTCTTAAAGCTGTGGTAATGAGCATGTTATTCTTATACAGAAGTATGTTTTTTAACTCAAATTAGATTTCCTCACTAACCATTTGTTGTTAAACAAAGTGCATGCATCATTGCGATAAGATGTTATTTTACTTCCTTGTAAAACATTGCTGCATACTTTTTTTTTTCATGAGCATTATTTGTTTTTCAGCTCAAAGATAAAGAAAGACAAAACATCAAAGACAAATTCACGGTATGGAGTGCAAGTGATAAAACTAATGTAGATTACCAGTATTGATTTTATTTTCAATCTAGCTGTTCTTAAAACAATTATATTTAACACCTATTGATATATTTAAACTTTTGACAAATTGACTTTTCTTTTTAGAAAAGAAAGTCCCCTTGCATAATAGACTTAGCAAGTAACATCCACACATTTTATTACTGAAATTCATTACATCTTTCATATCATTTTTGTTTTCTCGAAGGGATTCAACAAAGAGCTGGAGGAAATTTACAGAGTACAAAAAACGTATGCTATGCCAGATAGTGAATTGAAATCAGCTTTAATTGCTGAAAACAAGGACTACATGATTCCCAGATACACTATGTTCTACAATAAATATAGTCACTTAAATTTTACCAAGAACAGAAATAAATATATCAAGTACCAGCCCTCTGATGTTGCAGCGTTACTAGACAAGTTCTTTAGCTCTTCAGAATAAGGGGGAAATAGTAACACACATTTACTTTGTGTTCAAACGATAGAGAAAGTTTGTTAAGAATATCTGGATGATGCATTCTTCTTAGTTATTTGTATTGCTCATTACAGGTGTCTTACTATCTTGTTACTAATGTTGACTTTTTTCCCCATTCATTATAGCTGTAAAACTTTTTCATTTCTTTGTACTCATATTATTTGTTAATTGTCCAGTACAGTTGTCAGTGATGCATGGAACTGAAAATATTGAATTTCTTAATTTGTATTTTGTTGTATATTATTCAGTTAATTAACAGTCATTGTAATATTTATAGAATAGTTGAATTATTATTTCTAATAATAGCTTCAGTGAACTTCTAGTCCAGTATATGGCTTTAAAATAAAAAATGTAGCTTATAACTAGCTATATAAAATTTCTGTTTTCAAAAACAAATTTTTATAAACTTGAGTTCAAATTGTAGATATCCAAATAATGTTTGAAAACAAGTTTTAATCTACATTTTTCATTTTAAAGCAATATTTTTTTTTTTTTTTATTATTTCAAAAATTACTTTAAATAAAATACCTTTTTGATTCTGTTAATAAGAATGACTTCAATATTTTGAATTGTGATAGTTTTTCATTCCATTATTATATTAAAGCAAATAATCAAAAGTATCTGTGTGTGTGTGTAATTACTAAACTGTTTATGCACTTTTGCATGTCATTCTTCCTGTTTGGATGTGCAGCATAAACACTAACAAGTCACCAGAGATGAATCACATCTTTAAAAATGAAAAGTTTTGAAAGCCACAAGTAATTGACCTGTTTGGTGATGTATGTGCATTACCCACAACAGTAGGATTTCTGTCCAAGGCTTTTACAAGAGAGTATTTTAGCCTTTCAAGCTGACACTCAATGAAGTTAGATATTTAATGTATCTGTTACATACCAGGAATTATAATTTAGCTCTAAAAAATAGCCAAACATTAACTTTTCGACAGATTGTTCTTACATTCAGTCAAAAAGTGATGTCATGTTACAAGATCATCACATGACCTTTTAAAAAACTTTACATGATAGCTCTGCAGGTGGTTTGTGCTTTCCCGAAAGAATTATTTCTAAGCTTTAGTATATTTACATAGCCAAAAATCGTGTAAGAGAAAGACCAGTCACTTTAATTTTACATCTTTTTTAAAGTGCTGGCTAAATTAGTTCATCATATTTAACAAACAGTTTTATTTTCATACTCAGCAACTGCACTGCACTTAGCAATAGCAGTCATTTTTTTAAAATCACTTATTTATCTTACAACTGATTCTTCAGTGAGTAATGCTCTACAAAACAAACAAAAACACAGAATAGTGTGATGAAACATATCTAATTTAATTATTGAATTAAAATAACAGTCACACAATCCATCTCACCTAAGTTATGACAGTATTATAACATAATTACTCTAAATATGCCACTCCAGCAGTTTTCTGCAAGTCCATCTAGTCTGTGAGTGAAAATATCAAAGCAAACAGGTTACATCAAAATGGAATGGATAACTTAAAAAATTGGACAACAGTACACACAGAGAGATGCTGATGCATTTGTAATTGTATACCTTTACCCAGAATGTATCAGGGCAGAGAGCATATAATAATGTAAAACATAGCATGATCTACAAGTCTTTAAATATCTTCATTTATATACACGCACAAAAAAATTGGTGAAATACAAATAACCTTTCAAGAAATATTTACTATCATCACAGATATAAAAAGTGAACAAAAGCAAAAAATGGTAAATCTACCATTAACAGCTGAAAATAATATAACTGGATTTGTTTAAAATCATTGAACAGTATAAACAGGTGCCACCAGATGGGTAGTATAAGAGTCACATTTTATCTCATGTAAACACAAATTCTAAAAGCTTCCAGGTTCTACAAGAATATTTCTTCAGCTTTTAAGGATTAACAAAAAAAAAAGTGGTCAAGGAAAGTAATCTGTTCTGAAATTTTATAAATTATGTAACAAACCAGGCTTTGAGAAACAGACATCTGCACTCATTGTTTTTAGCACCAGAAAAAATATTGAATCATATAACATTCTATTGTCTCCAACAAAAAATCTCTACCTCAAGTGTCACTATGAAATACATCTGTAGCACCAATGAATGTAGGCACTATCACCATTCATTTGTATTCTTATGGAATTTTTCATTCATAGGATTTTAAAAAGAAATGACACTTTAGGTGAATAAAAGTAAAGCTTTGAATTGACAGCTCATTAATTAGTTTTGGCAACTGGTCTGAATGCAAATGAATAAATCAAGATTGTATAGCATTGAATTGTAATTTTTATTTCATCAATATAAATACTAGATTAAAACACATAGAATTAGACTGCATGGTCTTGTCCTCAGTACTCAACAGACAAATGATTAAAGCATCTTCCCTTCTCTCTGTAGTCCATAATATCCTTTTATTTTTATACTTCTCCACACACATCCCTGAATATATTATAGATTTTTTAAAGAAAAATATAAAATAATCCTTTACAGTTATGGCAGCCTTACCTTATTTTGTATTTTGATAGAACTGACTAAAATTTTAACAATATCTTTAGATCACTGAAATTTTCAAGGTTAAGATGTCATGGGAAAATTTTTGAATGGACCTATTCAAGGCATACCAAAACTGCAGAAATATCAAAATATTGCTAAGAAAAAATGTTTGTTTGTTCACTGACTGCTTACCAATATGAATATGCAGCATGAGAAATAAGATCATTTGGGTGTGAAATCTGTACATGGAGTTTTTGCACCTAATCCAACCAATTCACAAAGGTTTCATCAGTCTCACTAACACTGCTTTTTTTTTTTTTCAATCAATCAAGCAGATATGACAGTTTGCATTGAATGTCCTGGGTGCATGTACATTTTATACATTTGCCAGTGCCTTTTCTTCCACCTAGTGATAAAACCTTCTTCTCTAAACTGTCCCACTTTTTAGAATTGTTCCATGCTAAGTAGGTTCATATTTTACTTTGATTTCATAAACAATGAAAGAAATCCTTGCTTTTGATTCTGTAAATATCATAGTAATCCATTGATCCAACAAAGACAAACTCAAGAGACAACTTTCAGCTAATAAGGGTGAACAATGGTTAATGTGTATGTGTGAAAAAGTTGTGGATTATGCCTCTAGTAAAAACATCCACACCAAACCATTAAAACTTAAATTTCTTATCAGACTAGAGCAAATCATATTTAAACAAATTGATAAAAAAAATACAAATCAACTAGAATGAATCAACAAGTAAATCATGAATACACCCAATATACTTAAACAAAAAAAAAATTATATTTAACTTTAACCCTAGATTTTTGTATCATATATCAATTTCAATTAAAACTTGGACCAAAACAAGGTAAAGGATAATGAAAGACAGATATATGCTATTAACCAATCAGTAGTTCCATAAAAAAAAAAACAACAACAACAAAAGTTCAGTTTCTACAAGAAGTATGAGAGAATTAAGATGTTAATAATGTAAAGCTTTTTATAGATACTCTAAAAAAAAAAAAATGTAAATTGGAATGAACATTTGCAGCTGATGTAATGTAACAAAAACTTCTAGATTATATGTATGCAGTGGGTTGCTTGTTAACATACAAAGTAGCTAACATTGGAACCTAACGCATGACACATTGATTCATACAAATTTCATGTAACTGTAACAAAAACAAAAGCATTTTGGTTACCTAAAATATTTCCTTAAGTTACAAAATATATATATATTCTACTGAATGAAGTAAATTTCTAGGGCTATACCTTCTATTTGGGACGTGAAAGGAAAGATGACAAACAAAAAAAGTAAAATTTAAGTTAGCAATAAATACAAAGTCACAACCTTTAAGTATGGTCATTGCTTACAGATTCATGAAATCTTTCTTGTTCCTAATGTCTATATAGGGTTAGTAAGCAACTATAGATGTGCTTATTCTGCATACAAAAAAAATGATCTACATTATACTTTAATGCAACAATACAGCATTTAAAAATAAATTAAAAAGTCCAAACAATAAGGTAAATTGCTTTACTAAAATAACAATACAAATCTTCTTTAGACCTAATATTTTAATTATTTTTTAACTTTGCTATTTTCCCCTGTGCTACAGTTTACTCTAGCCTATACCATTAACTATTTAGGTTTAACAGAAATTCTTCATCAACCTGGATGACAATTATAAAGAGAACAAAGTTTAAAAACCATTCAATTCTATTGCACAATTCTTGCTTTAAAATGTAAGAGGCACCCAAAGATCAAGTAAAAATTGTCTAAGCTGGATAGAATTAATTGGAAGAGGGATTAAAAAAAACAAGTACTTAGTTTGGATAACAAAATTATTGTGACCAGTAATTTTTTTTTGGAATAAATAAGTGAAACAAATCAATATAAAACCTGTTTCCATGGGCCTCCACACGAAACTATTGTGGCAGCACTTTCTCATTAATGACACAAATGATTGTGAGTTGTGTGTAAATAGAGCTTAAAATTATGGCAAAATATCTTTTTTTTTCTTAAAGAAGGGAACAATAATAAAAATTATAATAATAAACAATCAAATTGAAGAAGATGACAGGACACCTCATTGCTGTCCAAAACTTCTTAATCACATAATATTCAAAACATATCACGGTGTCCATTAACTAGAAAACAAAAACACTGCAAATAATGTGGGAAATTGAATTTCCCAATAATTTACATCAAACAACAATAGTTATACTGAATAAGACACAAATTGCTCCAATTACTACAACCCTAATTATCTAACATTTAAAGATGATTTTCTAAAGACTATTGATTGCAAAATAATGGCAATTATTAACAAACTCACTTTTATATCTCTATGTCAGAGGCTAATCCATTTATAATAAATTTTTAGCACACAATATACACACAAAAACAAACTTATCTTAATAACAATACACCCTTTCCTAAGTTTCATTGATAAATCAAACAGTTTTATTGTTACAACCAGTTTTAGAAGGAAAAATAAGGATAGACTTTTATTTTTTCGTAACTGAGAAGGGTTCGGCTTTGACCTGGTGCCTTTTATGCTTACGAGGCCAAGTTCCAGTATCGAAGGCTGTAGCTGGTACAACGATGGTGGCCCTGCCAACTATTTCTCCCCCAGTAGGAGAAGTTTCAGTTCTGTACATATTCTGAATTGAGACTGCTGTACCCATGGATGGTGAGTCTCTGGGCAGTGAGTCTTGGTTAAATTCATCCTCATCATTAAAGCTCATATTGGCAAAACCTGATGAGCTGACCTCCCTGCTTGATCTCTTACTGTTTGGACCTTTTACCTTCAGCCTTTGGTATCTTCCTTCATCATCAAACTCGTCTGGTGCTTCCCACTCTGCTTCATCTTGGTGAGCTGAAGTCCACGTTGATGTGCCTACCAGTTGCACGGAAGATGCAACAGGAAGATCTCCAGGACGTTGAATATTGGGCCTAGTTGTAGGAGGGGCAGGCCTAACAACAGTTTGATTAAACATGTGGTGTTGAAAAGCATGGGAGTGTCTCATGTCCTGATGACTTGCCTGTGGGACAATAGGATGGCTAATTTTCTGAGTCTGTTGGGAATTGGGCTTACTCTGTGATACGCTTTCCAAGACAGACTTCTGGATGTTGGGCTGGTTATTATTATGTGATTGTGCCATTGGTAAAAAATGCTGTGTTTGTGTATTCCATGTTGGGTTTGTGTGGGACATGGAAATATGTCTGTATTGCGCATTGTATGACATGTTATTGGGATGCTGACTCTCCTGTGACACTCCACCAATGTAATGCTGACCCTGGTTGTTAATAACTATATCATTTTTTCTGGTGCCCATGTAATCAGTATTTGGACCTGTCATGCCAACAGGATTCAAAACCACTTTTGCAGGAATGGTACTGGCAGCAGAAGATGGCATGGGAAGTGGGTTAATGCTTCCTTTCTTCATGGAACGCTTCATTGCTTTGTTTAGAGGCACAGCTCCAAAAGGATCTTCAGGAATATTGCTGATTATACTTTCCAGCTCGGCATGACCAGACATAGTTAAGGTGTCATTTTGTTTTGGGTATTCATAGTTTCTGCCTATCTGTTGACTGGACAAGTAGTCACTGCTGACACTGTTAGAACAACCACTTAACTGTTGAAGACTACCTGGCTGTGCTTCATCTGGAGTCTTGATGTACATGATGTCCTCCATTGAGAGTGACACAGTGCTGGAAGATGGCCCGGAAGAGATATTACTATGAGAGGTGTGAAATGGTGTACTACCGAAAATGTCAGCTTGATCTGTTTTTTTAGATACCAGAAAATCACCAGAGGTAGCTGTTATTGAGGTGGAACTTCCAGGACTAGTCACTGTAGATGATGTATTGCTTTTGACAGGCTTATACTTGAAAGGGGCACTATCAAATACATCAGTTGATGTTGAGTTGATAGAAGATGTCCCTGAAGCTTGAACAGATGCTGGGGTTGATGTTTTAGATGATTTAGGCTTAAACGGTGCTGCTGAGAAAACATCAAAACCACTTTCAAGTTCTGGTGATATGACTGATGACGATGTGGTCATTGCAGAATGATCAACATCAGCCTCTGCTGGCTCACAAGCTAAAGTGATTTGATCCTTCAGATAGCCAAAAGATTTTTCAGTGAGCTGTCTGGCACCATTCTGTTCCATTGCTGTGTGACCGGCATTGGATAATCCTTGCTGGTTTGGGAAGTAATATTGCACTGGGTTAGGAACATTGTGTGCCTGTGGCCATCCTTGGGCCTGACCTACATAAGCATCCTGAAGTTCATCATCATCCAACAATGGCTTTACACCATATTCATGGCCAACTATTCTGTCTGCCCCAGTAACATACTTAACATTGACACTGTCAGCTTCATTGCTTCCTGACTTGATTGCAACAGACACAGCCAGATCCACTGGCCTTGAACCAAACTCATCATCCAGCTCTTGATAGTCAAAGTTGTTGGCCTGCTGGGTTTTCAGTGACGGGTGATCCTCCTCAGCATAAGAAGAGCTAGACTCTTTGCGACCTCTTGGCTCAAGTTTACTTATAGCTGCACTTACTAGATTAAGCTGATGACCATCATCATACACAGCAGCCTTTGTTCCCTCTTGTCCAAAAATTGGCACATTCTCTTTGTTTCTACCATCATAAACATCATCTGTTTCATCTGAATCAATCAGCTGGGAATACTTAGTTCTGCCCAACGCTGCCCGCAGCTGACCAGTGCCTAGGAAATCCCTTGAACGAGTTTCTGAGCCTTGCTCAGCAGCAGCCAGAGTGTCAGAAAGAGCTGCAGATTGGAGTTTGACTTTTTCAGTTGTCTTGGTATTAACTCTATTATCTGAGCCACTGTCACTTGAGGATCCATCCAATGATATTTCTACAAAAGAAATGTTAAAAATGTTAAATTCATAATCAGCCAAAGTTACTACCAGGCTTTATAGGAATGACAGACATAAAAGCAAATAAATACACATCTATCTAAATAAATAATAAATATTTCTAATGAACAAATTCTAGTTATTAAATGTTAATGCTTAACTGAAACTATTCTTAAAGGGTTAGTAGCTTCTATTAGAACCAACATGCAAGAGATAATAATTTATTCATTATCCAGTTAAGGTAGAAATAAGAAAACATGCCTGCTTAATAGAAAAGCTGATGCAGCTGTGTTACAGGCTTAGTTACCATTTGCATCATTCATGATTACAACACCCAAAGGCAAATATTAACATGAGACGTAACTTAGAGTGAACAATAGTATTTATTGATCGCATAAAACTAAATACACTAACAAAACATGAGTTTTGACAATACAGAATGATAAAAAAAATTATAATTGATTTGTTCTAGCATACATACACACACACAACATTCCAAATAAGAATAAGAAATAAGGAAGGAAAGATAACAGACTTTTATGAGACATTGCTACATTCTTATTAAAGCCAAGGGAAAGATAACAGACTTTCATGAGACATTGCTAAATTCTTATTAAACTAAAATTTGAAATACAAAAACATCTTTACAATAAATGATTACAAAGTATGTAGGGATTTCTAAAAAGTAGAATGACTTATTGCAATGGAATTTTTGTTTGGTTTAAAAAAAAACAAGCTTTATGTAAAGATGGACTATAAAATAAGAAGAAAATAATATGTTAATTATATATTTCATTTTAAACCATCATATATCAAAAACTTTAGCAATTATTTAACACTATATTGCCATTAGCTAGTAAACTGAAACTGAGCAACCAATAAATCCTCTGTAATATATGTACATTTACACACAAATTACATATCTAAAGTAAATTAGATTAGTGTGTGTCACATCTCTAGTCACAACTAAATGTATCTTTATTCTGAGAGAAACAGCATCTAAATCTTTTTTTTTTAAACAAAATCTTTAGTTGGAAATAAAACATAAAAGTTTGATGTTCAAGCAAGTGCAGAAGATAATGCACATTAAAACACACCTGCTTAAGTGCAGGTCAAAAAGTAGTAATGCTACAAAATTATGGAGGAGAACATGTCACTCACATCATCTATGCCAATACCACACAAACATGCATGCTAAGACAGTTCCAATCACATTCCACACATAGGCGCACATATACATGTACACACAAACACACATATTATTGTATGTGCACTAAGACCACGCTACAGGATATCCTCCAACTAAGAACATAGAGGAGGGGAAGTAGAGACACAGTATTCATGGTGATAGATACTACCAAGTACAAGTGCTGCATGTGCTGTCACAATATGGACAAGGGAGTGAATAGTATTTGTATATTTATAAAACAGTGAAAAAGAAAGAAAATGGAAAATAAAGATGACCCTCCCACCAGCTAACAAAGTTTCTTCATAACTTTATAGGCTAGTGATCACAGTAGTGACATTGGACATATGATGCTTTTGGACATATGATGCTTTTGTTAAGTGTGTGTACACTTTAAACTTAAATGGTGCCAGAGCCTATAATTTGCTTCTAGTTATGGCTATTGAAGTAAATAAAATGTGACCATAAAACAAATGTAATGCATTCTGTCACTTATTATAATTTCACTTGTTTTCATTGTTGACACTATTGAAGAAAAAGGTGATTATCTTGAAAAGAAACTAAAAGCATTTCAGAAAAAAAAAGGCTGAAAACATTGTTAAAGCAAAGTGGACTGAGGTCATTACAAAATAATCAAGAGAAGAATAAGTTTTAAAAAAAGTATACCTAAATAATACAGAAAATAGACAAGGACAAACCGAGTTTTCTTGAAATGTAATTTCAAGTTAATCTTATCTTTTCTTATTATTGTAAACACATTTCAAAATTTTGTAATCATAATAAAAAAAAATGAATACATTTCTTATGACAAATATTTGTTCAATAATAAACATCATTCAATGGCCATTACATAAATTGACAAATAAGTTACCTATATGGTTCATGTTAACTTACTGTAATACTTTCATTATATGACTAACATTTGTATAATATTTTTTAGACTCTTTATCTTTATATGTATATATTACATGCAAAAAAAAAAAAAAACATTCTGTGAAAAAAAAAAAAAAAAAACTATTCCTAAAACTAATAGAAATGGATTTGAAGTAGAAACTCTATCAAGAACATCAACTCAAAAGATTTGTGGATTTTTTTCTTTCTTTATAACAAATGGTAATGAAAAGGAAAAAAAATATAGCATTTCATACAAGTGGATTTTCATAACATAAGAGATCTCATCTCGTGGATACTTAACATAGACAACTGCTGTAAATCTGTGGTGAAGATCAAAAGTTTTCTCCATCAAATCAATAACTAATGGACTTTGTAAATAATACTGAAACATTCCTATCAATGTTAAGAAAGCATTCTAGCCTTTCAAAATTCTTTGTTTAAAACTTAAAAAGATGCACGATCATTTCACTAACCCATTTACTTTCACAAAGAAATATCAATATACTTAACAATCAGTATATAAATATTTCAAATTGGAAACATTAAAAACTGACCAGCTTTAACAATAATGGAAAATAAATGCTCTTACTTTATTTTAAGAATGTAAACATATTTAAGAGATTTTAAAAAATAATTTAAATTGTTTTGATAATTAAAAACAAAACACTTCCTACTTTATAACTTATCATCATATTATTTTCGCACACAAACAAATACACATAAAAAAAAAACAAGCTAATTCAAAAATTGAGCCAATACTGGAATGTCTTAAAGTTTCAGACAATAATAACATTAATAATATCACTTTATGTCACAGCCTAAACTATTTTTTTTCCCTTAACTATAAACCTATCTATTCAGCATACAATTCATTATAAGTAAACAGATCTTTTATAACAGTTGGCTTATCATGTATCTAGCCAAGAGGGACAGATGAATCCATTAAGATAAATATATTAAGAATTTTTTTCCCTTAAAAAGTAACTCATTAAAACTTATAGAGGAAAAAAAAAACTGCCCCACTATCAAGTATCAACATGTAACAAGAAACTGCATCACCATTACCAACACAACATTTTCAACCTTAGAAGGATGCAACAGAAAGAACGAGGTAATAAGTTCATAAAGATACACATCTGAATCTGAACCAGTGTGGCACTACAGCTTGGTGACCATACTTTTCAAGGTTGCAGGAGCAATCTAGCCACTGACCCCCCAAGAGCTTCAAAAAGAATTATAAAGAATTGCCTTGAATAGGAAACCAAAGCAAAGTAAAGCACAGATAAAATAATAGCTATTATTATTACCTCTAAAACATTTCAACAGGGAGTAGTAAAGAAAAATCAAATAAAAGTAGTTTAATTCATTCCCACCCATAAATTTTCCATACTAACATTGTTTCAAAAACTTTCTAAAATCAATCTTGGAAATCACATTTTTTAACAAGTATTTTCTACAAATCAATGCTTTCTTTAAACTGAGGTTTATTTCATTATGCAGCAAAGCCATAAATAAAATGTAGACTTTTATATAAATAAAGGGAGAAAGTGGCTGAGTAACTTTTATTTGTTGTATTTGTTTTCAATGACTGACAGGAAATTCCTAGACTAAGAGATAATGAGGAGAGGTGAAAATTCAGCAAAATATAGAGACAAGATTGGTTGTCCATGAGACTCACATGTGCATGGACCCAAGACAGCCTAAAAAGTTTAACCCAAGGGTATGCTGGTTTATTAACATTGAGTTGAGAGAGATGACACACTTTTTTTTTTCCTTTTTTAAGCTTCCACTTGTTATATTGTTATAACCTCACTTGTTTTCATAGTGGATAACATTTAGATAAAGAAAAACGTGCTTAACTTGGTGATGGTTTTCCTTGCCTGAAAAAAAAGGCTGAAAACGTCTTATAACCTATTTTATTCCCAACTAGAAAGTAAGCCATTAACATAATACAGAAAAAAGAACTCTGAGTAAAACATCAAATTACAAGAACACAATCAATGGACTGAGCTGTGGTTTATCTGGATAACAAACAACAAGACTAAAACCAAATTTTAAAAAAGTTGCTACTTTAGACTTGAACACATGCTACAAAATAATTCCCTGTGTAGTCCTAGCTTTGTCAAATGCCATGACTTGGAAGATAAATACATGTGCTACTATATTCACAACTATGAAATTTGATTTCATGTAGATAGATTTGTTGTCATGATTGCACTTGGTCAAAATACTTAAATACTTTGACTACAATGAAAACACCAAAAAAAAAAATGATGCACTTTTATCTCAATACTAAATGATTAAAAAAGAACTATGTACAGTGATTCTAATTTCAAAGCTTAAACATGCAAATGATAAAGAACAAAAACTTTTGTCATTAACATAGAACTAAAAGCTGAGAATAAGCATAGAAATAACCTAGCTACTTAATAGAATGGTATATGTATCAATGATGCAAAGGAATTCAAATTATTTTTTTTTAAAGTTCTCTTTCATCAGCTATCATTAAGAACTTGCATATTGAATTCAAGTGGGACAGGAATAAGCTGTGAAGTTTTTAATATGATTCCTCTAGTTGTATTAAGCAGACAGACTTCTGGGGATGAATGGTCACCTATTTTTCTGTAGTCTTTCCATGGCCAAGTATTACCAGTTATGGCCTGGGAAAATAAATGTGTGCCACAAGTTAGTCACAGCCAACCAGTTTTGTGGTTGTTATTTTTTTTTTGTCCTTTTTATTTTTTGTGTTTTTTTTTTTCAAGTTAAAAATATAGAGAAAAATCTTCATTGACAAGTTTAGTTCTTGACAGCTCAATATCAACAGGTAAAATTTAAAAACAGAAAAGGATATCTTCTAAATGAAAAATAAAAATGTGTATTAGTCTCTACAATAGAAGAAGTACCATCTATATTTCATTCATAATTTTTTGTATATTACTTGATAGATTGAAAATTGCTATCTTACATAGAAAATAAAAATCAACATAACATTTTTATTTTTTATCAATCATTTCCTTAATAGCATCAAACTTACCAATTAAAAGTGTTTGATACCAGAGAATAAAAGATCTTTTCTAGTCTCTAAAAATTTTCTACATCTTTAGTGAAAGTAACAAAAAAAAAAAAACAGATAGTGTTGTGTTATGTATATGTGTGTATACATATGCACGGAGGGATAGGATGGAAAAAATGTACAAAAAAATTAGATTGATTCAATACAATAGAGACAAATATAAAGTGAGATTAAATTTTAAAGTGAAGTTTTGTAATTGAATAAGAATTGTAAAAACTGTTGGCACACAAATATTACTTGCTGTCACATTTATTTGCCCCAGGCCTTCAAATACACTTTAAATTACATATTTGGATAAATAGTTTTAACCAAAACAACAAACCTAAGGTATGTTTAATACAAAAGCTAAGTCTACTCATCGCAAAGTTTTTAATTTGAAATTAAAAAATTCTTGTTGATGATTCCAAGCCACAAATAAAAAATTTAAATGAATTTCAGGATGTATAAAATAACATTTTGCATTCTTAAAATTGAATATTATTTAATTAATTAAAATTTAGTAGTTTTTCACACATTTATTTTATAAAGAAAAAAAAAAAAAGAATGTATATAACTAACATCATGCTAAATAAAATATCTGGGAACATATACATAATGAAGGGAGAAATATCATACATACTACCTCGCAAAATCTATATAGCTCATTAATATTGGTGAGAGAAATGAATGCAGGGTTAACAAAATAAAGAAAAAAATTAAAATCTAACCAAAGAAGTAAATTAACAGCCACCTTTATGCGCAAGCAATTAAAAAGAAAAAAGTGACTTTAGAACCAAGTAAAATAAAAAAAAACTGAGAACAATGATGCAATGAATATTATCTGTCATCAAAATAATGAATGCCCACATAACCAAACTGTAAGATATTGGCCAAAGCTGTTTCAACTGACTTACTTTTACGTGCAACTGTCAAAATAATAGCAAGATAAGTTGATATAGCACCAAAACAAAACTACAATTTACTTTTTCTCCTGTTATATTAGATTTAGACTATTTTTTAAATTATTAAATGTTGTATTTGGTTAAAACAGGAAAAATGCAGGCTATTTCAACATTGTTTTTTTTTCTAGAAATAAAAGTAATAACAGTTTAATAGTTAACATTTCAATCAAAACTTAAATTAAAAGACAACATATAAAGGGGTATTTAAAATTTAGAAAATACAGACTATAGCGCACAAATATCTTTATAACTAGTGGCGTAGCTGACATTTTTTTTTTTTTATACAAAGAGAAGGTAGGTGGCAAGGCAGAGGTAAATAAGCTCACATTTTATCCTCCTAAAAAGGAATGTAATTTAGTTAAGGTCACTTGGAAAATAAGGCTATGGAGGAGTACAGCAGTATGTTGCTCCTCACTGTACAGCCAGTTACACCCCTATTCATAATAAGATCTGTTTAAATATTAGAAATTAAATGTTCACACTGCACAGCACACAAAACATATAAACAGGCATACATCACACTGCTGTGTAAAATAGCTTTCAATGCTAGAAACTAAAAGTATTAAAAATAAAGAAAACACTAAACACATAACTCAGTCATTATTTTTCTCTTCATAGCTAGGAGAGTGGAAGGAGTTTCACCTACCAGCTTTTTTGAATGGAGCATTACAAAACGGGTCTGACGAGTCAGAGCCGGACATCACAAGATCTTCGCGACTTTTTACATTGGAAATGCCTAAGATATGATATGGTATGGGGGAAAAGAAGACAAGCAAACACAAATTAACTCTCAGTATTGTATGTAGTATTATCAAATAGTGGGACATGGGGAGGGACAGATGTTTTGTGTATTACAAGCAGAGATCATTACAATTAAAATCCTTTTCTGACCTATTGCAATCTATATTTTAGAGATCTGAAACCAGACAATGTCAGAAAAAAACTTTAAATGACTGGTATAATTAGGATTAAACTGTGTTAGCTCAATATATTTAAAATTGTTAGAAATTCTTGTTAGCAGAATTAATTGAAATTTAATCCTGACTTAACCCTGTCCCTATTTTTGATGTTGTTTTTTGTAATCTTATAAATTCTTTACTTTTTAATTTATTTATAATAACACAATTTCCTAAATTTAAAAAAAATGCAGCTAGCTGAAAAGTTGCAAGAGAAATAAGAAAAAAAAACTACAAATTAAAAATAAAATAAACACACAATTTTGTCAGTTAAGTCAAAAAATAATGTGCAAAATATTTTTCAGTGACTAGAAAAGATCCCTTGATATAAAAAGAATGTGAAACAAATGATAAATTAGATGTTACTTTCTTTGTTAATTTCAAAAACAGAACCTTAAGGGGGTACATATCAGCCATCTTACTTACTTGTGTTAGAACCTCGCCTAATTTTATCAAACTCCTCACCAAACATCATATCATCTGTTTCAGCATTAAAATTGTCCTCAAATGGATTCCATTCAACTAGATCAGCTGAGAGAGGCCTTGTAAACTTTTGAGAACCTCTGAAATAAGATAGGTGTTTTTAATAGGACACAATCAGACAAGACAGAAAATGTAACACTAACCAGCTTAATACAAAAAGAAAGAAAATAACAATGAGACAAAAGGAATACAAAAACAAAGAGGTAGAGCCAAAATTTTCTAGACATTTAATGTATGCCATCCTGCAAAACACATGAGTGAAACAGATCAATGTTTTGTGAGAAACACTTTTAAAACACAAACCAAATTTTGCCAAATCCATTTGGCATGCTTATTCTTCTTTATTGTAATAGATGGGAGCATATCTGATGTCACCTGAATGGTCTTAAATTTTTATCAATCCATTTAAGATTATATGAGATTGGGATAATCTTAATTTAATTATTAATAATGAAGCTTTTGGGTATTTAAACTTCTCTTCCCTCAGGGACAGTATCATCATACTAGATGCACAAATTTCTAGCTGCTTCAAGGCAATTTGCTTTTCAATACAGTTAGACGAGACACGAAGAAATAAAACTTACAGTGGAGGTGGGGAATTGATGGGTGTGTTGGTGGCAGACTTTGATTTGGCCTCATTGGTTGTAGACAGTTGATTTCCATGGTATGCTCTGATGAAATGATGAAAGTATATTAATAGTTGTTATATTTTAAAATTTTTAAGACCTATTAGCTACAATTAACACTATTATAATTGAAAAAAATTAGATTAAATATTATTACAAACAAAAAATGTGTCTATTTAGGATGTGAAAGAAAAAAACATAATAAAATTTAATTTCTGACAAAGGCTTGTGATGAGTGGTAATGTTTAGTCAGTTTTAGGCCTTCAAATCAGCTAAAACATATAGTGTTATTAATTAATCTTCTGAACCAACAACATACATGTGTGTCTAAAACATTACCTGAAAGCACTGCCTTTACCACCCATAGTGAGAAAGGAAGTATCACTGACGTTGCGCCTGTGACGATTTACCCTGTTATCCACAGGAGGATTAAGTAAAAGTGAAGGCGACTGAAAGAAAAAAAAACAAAGAAACTATAACATAGCTTAAAGAGACTCTTAACCCTACCAGCCTTGAGCCCCCTGAAACAAACTGTCCATATGTCCTGAGCTCATGAGGGCCACGCTCTCTTTACTTACTATCTTTCAAACTCATCAAATGAAAATTCTGATTTATTCTTATTATTCTTAATAAAATTCTGACTCCTAAGAGTCTAAGTCTAAATGAACTAAAATATTGATCAACTTTAGGCTTATTACATGCCTACCTTTTACATGCCTGGTTCAGGTTGATTGCTAATTTTCAAAACAAATGTTCAACCAATCCAATTCATTGTAAACACATTGGTGCAGCCATTTGCAAAGCTAAACATGTGGTTTAATTACGATTGATTGGCTATTTTTACAGATTACCTCAAAAGAATGCCAGAGAACGGAAGAGCAAAGATTGTTTACCGGCAAAAAACAAAAGGCAGGCGGCCCAAAGCAGAGCATGAGTATAGTGGCTTGATGACGTAGAGGCAGATCTACAATAGCTAGTCCAGGCATGGAGACATAAAGCATAGGATAGATCAGAATGGAGAGATGTGCTAAAGCAGGCCAGGGCCCACCATGGGATGTAGCGCCACAATGATGGATGATGATGGATGGTTAGCTATTATTAGATTCTGACTCTCTTTTTTTCATGAAATGGGCAAAAAAGCTGTCTTTTGATGCATATTGTATACACATACCATTTTTAGAAACATGATCTTATCCCCTGATATCTAAATGAAATCTCATTTCAATAATGTCTTCTTCCTTCAGATAGGAGCTACAGCAACTTACTGTTAATACAAATCATTACCTTTCCTTTATATAATTAAGCCAACAAAGATATTTTTTTCCCGTTTAATAGTGTCTTACTAGTTAGTATATGGTCACAGTCGTAATAGTGATTTAGGTTTGAGTTTGTGGATCATATAAGAGTAAGCACATCTGACCTGAAGGAAGCTTCCTCAACATGTCTTAGGCAAAAAAAATATCTCTTATTGAGTATTCGACTTTAATGTTTACATTTATAAAAGGTGGAATAACCAAGGCAGCCAAATTCTACAAATATACTGAAACTTACTGAGCCAGGGTCTAAGCTTGGAATTCTATTTTGAGGAACAAATGGACGTTTAAAAGTTGTGTCACTCTGGGTTGCAAGGTTTGGGTCAGATTTTGATGTATCCTCTATTATATCATCATCAATGCTTATTAACTGAGCTGTCTTCACCTAGGAAGAAAACATTTAAATTTACAAAAGATAAAAAACACTTGGGATATCAGTAATAGCAGTTAATAAGATCAAAGTGTTGCTAAGTTTAGAATCAAAACCTCATTGCTTGAAACACTAGTGACTAGTCTTTCCCCAGATCCTCCCCTTTCATTCAGGGCGTGGTTGTAACTGGTACTTTGTGTTAGTGGAGCTTGCTGGTTAAATAGTGGCTGTGCCAATGGATTTGGATACATCTGGTACATACCCATCGGCTGTAAGTCATAAGTTAACATTTTTGTATACAGATTAAAGTAAATAAAAAAAAGCTATAATGCTAGTAAAAAAAATAAATAAAAATAAAAATAAAAAAAATTTGATGCAGCTGGGACAGAACAATAAAAGGCATAATTATAGGAAACACCCATCCATCCTTAAAACTAGTCTGACTGCCTCATTCTGATTTCCCTTGCTTTGACACCACCAAGTGGTCATTTCTATTCTGACTCCATAGCTAACAACAATGTCTGACAGTCTTAACAAGGAGCCTTTTTTTTTTGTGTTAATAGTTTTCTGTATTTGTTCAAAGCTGATAAAGACCCTTTGACGCAAACATCTATTGTTTTTTTTATTTTACTTTGGTCTAGCAGAGTTTCATATTTTTATCTCTATTTCTAAACAATTGTTCACTTCCCTGCAGCAATTTATCTTGTAAGAGCTAGGTGAAATTAAATTTAAAATCAAGCCTTAAGGTTTGGCACTATATATGCTGTTATATCTCTTGACTGAAATTGTAAATCATTCATAACTTTATCAGAATAAATTCTAAGTTATTGAAAGTTTCATAATAAATTATTATAATTAGTATATATCATTGAATTACCTTATTATATTATACTTTAAAAACCTAATAAGTATGTCAAAAAGCAACTATATTATTGTTTTTTTCAACCATACAGTGCACAGTTATTTAAACAAAAAAATAAAATTACAAATCATTCAAGTATTCAAAAAGTATAAAATTAAATACATACCTGTGAAAAGGACTGATGGGCATAGAAAGACTGATTGGATGTGTTCATGCTTCCATGGGGAAAGTTTGCAACAGTGGAAACTTGCTGAGGCACCATGCTATACATGGGCGATGCAGGAACAGCAGCGGGAGCAGCATATGGTGGTGACGTTGTTGGTGGTGGGCCTACATCAACTGGCAAAAAAAGTTCATAATTAAATGAGTTTTTAAAAGTTGAAACGCTTACCTAAAACAGAAGCTAACAAAACCCAGGAAGATATCTATTAAGGAATAAGAAGACCAGCATGATGGTTTTTTACAAATCCAATAGCTAAAAAAATATGACTTGGTGTATGGTTACCCTTGGATCAAAGCAAAGATGTTAAGCACATTGCAAAGAAAGGGTGGATACAATAATACATCAATAAACATGGCATTCATTTGCTTCAAAAGAGATCATACATGACTATCACTACATCTTTTGACATACAGAAATAACAAGAAAAACATAAAAAATGGGGAGGGGGGGGGGGAGAAAGAAAGGAATATCTGGGTGCATTTTACCGTTGTTGGTTTTTAAAAGCATTTACAGAACAAACAAAAAGGGAAAGGGGGGGGGGGGGGCGATTGATCTGAACTCCTCGGGCCAACATGCTAACCACTCTGTTAGTGAAGTACTTATGACTAGACAAGACCTATAAAGGGGACTGATTCAGCTTATACCACCACTTCAGTCAAGTACAATTTCTTTCCCTTGTTCAAGATACCAAACAAAATAATTAATTACCAATAGTTAAATATCTAATTGGTTAATTTTTTAAAAATTGATTCTTGTCTTGCCAGGTAAAAGAAATGATTGAACTAAATTTGAGCGTGATCTGAGATTTGGTGGGAGAAATAATGTGTACAAACTAAATACCAGACAGAGTGAGTTGATGTAAGGTTTGTAAAAATGTTATAATTTTAAAGTGAATATAATTCAACAATAACTTATTTTAAAAGAAACAAACAACCATTTCATGAAGTAATAAATATTTCAACAAGAGTCATGAATGCTGAAAGAAAACAAAGACATACCAACTGGAGTATTAGGATTGCTAGCAGTGGGGCGCCGCCTAGGTGCAATAGTTGTCTGTATAGGAAGTCCCAGGGTTGCAGATGTAGGTGCTGCCTGACCTTTTGGCCTCTGTCTAGGTGCTACTGTTGTACTTTCTACTATCACAGCTGCAGGGTTCCTTCAGAAGAAATAAGCACATAAGAAAATTATTTATAATGAAAACAAAAATTAAGCAAAGAAAGACATTAATTTGTTTTGTTAACAAAAAAGAAATACTTATCAAAACATTGCTCATTATTTAAGTAAAAACTTTTTGAGAATCAATATGTATTTAAATTAATTATGTAAAATTATATGTATTCAAAATGTGATTGTATTTGTACCAGACATGCTAAGGGACATGTGAGTTATATGTCAACTAAAGAGCGTAATTCAAAAGAAACAATTTAAGTAAAATCTTTTCTATCAAATTAAACTACCTCTATGCGTTACTTAAATCACTAGATATTTTTTCATTTATGGAGTAGACTATTTATTACATTGATTATCAAAAGTTATTTGATTATCTTGATAAATTTGAGAAACTTGATCTGTTTAATGGGGGATGAAAAAAAAAAAGACGTACTTCTGCCCTGTTGATTTCATCTGCTTTGCTTCAGATTCTGTCAATGGGAGTGGTAAGCTTTTAATATCAGGCACTGGTGAGGACTGTATGGAACACAAATTGTCAGGTTACTATTTGATTTACTTGTTTCTATTATTATACAATTCATTTTGCCCCAATAGAAGATGAATCTATTTCTACCAATGCTTACATTCATATTTGGAACGGGATTAGCTCTACCAGCTAAATGGAAAGCAACAGATGAAACTTGAAAAATATCTGGTCTTTTTGCTGGATCTTTTTGTAGCATAAAAGCTGAAAAGATTTTTATGTTTTGTTCAAACTTTTCTTTCTTACTAAAACTTAAAGAACAAACTAACATAAAAAAAAAAAGTTCAACCTATTAATGACATCAGCCCATTTGAAAATCTACATGAATCAGGAATTGTGTAGTTCACACTTTGTATTGCTAGTGAGCTTTCACCAAATGGAAGAGTAAAAAAACACAGTTTGTACAGGAGACAACCCAAAGCCTGAAACACACATTTGTATATTAGTTTCAAGAACTTAATAATTATTCAAAATATTTTTAGTAGCTTAATGAAAGTTTCATTTTCCTAATGGTGTGGTGAATTATTATTTACTATGTGCTCATGTTACATACAAACAGACAAGCAACTCTAGCAGTTCAGTCAAACTCACACCTAGATTATGTTCACAATTGTGACCATGAATTTGAGTGATAAGAGACCATTATTATCCAGAAAAAATTAGAATCTCTGTCAACTAATTTTCTGTTATTTCAAGAGTTCTATTACTTCCTAATCAGACAATACAGCTGGTGTAATTATATATAATGTAAATATGTTTAGAAAAATAGACTGTTACTATGCATATTAATGTACTGGTAACATGAAAATCTGGATGAAACTAATAAAACTATATAAACTAAGAATACTGAGGATCACCCAAGATGATATAGATTGCACATAGCTACCAATTAAACAAACATTTTTAAAGTGTTTTTTTTTTGTGTATAGTGTTTCATTATGCTACTATAGCAAGCTCAGGGAATTCTTGTCTAATATCTTATCTTGGAGAAGTCCTCAACAAACACTTTACTCAGCATGAGTTAAATCTTAAATTAAAAGCTCCAATTTCAATCACTAAATGTTCGTACCCAAATGTCAGCTTTAGTTGTGATTGGTGTTCCACCATAAAGATCTATCATTTCTGGAGCTCTATATGATAATGTTGTATATCTAGAAATGAAATATAGAAAAAAAAAAAAGTAATTTCTTACTCAATCAGTCAAATTCTGAGCCTAACATAATTTTGTTTAAAAAAAAAACAACTTCAGTAAGTATACCTTTAAATGAAAGCTAAAATAAATTTGACAAGAACTTAACATTCCTACTTTTGAATTTCTTCTTCTATTGCTGTAATTTTCTGTTGTGAAGGATCCATCACACGCCCTGTTGCACTTCCAAAATCACACAAGACATAGTTTCCTGCTTCTCCAAGAAGTATGTTTTCAACCTAAAAAAAAATAATGAGGTCAAGACATGGTACCTTTTGTGTTCCTGTATAAACCTAAGATGAAATGGAATCCTTACTTTTAAATCTCTATGAATGATTGGTGTTTGACAGTGATGAAGCCTTGACACTGCTTCACACACATCACAAAATATTTTAAGTATTTCTTTTTCTGAGAAACCAGAGTCTATTCTATCATTCATTTCTTGAATAACTGACCCTATAACAAAAAAAATATTTAAAAAAATTAAAAATAAGAATTTTTATGCTGGTCTAAAAATGAACAACCATAAAATAATATGTAATTGCTATCAAAACTATTTACATTTTTAATAAACTAATCTTAAGATAGAAAGGAATGGAAACAAGAAAAACATAAAAACATACTTTGAAAAAAAAAAAAAAAAAACAGAGCTTATATTAATGGTAATTGTATCAATTAGTTTGGATCAGTAATGTAGAGTTACAAAGAGACTTAGACATAATAAATCTTTGTGACTAGAAATATTTTTACCGGTTGTTTTTGTTTTTTAACTTTTAGCTTTCTCAATGCAATATGATCCTATCTCTTGCCTGGACCAGTTTGGGGGGGGGGGGGGGGGGAGAGAGGGAAGAAGGTGGTATCTTGGTGAATGTTTACAAGATCGTTTTTTTTTTAATGCAATAAAAAAAAAAGTTCGCTAAGACTTCAAAGGTTCTCAAGGGAACTAATTCAACTTATACCACCACATCTGTCAAGTATGATTTCTTTCCCTTGCTTAAGTACCAAACAAAATAATTAATAGTTAATTTACTAATTGGTTAATTTTTTTTATTGATTCTTGTGTTGTCAGAATAACATAGTTGTAAGCTTTGTAAAAAGACTGCCGACAGATCACCATCTGGTGCCTTAATGGTTCAAAAGACTAAGGGATAGGTGAAGATGAATTTTAACTCTTCAAGACCGTAATGACGCTGACAGCGTCCAGTCCCCCGGCCATGACAATGTAATGACGCTTCCAGCGTCCGATCACTATTTCCCTGTTTACTTCTTTTTCTTTTCTAATCCACGTTTTTAATCCCTTAAATGGTTTAAGGAAACGCTAGAGCGCCATTTTGAAAGTTTTTTCCTTCTGATACTTTTTGATCTAAGCTGTTTTTATTGTTCTAAATAAATTTTTTTGTAAGTGACTAGTGAATTTTTCGTTTTTTTTGCATCAGACATCATGGCTGACAGGCCTTCTTGCTGTTTTACTGCTGATCAGGCTCTAAATATCTTTTTAGATATGAATGATAGTGACATGAGTGACTTAGACTTAGAAAGAGATATAGAGCTAGAAAGTTATCATGAAAGCAATTTTCAAAATCAAGTGAGTCTGATAGTGATTTATTCATCTCTAGATCTAGTAAAAGTAGTAAACGAAAGGGGGCGTCACCCCAGCCAGGCCCTATAAGATCTAGAAAGAAACCTCACTAAAAGTGTAGATATTGATCAGGTTTGACAAAGTTATGTTTTTTAAATAGATAATTGGATAGTGTTTAATATTTCATACAATAATAATGATTGAGGACTGTTGGAATTTTCTTTTTTTACTTGGGAAAGTCAGTTTTTAAAGATCAAATTTAAAAAAAAAAAAATTTTCTTCTCTGAAATTACCTATTTTTTTTTTCAGTGACTATCTATAACATTGAAAGATAAATTATCTTGTAGTACATTCAATTTCCAACAAAATTTTATACAACATGTCTATGTTTTAACCAACAGAAAAGACAGAATGACGTTTATAAAAAGGCATATGTGATAAAAATTGTGGGGAAAAAAAAAAATTCCGGTAGAATGAGAAAAAAAATTATGGTTTTTAAGAGTTAAAATCATTATATTCATATATATTCAAGTTTCATTGGTTTGTATTGTTGTGCCTTTTTTTTTTTTTTAAATATTAGTGCTCAAAATATGTCTTTAAAAAAGTTGAGTTTATGACATTTCTCTAAAATAAACTTTGATAATACTGTGAACATCACAACAAAACGAAAATTTTTTTGTTACATTTAAGCAACATAATTCGACTATATAGTCTGAGGTGTCTCTATTTTTAGACCTTTAAAATACACAAACTTTATTTTGACATTTATAAAGAAAATTTTTAACATATTATTTTTTTATTTCAGCACCAAAAAACATTCTGTAAAAATGCCAAACTTTTTCTTATTAATTTAAAAAACAAAATTGCTTAGAAGAAAAAGTATCATTGAATATCAGATTTAGCTATCTTTGTCAAAATTCCAATAACCATCTTAATTTTTGTTAATTTTTTAAAACTATCTCTTAACGTAATTTAATTATTATTAAATTATTTATTAAATAGTTGAATATTTGAATCTCATTTTATAATGGATGTAAGTGAAATTTCATGAAAATATTAAACTGTTGTTCACATTTCTATGCAAGCCTACTTTAACTGTTTCAACATATAATTTATTTATACTTAAATAATTATTTTTCAGATTTTTTAAATCATCATGCTGGTTTTCCAGTTTTGTTTTTTTTTATTTTTCTATTTCAGCAGATTTCTAAAAGACCTAGAAAATCTAAGGTAGCTTCTATCTAAGTTAGAAGTCTTGTAGAATAAACATTAACTGATTTAATAACAGAGTTTACTAATTTAAACAATCACTACTATTATTCCATTTCAAAATAGGCAAACAATTTGTGCATTGAAAATAAATGTGTTTAAAAAATTGTAGATTCACATTTAGCTTATCGGCTAGGTTTAATTTTAACTTAATCATTTTACATATATATATTACTAAATTAAATCATACATAATACACAAAATCTATTCCCGAAAGCCTACCCCTGCAGAACTGCATGAGTATTAAGACTTCATAAACTCTATTCTGAGTTACATTGATACTGGACTCTATGTATCGAATAGTGTTTTTGTGGCCACTCAGATCTTTCTGTAAAAAAAAATAGTAAAAATATAAATTGTCTTTTAAACATAATATTAAGTTTAATAAATAATTTTTAAAAACATGTGAAAAACACATATCTGAGTTATTGTATATATATGTATTAAAAGGGAATTTGGTCTTTTAAAAGCCTTCTTGAAAAATTTGACAAAAGATGAACTGCGAAATATTGTATTATATATGTGTATAGTATATATATATATATACACACAAATAATTAGTATTTTGTACAATATAGTTTTTTTTTAGATTTAAATCTCTTTTTAAAGCTTTTCAAATACTTCACTTGTATTAACATATATATATTGTTACAATTTGACCACAAAAAATTTCACTTGGCTTACATATTATTACAATATAAGAATTAATTGTCTTTTATGATAAATATATATATGCAATTAATATCTTTAATGGTGAATGTATGTTTATAAGAAATCTTTACTTTATAAAATCCCAAATGATATCTTTTCATTTTAAGTACTCCAATCACTATATTTTTCTTACCATTATTTTAATCTCTTTCTGACAAACTGCCAAATCACGGTCATTGTTTACATACATCCGTTTAAGGGCAAGTCGACTTCGGTTTGGAAGTTTGACCAAGAAAACAATTGCAAAACCACCTATAAAGGAATAAAGGAACAACCATTAGTTAAGTAAGTTGAATTTTTTCTGGAAACGGAAAAAAAAAATGCATAGCATTAAATTTACAAATAATACATATATTTTTTTTAAGGACTTGTACATTTTTAATTTGGTATGAAGACAGTGGCAAATTTATTATTACTGCAAGCCATGACTGATACATATTCTGACTCATTCACTATTTCTCCCATTAAACTCCCCAAGGGTATCACACAATGTGGTGACAGTACATTGTTGGTAAACAAATGGCTTCGAGTTGGCACTTTGCCTCAGGCTATGCTCTGGCTGTGAAAAACGAGCAATGGATCAAGTCGTACTTAAATAAAGATTTAGTTGCTAAGACTCCTTCAGGCTGAGGGTTTGGTGAATAATTCCATTTAGTCAAATCTCAAGAGCTTTTGACTTTACTCTTTTGGGATAGTGTGAAAACACAACATATATCATTAATAAATAACACAAACCACTGCCTATCCAATCTTGTTGTTGAAAAAAAATATGTAAATACAATGTCTGTGTATTCTTAGTTATTTTTTTAAACAAATATTTAAATATTTTTAATTTGGTTAACTGTTAGTAACTGATAAATACATAAGTAATATATGAGTTTTTCTCCAGTACTGGTGAACAAAAGGTATTGGTTCACTAAAAATTCTAATTGAAATGTCACAGTTTTTTATTTCAATGCATTTAGAAATGGTTAATGTATAAATTTTGATATTTTGAGCTCTAAGGGTGCATATAATGCAGAGATGCTTACATGGCAAAATGGATTTTGTGTATTCTCACACCTGGAAATGTCTATTTTTAGGGGCAAATGTGTATTTTCCTAAATGTAAAGAAATATACTCAGGAAAGACCAGGGGCGTAGCTAGGAATTTTCCATCGTTTGGGAACGGGATGGGGGGAGGAGGGGCTTGACCTCTTTGGGGGCCCCTGCATTTTGCCATTTAGTACATTTTTCAAACTATCTACACATTTAGTCTTTGTCACATAGTCACATATCAGTCATATCTGCTGTCCTTGTCATTTGGCAATGATTTTATGATCATAATGCCAAAGTGATTACATCCTAGGCATATTTTATTGCTGATTCCACAATAGCAACAACAGAAAAAATCCATTAAAAAAAAAATGGTACTATTCTAGAAGTGAATTTAGACTTAAACCAGATGCAATGGTTTGCTTGGCTGGATCGGTGACATCTATTTTTTTGTTTTGTTGATTTCTTTACAAGGTATGCAGACACTGGAAATATTTTATCACATTTTGAAAGAATTCAGATTTCTTCTTTTTGAATATTTTGATCATTCTTTGCAGAGTCAGCAATGAAAGCTTTGGCATCTTCTACAATCAATATAAAATAAATCATCTAGCTAGAGTTTACACTAACAGAATTGACAGAATAGATCTATCTAGTCTAGATATAAGAGTAATTAATCAATAATGATTGCTATTTAATTTTAAAATTTAATAATCTTATTAGCTTTTTTCCAACAAGTTTTCAAAAGATAACAGAGTAATTTCTATAAGTGAAATAAACACAACATTAAAATATGAATAAATGATTATGATTGATAAAGGAACGAGGATCCGCCCACTGCTTGTTCCAATCACAATGTAAACAAATTGTCACTGCTGTGGTGGTAGATGAGATTGTAATGAAAAAAAGAAAACGAACATCAGGTAAAGCAAAGGCTCACCTTCTGCTATAACATCATCTACAACAACAGAATATCGACCTATCTGAAATGTTTTCCCTATAAAAGGGTTCTGTTGGTTGGAACCAAATAGTTTTTTCATTATGTGGCTCTTTAACCATTAAGGGTTAAAAGTTTCTAAACAAAAAAGTCCATTTTTCACCAAATTACTCATAGACGATGCGCGACAGCGAATAGCCACTTCCTGTTTAAGTATTACCACTTCCGTATTGACTTCAGTTTCGCTGAATTACGATTGACATTATTATCTTTAAAAAAAAAAATAATAACCCTCAGACTTTTCTAGTAAAATCTAGATCTGGTAGATTTATATCTAGAGTATATGTCATTAACTTGAATGCATTATTGTTTGTATTTACTAGTGATGAGCTACAGAAAGTATGTCCAATAGCCCTACATAAAAGAGTAACCAGGATATATCGAGGGGAGGATTAAATTGCTGTTAGGTCAAGGGGACGTACCTTTTATAGGCCTACATTTCCACACAGGGTGGCAAGAAATAGTATAGGCTACATTAATAGGATTTTTTTTTGACTAGGGGGTATAATGCTGGCTGGAAAAGGACAAAATAAATTGGGGGGGGGGGAGAGGAGGAATTAGATTTATGAGAGGTGGTGAAAAGGTTTTGATTTTTTTAAAATAAAAATAATAGGCCTATCCTTTACGAAGCAACCAAACACTGGTAAAACTGTCAGTTGCAAGAGTTCGTATGCACCGCTGGCGGATCCAGCTAAGGGAAAAGGGCGCCTAAACGAAAGTTCTGGATCTGCCCTTGGTAGGTTGCCTTGGAAAGTAGTTTAAATTGTGTAAAGGGGTGATTTTATCGGATTGGTTGATATGGGAAGGCCCGAGTACGCTACTCTGCCTCAACGTGGCATACTCGAGTGGAAGCATCGCTAGAGGAAGTGATTAGGCTAAATGAGTAGCAACACAAGTATTTAAGGTAATGCGAGAGCTTTCCAATTGCACAGTGCGGAGTTGAAAGAGAGCGTCCACGTCCCCGTCGATAATCCAAACGCCGTTCCCAAGGGACCGTTGCATCAATGGGTCACGGGGGTCACGGTCCTGCACGGTTAACTTAGTAAACTATATAGGAAAATGGCACAATCCTCGCTAAATATACTAGGACAAATTTATACCAATGCCCCTAGTGCCATTAGAGCATGGAATGGGTTATTGCCTGAGCCAGCCAGGAAAACCAATGAGATTCGAATGAAGTCTTTGGTTAACATGTATGACTAAATTGACCTATTAACACGCATAGGACGTAATCATTTTCACGTCTTTATTGGGCAACACAATTGCAGATTCTTTGGCCCACCAGGGAGGGCAAATTCCACCCACTGATGAGGCTGTAAGCTTTCATCAAGCCCTGGCTATAATACAAAAAACAAAAATGGAAAAGTGGTTTGAGTGCTGGGACAAGTCCCAAAAAGCCCGTGGAGTCTGGGAGCGCATGAGGCGCCCTGACCGCACTTCCCCGTGGTGGAGGCTGTCCAGGCCTGAGCAAGCTATTATAGCACAGTGCAGGACAGGCAATTTAACTGTCCTGTTGGCTCATATTTCTCGCGGCTGTGGCCAAATTTTGATTCACGGTGCCCCCGCTGCGGGGAAGAAGAGGAAACCGTGCCTCGTATTCTGTTTGACTGCCCCAGACTTGCTGATCTCCGTCTCGACAGGTCTGGGAAACCCAAAATTCTCGACCTGTATGGCGACATTTATGCAAGACAGCAGGGTTTCTGTCCAGGATTTGAGCCTCTCAAGCCCTCACTCTAATGGAGTTTGATGATGATGATGATGATGATGATTTGATAACATTAGATGCGCCCGATATGTCTAACACATTGGAAATAGCAGTGTTGTATATAGACATATTGGACCCCTTCCAGACAGAGCGGTTTGTTCAAGCAGGCTTGCAAGCCTACAGTTGGAAAAGCCTTCGGCTAAACTCTTTTGACCGTCAAACGATATGGGAAGGAGAAGAGCTGGACCAGGAGTGTGCATGTATTGCGTAGGCTACGTAAGGAGCGTTACAGTGCAAGGGTTGTTTCAGGGAAGGAAAATCAAATATTTCATCATTGCAAACAACGGATATCAGCTTGTGAACATTTAGATATATAGCTATGGGAGCGTTCCAATATTACATAATGCCAAAAAATGATAACTTTTATACATTAATATTTTTGTGAAAACCCGCTGTAAGCCCTTCCAATAAAAGTCAGACCCGCGAAAGTCAAGGAACAACTGTACCTGTTATTTCATTTGAATATTTTTTTTTTACGTAATAAACTCACCCCCCCCCCTTTTGTTCTGTTCGATACGTAGGTCTAATTGTCTTACGTTCCCTATAGGTTATGTAGTCAGTCTGAAGAAATTCGAACTTTCTGATTCGAGAAAGACGAGAAAAATCGCGTCTGCAGAGACGCATTAAAATTTCTTTTGAGTCGGTCGAGATCTTGTTTCAGACGTACGCCTTTCGCGAAAATACCCCCATACCGTACGTGTTTTCAGGTTGAAAACCTCTTTCTTTAATTTTATTCTAAAGCAAACTACAGTCACCAAATTCTATGAGCTTATAGCTTAGGTAGTTGCACCAAAAAATTAAATTGATCCTATACCAACAAATGTGTAATAGAATGAAAGAGGATGAAAAATGCTTTCCAACAACATCAAATTTATTATGCTAGCATTATTGGTTCAAGAGTTATTGTGATTTTAAGTTTGCCCGAAGCGTCCTGACATCCTATGGACTTTATATACAGAAATATAATAAAAAGTGAAGCAAATTTTTTTTAATGTGAATATTTCAAAAACTATCATAAGTTGTTAGACACAGAATCTAGATCTACATACAGATATATCAAAATGTAGAATATATAGAGATCTTAGATTAGATAAAGAACGAAATCTCCGAAAGCATATTTGTATAATATCGGAAGGTACTTTTCAATATAATAAAAATAAGGCATTGAATTTACGAAACAAAATGCCGGTTTATTTTGTGTTGGTTTCTCTGCTCACATTTTTATCTGTGGAAATCACACTGAGTTCTTTGCAAAATTTAGATGTAGATCTAGATCTAATTGATGATGGCGGCTGGTAATTTTACGTTTTTGATAATAAATCGAGCTTTAAACTATATTTATTCTAATTTATAATTTAGATTTAGGTCTAGACTATTCTAGACTGTCACTATTTATTTAATTTATTATCATGATCATCCTACTATTACTGTTATTACTAATAGTGAATCCTACTATGATATCCTACTAGCTAGTTACTAGCAGACCTGCCTACCAAAAAAAGTCCAAATGCGTAACGCTGATGGTCAAAATGCGTATTTTGGCACCAGAATGCGTAACACTTACGCGAACCACTATTTTGTCATATATATATATATATTATTATATATATAATATTAGATCTAAATGTCATGATTAGATCTACAATCTAAATCAATACGACAATAGAGTAATAGAGATGATATCTAGACTAGATTTGGATCTATGTCTATATAATGAATTATAATCTACTCTAGATCTGGGCTCAAGAGTGTTACCGATGCCGTGGATCCGCTACAAACGTAGGTCTACTCCAAACTTTCGTAAGCCTACCTTCATCCTTGATCTATTCTATACTAAGACTAAGAATTTAATCTAGTCTAGATCTAGACTAGATGGTAGTAGATGTTATCGATCTAGATCTAGTCAATCTAAATCATACTACAACTAAATTGGATCTAGATTGTAGAGTAATGTAGAGACTCATGACTTAACGTAATCATCAGTCGTAATGTCTAGCTAGATCTATTCCTGTATAACAAGTTATCTAGATTCTAGATCTAGAATCCAGATCTAGATCTAGACTAGATATCTACATCTACAATGTCACTCAATGTGTTTTGAATCGATAGCACTTCGATATTTTTTTTCTATACAAATGAATACAAATACGGGAATCAGGGATTCAACATAATTATTTTCTACTAATGAACTTACAAAAAAAAAGTCACGTTGGTGTATCAGCTAACTGACGGTACCAACCCGCCACTCCCTCACTCTCGCGTTCTTCATTTCTAGACTAAATCTATGCTTTTAAGAACCAATCAACGTATAGATCTGAACACAATGTGTTCCCCCACCTTTTCTGTCCCCCCCCCCCCCCCCTCAACAGGACGGCTTAGCGTGACCTCCGTGACCGAAGGTAAGCTAGGCAAGAGAGGGGGGGGGAGGGGAAGGATACGAAATGCGTAACGCGACGGGTTGAAAGCGTATTTGCGTACTGACGGTCATTTTTGGGAGATTTTGCGTAACGAATACGCATTTTGCGTAACGGTAGGCAGGTCTGTACTAGTACTAGCTAGATTACTAGACCAGTCACGACCAGTGGTCTTCAATGGGGGGCGTTTTCGAGATTTTGGGGGGCGCTGAGAGCCAAAGGGGCGGTAGGGGGGCGCTGGGCACAAAATAGGGCGGTAAGGGGGCGCTGGGCATAAAGGCGGAAAGAATAAACAGAACAAATTTAAAAATTCTTCAACATTAATTTAAAGCTGGGAAACAAAATATAAACAAATTATAGTTAACTTGCTTCTAATTTAAGAACAGAAACAGCGTTAGAAAATGAGTTCGTGAATCCCATTTTCTATTTTTAAATTCTTACTTTTACTGTGATCGGAGGGTATTAATTGTCCTTGGATCTTGCGCATATAAACGTTTAAGATTTGATCAACAAACTAGGTAATACGCCTTTTAGATTATATCTAGATATGTTAATATATTGATATTAAAATATTAATTGCAAAAAACATTAAAGCTTAGGTAACATTTAATAGAATAATTTAACTTTTTAAAAACAAAAAAACATTCATAAAATGTTACATTGATAAAATGTTTTTACGAAAACTCACTGGCAGGGGATGTCATGTAATTGAGATTTAGTGAATGGCCACTAGAAAAAAAGTAAGTTCTACTTTGATGGCATTTTCAGATGATAATAAATGAGAATTATTAAACATCTGTTACTGACGTTCAAATTGAGTTGCATGAAAAAATAGATTTACAAAACTATGTCTTCAGTAAAAAGAATGTAAACATAGGAGGCACACAGTGGCGTAGCTAGAGTGGGGGGGGGGGGAATTGAAAATCCCCTGGGGCCCCATTTAAGGTGGGCCCAAATTAGTGCTTTTTAATTAATTTAATTAAATATTATGCAAAATGCAGCGGCCCCCAAAGATGTCAAGCCCCCTGGACCCCAAACGATGGAAATTCCTAGCTACGCCCCTGGAGGCACAACAGAATGTGTCTGCATTTTAGCTTTTCAACATACATGGGTAACCTAGATTTAGTGCGTAACAAAGTTAATGAATAAGCAAAGAAAGAGTGGATGTACCCACTAGAGGAGACCTTCGCCTTGCTTTGGTTAACTTAAAGCTTGAAATTTCTAATATTATCAGACTGCAGGAGGCACAAGGTTACCAATAGCTTAATTTCATTTTGTAGTGAATTCAGCAATAATAATATTTATATTAAAAAGTAAAACTAAATTTACAATTTGACCTAACACAATTTATGGAAAAAAAGATACTTGCGTGTGTAGGCCTACTGTAATAGTCCTGCCTTGTATTTGTTGATGGCTGTCGGACACTCTGGAGGCATGGGCAGATGCGGCCTAAGCAGTGTGCGGGGCCCTGGGCGAGTGTCATATGCGGGACCCTAAGTGGTAAGTGTAGGCTATATATCCATACCACATCACATCACGCTAATGTCTCGTCCGCCTCCAATTAATGCTGCAGGTCTTATTTTTGCTACAAAACATAGTACCTTACGTATGTACTGTACTATTGGCCATTTGACTACATTACATAATGTACTTTATGAAAGATTTTGCCTTAAAGTTTAATCAACGTAACTAATGAATAAGACATTTGTTCATGAACAATCAACAAACTACATAATAATATATTTCTGCTAAACACTCCGAAGGTTAAGATTATGGCCGCCGCAAGAAGAGCGCAAAAGGTCGATTGTTGATGCGAATAATGTGTGCTTGGACTCCTTGGTGCTTTACCCTCTAGTTTACACCATTTTATTTGTATCCCTGGTCACGACAATCGGCGATGTCCTGACCAACGTTCACCAGCGCAGCAAGAAGCGCCATGACAAACCCTTTCCTGTTAAGTTGTCAACATTAGGATACGTCCAAAAAACTCAATATAAGGGACATCAGCTCTTTGTGGCTAACATCAGGTGTGTAGTCAAGAATGACGGGAAATATTTTGCAAGTTTGATTTTATCAATAATGTTCCCTTTTACTTCTGATGCCATAATGTTCATATGCTCGTTTTGAATCCTATGCCCGATGTAATGGCCGTGAGCCTCGGCGTTCTTAATTCTTCGAAGATGTACTTGCATGGTTGGGTCGATTTCGGCTATCACCGTTGTTCGTTTGTTTCTCTGTTCTCCCATTATATGCAGTGTTGTTTTCTTAAAGGTACTGTACAAGCGCTAGAATTTTTGTTAAGACTGCGCGCTACAGCAGTTTTACCTTTCTAATTTTTCTTGCATCACGTTATTCGTTGTGCTACCATTTGACATTCTCGGAGCTAAATCCAACCAGAAAGTCACACACTTAACAGAAACCTCGTGCTGCTGAAGTTTATGTCATGTTAAGAGCTTACATAGAAATAGTATTTGGTATTATAAAGATTTCCAAAGATATTGAGTATATATGAGAACTGTTCTGGTTTTCGAAGCTGACAGTGTCAAGGGAATCTCCAATCGCGGGGCCTGGGGAGGTTGTCCCACTTGCCACCCCCTAATGCCGCTACTGGGCATAGGCGTAGCCAGGGGGGTTGGGGTTCAATAATGTTCCCTTTTTCTTCTGATTACATCAGGTCCATAAGCTGTTTCGAAACTGTCTTATCTTTGACATATGCTGATAACGCGGATGTTTATTTGTATAGCATTAGGGCCTCTTCTGGCCTTGTTAGAATGTTCTTTGTGCAAACATTAAATAACTTTATCCTGATCAATTTTGTTGTTGCATAGTGCCACTATGTTCACTGAGTAATTTGATCACAACACATATACTTAGAAGCAAGCATCGTCTCAACAGACAAAACGTTTAATAATCATAATAAAATAGTGCATAACTTGGCAACTCCAGCCATGGAAATACATCACTTAGAACCCATTTATATTACATCTCGTATCTCTTACACAATCCTAAACAATACTGATACAGTTATATATATAAACATGTATAGATAGATCCAAAAGCATTAGGATAACCAACTCGAGAAAAAAAAGTAACATTTTCATCTAAGCCTCTCCCTATCCCAAGAAGTAAAAAGATCGTGTGTCTGAATGATTCGAACAAGCTGGTCAGTGTAAGGCTAGTCGAGACTATGTGTAGTCAGTCATAACAAGAAAACCAAGCGATAGTGTTTGTTGTGTGTTGAGTGGTCTGGCAAGAAAATACACACTACAAGCATGACATGTAAATCTACTTTTAATACACATTTTTTCTTTGCTTACAAGATCCTAGATCAAACTGCATAGACAAAGATATATTTCTTTTACGAGAATGTAAACTTTGCTGTATGGTCTCCTGTTATACAATAAGTCAATAGATTAAAACACCTTTGTGACATCACATAGAAACCCGGTGAAAGTCTGACTGTTTTGGATGCGCATTCTGACTATTTTGAGTATTTACCCAAAAAATTATTATATTTTATATATATATAAATAATATAATATCTATAGCTTATTTAGAAATCTAGATTCTAGTACATTTAGATCTAGTAGATCTACCCGAATCTACCGTTTTTGTAAGACTAAGAGGTCATACCTCATGAACTCATCATGAATGTGTCATGAATTATGATTTATGATGAACTGTCATCATCATGTCACATTCAACTTTGATTAACTTGATAATGATTTCATTTTCATTTCAAGCTTACATTACAATGATTACAATTTACATATAAACATTGTTCCTTTGGGAGTACCTTGGCTTTTTTTTTTGGCTTGGTCCTATGTTTTTCCCTAAGGCTAAGGCCTTAATAAAGGCCTAAATAAAAAATGGTAATGTTGTCATGTTCAATGTAAGTTAAAAAAAAATCGATGCATGTTCAATATGACAACAGGGACCTATTAGCCTATTATACATTTCTTGTTTATAAACAAGGCAAGTTGAATAAAAAAGAACAGAGTAGTGCGAAATATTATATATGATTATGAGTAATGACAAATGTGGATCACATTTTTCTGTCATGCAAAGTTGATGCATCTGAAATGGATTCAGGATTTTCTGATAGGGAGAGAATAAACTGTAGTAATAATAATTATTATTAAATCAACACCAATAACAGTGAGTAAACTCAGGTGTACCTCAAGGAACAGTCTTAGGTCCACTACTATTTATAATTGACAATTTATAAAATTGCATTATTTCAGGGACAAAAGTGAGATTATTAGCAGTCAATTGCATTATATATAGAGCAATAAAAACAACTCAAGATACAGAAATTTTACACAAAGAGAATTAGATCTAGATGAATTTCAGAAATGGGAATCAAATTGGAGCAGGTCTTTCCAGACTTTCCCCCCAGAAAAAATGTCATTTATTAAGAGTAACAAAAAAAATAAAACAAATTAATTTCACTTATAAATCTTATTCATGGTAAACCAGTAACACAGACTAAAAACGTAAAATACCTCTAGTGTTATAATAAATGAAAAACTGTCACGGAATCCCCATATTGATGAAACTATCAAAAATTCAAAGCATTAGGGTTTATTAAAAGAAATTTCTATAAATCAAATAAGAATATAAGACTAAAATGTTATTGAACCTTGGTTTTTATTCCAATAATAGAATATATGTTATATATATACATCTTCTGTTTGGGACACCCTCAACTCAAGAAAACATTAAGAAACTAGAACAGACACAAAATAGAGCAGTGAGACTAGTAAAGGGATATTCAGATTTTATTAGAGTAACCCCTTTAGTAAAATCACTAAATTTAGAAACCCTTCTGGATAGAAGACTTAAAAGAAAAGTAGCAATTATACATAAAACATTAAACCATAATCTTCAAAAATGTCATTCATTAACATACATGATTTGATTGACCTAGGAACACACGTAGAACGTAATCATCTTTTTTGAAGTAACGTCTGTTTTTCATAAATAAACCAAACATGACTACAACTAGTTCTAGTAAGTTACAACTTCAGAAGTGCTTCAGATGTACAATGGTGCCTCAAGTAGTCAATTAGAATTGATTTACAAATCTAAATCTTATATTGCACACAATAGATCCCACATTCCAACTTTTAAGGGTGCCATTTACTTGCAGATTTAGTTGATATAATTTTTTCTCCTAATGTCAGAGTTTGTATAATCCTATATCGCAGTAAAAAGGGTCAGCAGATGAACAGTTATATTGTACATAATCTTACATAGTAGTAAAAAAACTGATATTTTAGTATGATCAACCTACCTTAGCTATTATATATGCTTTGTAAACAGTCATAAAGTTCTTCAAGTACTTTTGCTTTTACTCTTCAACAGGGAAACATCAGCATCCAATTTACTTGCATTTCCTGGTCCATGTGATATTGAAGTTAGGAATGCAGCAAGTTTGTCACAGCAAGAGTTTTTAAGCAGGTACAATTCATCATATCAATAAATATTAATATATATTAAATTCTTTTAGCATTAAACATCAAATAATTTACCAAATAACTAACATGATAATGTGGCATTTGAGGGAATGAAAAGATTTAAATAAGGTGAGATACAAACCAACTTTTTAAAACCACCTGCATTTTTAAAAAATTATCTTTTTATAAATAGATTTAATAAATGGATACAAATTTTCAGATATGCTTACAGTAAGCCTGTTGTGATAAGAGGAGCTACTGACAACAAAGTGAGTTTTTTTTTATCTATTAGTTTTCCTTTATTGAAAGAGAAACATTTATAAAATACTAGCCTGACATTACCCGCGGCCTGCGTGTCTAAGTTTGTGTTTACTAATCTAGTGGATTGGATTTAGATGTATGTTAAAGTTAGCTAATGATCCTTTCAAGTTTATTCTCTTTCGCTATGAAAAATCAAAATTAGGTTTGCAAAAATGGGTTTACCAGAAGCCGATACATACATATCTATTAAAAACGGAAAGTGCGATAGATTAATAGTACTATTAAAACGGGGTTACCCGATTTGTTAAATGAATGGGATTATAAAGTATACAATTAAACGAAATAATTTTTAGTACGCGATTCATGAATGAATATAGATCTAGGCCTATCTCAACATGGCTTCGCAGCTTTCGTAAACTAATGTATTTAAAATGCTTTAGAAAAACAAATTTGAATATTAATTTGATCAAAATAGGAAATGAATGGACTATAATTAGTATATTCATGTGTTTAAGTATAAAACTATCTGTGGAAAGAGAAGATATATCATATTAGAGTTTTAGACCTAGGTTTGGAAAGATGTGTAACTCACTGTAACATTACGGTATTGCCTAATGAAAGAAAGTTCATCAGGAAATCTATAGTCACAGATATAAGGAATTAATTTATGTAAAAAATTGTTTTGAAGCACAAATTTGAAGGTTAATTTTATAATAGAATGAAATTAATGGACCTTCATTTGTATTTTCGTGTGTCAAAGTAAAAAACTATCTGCGCAAAGTGTATTTCTTAAAATTAGATCTAGATCTAAATCCTTTCGATCTTTTCTCATGTCAGCATAGTAAACATGGCCTAGATCCATAAAATACTATAGCTTTAATAGAGTCGGACAACTTTATTTTTTGTGTAGGGTCTTAAGTTTGTTTTAGGGCTACAATACATACACTACGGTCTAAGTTGGTACCCAAGAAACATTCCTGCCAAGTCTTATCAAGATTGGTCAAGTGGTTTTGATGTCTATAAGTCACATACATACACCTCACATTCTACTTTATAGTATAGATTTAAAATTACTTTTTACTGAAGAACTGGGAAAACAATTTACACATTCATGAGTTGCAAACAAATTTATTTTAAGTTACAACTTTTACGTGTAAAAACACCCTAAAAAAAATATGCAATTTAACAAAGCTTATATATACTAGTTGGCGCAGAGACTGAGTGCTTGGCTTTCGAACCTGGGGTTCTGGGTTCAAATCTTGATGAAGACTAAGATTTTGAATTTTGGGATTTTTAAGGTGCCCATGAGTCCACCCAACTCTAATTGGTACCTGACTTCAGTTGGGGAAAGTAAAGGCGTTTGGTTGTTGTGCTGGACACCGTTGGCTAAAGAAACAGATGACCTTAGCATCATCCTTCCTATAAATCGCAAGGTCTGAAGAAGAAACTTTACTTTATTTTAATTTACTTTGTCAGGTAAAACGTTTTCCGTACACGTTTTTTCTCTGACACCTAATCTCGGATCAAGCTGAAATTTTGCACAATTATTTCTTTTACCTGACAACACAAGAATGAATAGAAAAAATTAACCAAATAGTTAACTGACTTTTGGTAATTAATTATTTTGTTTGGTATCTCTAAATTGAAAAAAAAAATGTATATATTGTTATAAACTTGGTGGTGGCACAGAGAGGGGTAGTGGTGTGTGTGTAGTCAGTCGATGCAAATCGCCCCAGGCCAGCGCTAGACGAGCGGTCATCCGTGACGAGCTACGTCGGTCAGCCGAGTCGAGTGTCAACAGGACAGTTCGGGAAAGATCGCCTTCGTGAACAAGAGCTCAGGAGCGTCACGAGAGTTGTAGTCATCTGACCACCTAGAAACGTCGAGCGGCGTTCTGTCCGGTTCGAGAAGGCCCTATATAAGAGCGGAGGCAACGCAGTCAAGAGGGTTCAGAAAGCGGGTTCACGACAGGAGTTCAGAACACGGTCGACTACAGCACAGTTCAACGGTGTGGTTCTGTACGGAGCATTACGACGGTTCAGTGCGGAGTACTGTCAAGTACAGTTGAGACAAACAGCGTCTTGATCTTGGTCTGTGATCGAGTCCGACACAACGAGCCCAAGTGTGTGAAGTCAGTCCCGAACTGTTGAACCCAGTGCAAGCCCGGAACGAGATGGAGAGGCCAGTGCAAGAGTTGATACGGCGGAACGGTGTTATCGGAGAGATATTTGTACAGTGTACGTGTTGCCATTTGTACAGTATTGGCTGTTATTTATTCAAGTATTAAAGTGTTACGTTACTTTGGAGCCCTGAGCTGTCAAGTTCTTTAAGTTGGTGGTGTATGGTGCAGTTTGCAGAGAGCCTGGATAGTGAGATTCGTAACAATATATATAATTATACAATCTTCTCTAGTCATAAGTACCTCACTAGCAGAGTGGTGTCAAGGTGAAAATAAATTTCTGAAGTGTTTTACAATCACATTCATATTCTTATGTAGTTATTAAATAGAATTTTTGTTTAGCTATATCAAAGGCATTCATTTTTAGTTCAAAATTTTTCAAGAATCATTTCATATTATCTCTAGGTTTTTCAAGATCAGTGCAGAAAGGATGCTATCTTGAAAGAGTATTCATCTAAACGTATTAGGCTAAGCTCTGCAAATACACATTCCTATGAAAAAGGTAAATTAGTCATTTAAATGTAACACATTTCTAGTTTCTTAATGAAAATCAATATAAAGTTGTACATTTTTTTTAGTTAGTTTATAGTTCAATCAATTTAATTGAATAAACAAACAAAAATATAAAAGAATTCAAATTTTACTTTATTTTAGATTTTAAAATGCCTGCAAAGCTACTATAAATCTTCATTTTTTAAATATATTCAGTGTAGTGTGATCTTTGTGAGTATTTATTTGCAATTTAATGTCCAATCTCTTCATTATACTATAGAAAGGTTTATGCTTTAAGAGATTTTTCTGTATTTGGAATATTTTTAATTTTTGTTGTTGTCCTTTTTTTTTTTTGGACATGTACAATACCAAAACAGAATAAATGGATGACATTTATACAGCTCAGTGCTGAAACAAATTAACAATAGATTAAAATGAAATTTACTATGACAGCACCAAAAGATAGTAGTTTTGGAAAGAAATAGGGAAGAAGATATAGAAAACTAAAACAGGCTTTGACTAATGCTTATTTATAGAAAACTAAAACAGGCTTTGACTAATGCTTATTTCTTCTTGAATTGCAGTTATGTTTCATGTCTGTAGTATCTTGTCCAACAAGCAGATGTGAATTTGTGAAATTGGATATGTCAGTCTTGTTGAAGCACAGTTTACCATTTTCATTCAAATGCAAAGTAGTACTACAGCTTACCATTTGTTTTATCTCACAACAGTTGAGATAAGACTCTTAGCTTACCATTTGTTTTATCTCACAACAGTTGAGATAAGACTCTTAGCTTACCATTTGTTTTATCTCACAACAGTTGAGATAAGACTCTTAGCTTACTATTTGTTTTATCTCACAACAGTTGAGATAAGACTCTTAGCTTACCATTTGTTTTATCTCACAACAGTTGATGTGACTCTTAGCTTACCATTTGTTTTATCTCACAACAGTTGATGTGACACTAAGCTTACCATTTGTTTTATCTCAACAGTTGAGATAAGACTCAGCTTACCATTTGTTTTATCTCACAACAGTTGATGTGACACTAAGCTTACCATTTGTTTATCTCACAACAGTTGAGATAAGACTCTTAGCTTACCATTTGTTTTATCTCAAAACAGTTGATGTGACTCTTAGCTTACCATTTGTTTTATCTCACAACAGTTGATGTGACACTAAGCTTACCATTTGTTTTATCTCACAACAGTTGATGTGACTCTTAGCTTACCATTTGTTTTATCTCACAACAGTTGATATGACACTAAGCTTACCATTTGTTTTGTCTCACAACAGTTGATGTGACCCTTGATTACTATGTGACTCATGTTCTTAAGCCACAAACATTATCTAAACTTGGCAATGGTAAGAACAACACATCCACTTAGTAGTTTATGTTATGATGTAATAATTTGTATGTTTCCATTTGAATGTGATACCTATTTGTAAATCTAGTTGAAAATTTCACAGGTAATGATAACACTTTAATAAGAAGGCACAGTAGTCTTTTTGAATGTAATATTTCAAATATTAAAGAATTGAAGTTAATGAAATAGTAATTTAAACATTTCACTAGAGCTACACTCATCAGACTGAACCTCCAACTTCTTCTTGTTTCCCCTGCTCTACTTTAAGTAACATCTATTCTTCCTGATAATTCAACTAACCTCCTGATAGTCATCTGGAAACTCCTGAACTATTCTTGTCATTCATTCAATATTCTTATGGAACTCTGTTGTAAATAAAGTGTTATAGGCCACACTTCCCACACTTGCTATCTTGACTTGTGATAGTTTATTTCAACAGTGTTGTTAAATACTTTTTATATTAGGCTGCTGTCTCAGGCTTAGTGAACACAAACAGAAAATAGAAACAATAGATAACTATACAATCTTCCATGTTAATAGACTCTTCAATAGCAGAGTGGTTACTGCATTGGCTTCAGAAGGCATTAGCCCACAAGTTAGAATTCAGATCATTCTTTTTTTTTTTTTAAATGTTTTTTTTTATTGTTAGTCTAGATCTATTACAAATTTAATTACATGACTAATCCAAACTAATTGATACAAGTATGCTTAATAAGCTTTGTTTTTTAAGAAAAGTATTTTTTATGTTTTTCTTGTTTTTTTTTTGTGATCACTAAAAAGTAACTTTCTTATTGCTACAGAAACCTTCTATTGGTTTGGGGATAATAACTTTACAGAATGGAAATCTTTGATCGATCTGTATAAGCCACCTCCTTACTTCTTACCTAAAATGACTGGGGCCTACAGTTTTGGCCTTGCAGGTATTTTTTGTTGAGATGCATTTGATTTATTAGAAACAATTTTTTTTCCATTGTATTCTTATTTAAAGTAATTTATTATAGATATACAAAGCAATCCTTAAATTTTCTGTAATTTATTTACTTTTGCAGGGGCAGGTACAGGAGTGCCATTTCATTTTCATGGACCTGGTTTTGGTGAAGTAGTCTTTGGAAGAAAAGTATGTCATAATAGACAAAAAAAAAACCATCATTATCCTAAAGTAACAACACAGTAGTTTTGTTTTTAACTCACTATAGTAAATTCAAAATTGTTAAATTTTGTTTTTCTTTTTTTTTTTTTATTACTGTTTTTCTTTCTGTCAGAGATGGTTCATGTATGCACCAGAAAAAACACCCCATTTCCATCCAAATAGAACAACTCTGCAATGGCTATATGAAGATTATCCAGAACTGCATTCTTCTGACAGGCCTTTAGAATGTACTATTGGACAAGGAGAAGTAAGTTTACATTTTAGTTTTGTGAAGAGTTACTCAAATGTGATGGGTTATTAAACTGGATGCTGATTTCTTGCTAGAGGCTATATAATGTACAATGTTACTTCTGACTCCATAACATTAAATTTTTAAAAATTTTAGGTTTCTAAACAAGTTACACTTGCTGGATTTTAATAACAATGAAATTCCTTAGTTAACCAGAAAATTTACATTTACTTACTAGAGTATTTATGCATTTGTAAACACACACGATTTGTAAACACCCATCATATTTTTTAAATCACTGTGCTTTTATTGTAAAAGGAAATGGAAAACTACTACATTGGTAATGCACATGCATCATTTCTGTTTACTTCCTGCACGTCTGCTATTCATTGCTATCCAGACGATAGAGGTTACACGGGGTCAAAGACTACAGGTACGTGAACTTTTTTTTCTCCTACTGAGGGAAAATGAAACCAGGGTGATTGCTATATTTAGGCATCCTGACGTATTAGCTATAGCAGACTTGTGTTTTAGGGTTTAAATATGGTTGGAAAACACGCACTAAACAGCCAACATTATTCAATGAACATCATTAGAAATAAAAAGGGGGGTGTTTACAATTATTGACAAATGTCATTGAGAAGAAAATGGAAACAGTAGTAAAATATAAGAGTAGAGCTAACTATGACTAAGTTAGATCTTATTGCTTTATTAATTTAATTTGTTTATAATACTTTTTTTTTTCTCTGTGACAGTCTAGATACCCGTATCCAATACTTGATCATCTATTAATGTCAACATGGCTTCAGAAAAGAAAAGAAAATATATTCACCACAAGCCTGAAATTGTAAAAGCTGCCATAGAGGCAATTGATAAAAATGAAATGTCTATAAGAAAAGCAGCCAAGATGTTTAATTTACCACTTAGTACACTGTACAATAAAAGGATTGGAAAGCGACCATTGGTTGACTTCTCACTGATGAAGAAGAAGAAAAGTTGACTGAATATCTCATCAACATGGGCAAGTGTGGATTTGGGAGATCAAATAAAGAAGATTTTAAAGACAGTCACTGCTATGATAGCTGCCAGGGATGAAGATCAAAGTAATGAAGAATCCAGTGCAGAATCTCAACAACTTACAAGGCAGTGGTTAAGTGGATTTTTGAAAAGGCACGGAAAGAGCTGCTATTTCCCCACTGAAGGTGGAAAATTGGTTTGAAAAATACATTGAATGTATTAACAGCATAGATTCTTCCCTGTTCAGTAGCCCAAGTAGAATATTTAATGCTGATGAGTCTGGCTTCTCGTTTGACCCACATAGTAGAAAAGTGGTGGCAGGCAAGGGGTCCAAGTTTGTCTATGAGGTTACTTCGAACACGAAGCAAGTGACAGTCTACCCATACAAGAAGATCCCCAGGAAAAATCTATTAGCAGAATTTCCCGAAGCCCTGCTGCAAGTGTCCAACACTGGTTGGATAAAAGCTGCTATATTTTACACCTGGATTAAAGAGGTATTTATTCCATCCACTAATCATCTCCACAAACCCGTCCATACATCCCTTTTAGAGACATCCCTAATTTGCTTGGAGAATAAAATCATACTGTACTGTCTGTTACCACATTCCAGTCACCTCATGCAGCCACTGGATCAAGCCTTCTTTGGATCCATAAAGCCTCCCTGGTCTGATGCCATCAAACAATATGTTGCTACTTATGGTGAGGGTGTGAACTTGGAATCCTTTGCAGGATTACTCAAGCCTGTTTGGGACAGATTAGCCACTCCAGAGCTAGCTATTAGTAGTTTCAATGCTGCAGGTCTGTACCCTCTTAATCCTGAAAAAAATCATTATGTCAGACAAACTATATCCAAGCAGCACTTATATCCAATCATCTCAAGTAAATGCCACACAATCAAGATCTGATGCCCATCCTGAGAATTTAAATAATCAAGAGTCAGCTCTTCCTTTAATATCCACATCACCATACAGATTATCTCCTCAGCCATCTTTATCCCCTTCCCCACATGATTATTTGATGTCCCCCAAATCACCTGAGACATCCGCATCTGCAGTTTTTTCCAATACATCCACATCAGAGGGGCACTCTGCTGCAACATCTCTGATCCCACCTGCCCCCACATCCGTCTTTGCATCATTACAAATTCAACCAGAAGCCTCCACATCAAACCATGCAGTCATGTCAACAATCCTTACTGAACCCCCTACATTTCAAGTCATTTGTGAAACCCCTGCTTCAGCATCACCTCAAGCTTCACCTGAGACTCAAAGAACCACCTCTATGAATATAAATAGCCAGCAATTTAAAAATTTGAAAGAACATTCTCTGTATATACTTGACCAAGTTTCCAGAAATGAAGTCAATGTTTACTCAAGACTAGCCACACTCGAAGACCAGACATTTCCAGATCAACATCTTGAAAACAAATTTCGACAATTTAAAAACACAATACAATCACGTATAGATGTGTTCCAAATTAATGAAAAGCCAACACCTCAAGCTACACTAACACAGGCGGATATATTGAAAACTTTACCTAGTCTTCTTAGCGGAAAAGAATTTCAACAGGCATTGAAAAAGAAAATAGATAGAATAGAAGAAACTGATAGGAAGAAGATTGTCACTAAACTACAAGGATGAGTTAAAAAGAAAAAAAGAAGAGAAAGGCAACTAACAAAGTTGTGAAGGACAAGGAAAAAGTAGAAAAATAAATGCACAAGCAAGTAATAGAAAGGAAGAAACTAGAAGCTAAGGAAATGAACAAACCGAGTACTTCAAAAGACATAGATGAAGACAGTGATGACAATCCATTATTAAGAAAGGATATGGACAAAGAGCTGGCTGCAGGTGTTGATGGTGCTGACCAAGTAATAAATCAAACCACAAAAGATACTTGCTCAGGTTGTGGCAAAAAAGGTGGAAATATTTAGATCCTGTGTGAAATATGTGATCAGTGGCTTTATGTGGAATGCACTCACATGCCAAAAAATTTGACAAGTGAAGAACCTG